>NW_006921594.1:11870966-11886702 GCF_000298275.1 Orycteropus afer afer | reverse complement strand
CACACACACACACCCTGGTCCTTGTAGCCAGCTCCAGTTCTAGACCCTGGAATACAGCAGACAGGTAGCCTGAACCCCTATGGGGCTCAAAGTCATGCGATGGGATTCTACAATAAATAAGCAGGAAAAAAAGATAATTTCATTGAGGAAAAGAGCTGTAAAATGAAAAAAAAAAAGTGGATGGCAAGACATTTTAAATTAATCAGTAAGGACCCATTTTGAATTTTGTTCTGTGGATTGTTCAGAAGAAGTACAAATTAATGTGAATTTCACATGTCTCTAATTCTAGTAGTCTTGGAGGTCATTGTACTTGTTTTCTACTTATAGATTCGGCTTTACCTAAATTCCGTTGGACTGGCTGGCCGGCAGTCAATCTTGATTGGGGTGTTTCCTGCAGGAGCAGTTACACAGCCTTGCTTAATAACTTGCCATGTTTAAAACACTACAGTTTGTAAAAATTGTATTTTCTATTTTAGGGCATTTTTCTTTAGCAGGTAGAGTTGTATCTTTATTATCTTCATATATTTGAGTTGAACATTTTCTGTATTACAACATCTTCATATACTTTGAAAGAAGGTGGCTCTTAAGCTTTTAAATGGAGTCAGTTCTATGAAATAATTCTGTTATCCATGGGCATGAATTAATAATTTATTTCTTCGAAAACAAGAAGCAGTGAATTTCAAGAAGTAGAAAGTGTCAGTTGTTTAAGCCTGAAACATAAACAAAAAACTTTTTGTCGTCTTAAAGTAACTTAGTTACATGTGTGTCTCTAGAAATGTTACAGCACAAATAACTTACTGCATTTTTCTAATACTAAATGGTAAAATAGTTTTTACTGTGTTGAATGCTTTTTTTAGAAAATCTATTTTACACTTAGGGAATAATTACCTTCCTTAAAACTAACTTCATTTAATTTTGCCATTGTCAGTATTTGTTTTGTGCTTCCAGTTGTATTGATTGTCCTGATGTAAATTCAGTTTAGCATATTTATTGAGTGACTATTTGACAGGCTTGACGATCACACAAGGAGGTTGATGTTACTTTTGTTAGGTGCATTTTATTCGGTTCTGACTCAGCGACTCTGCAATCCTCACGATGATGCTACGCTTGAGCCCATTGTTGCAGCCACTGTGTTACGCCATCTGGTCGAGGGTTCCTCTTTTTCACTGACCCTCCACTTTACGAGGCATGATGTCCTTCTCGAGGGACTGGTCCCTCCTGATGACATGTCCAAAGTGTGTGAGATGAAGTATGACCATCCTCGCTTCTAAGGAGCATTCTGGCTGTACTAGGAGAAAGGGATAATTTTCTTTCTTCTCTTCCTTGGTCTTACTCTTTTTCTTTAAAAAAAAATCTCTTCCAGTTATTTCAAGACAGAAATTCTTATCCAGGTACATGAGGATTAGATGCATCTTATACCCTCTTGATTTATATAGAAAATTTTCTTGTTCACCTATCTCAGGAGAGATCCTGTATGTTTTATCAACTTCTTAGAGGGTTCTGTCTCAAAAAGGGCTAAGAAGCATTGCTTTAAGGGTTTATCCAATATGTTGTTATGTGCCGTCGAGTTGGACCCAACTCATAGAGACCCTTCCTTGGGTTTCCGAGGCAGTATCACTACGGAAGTAGATTGCCCAACCTTCCTTCTGAGGAGTGGCTGGGGGTTATCCAAGACAGGGAAAATTAAGTTAATTTGTATAATTAAAATATTTAAAATTAGAATGCAGATTTACAACTCTTAATAAAATGTTAGGAATGTTCTTTTTCTACCTGTGGCAGAATATTCTTCAAAATGTAAAATTAAAAGAAAGTACTTTTTTTTTTTTTTTTTTTTTTTAATAAACATAGACAATGAATTGCAAGGCACTAATAGTTCTGGATCGTTGGGTGGTCTTGATGTTCGCAGACGAATTCCTATAAAGCTCATCTCCAAGCAAGCGAACAAAGCCAAAACTGCACCTCGAACTCCAAGGACTATAAACAGGATGCCTGCTAAGGCTCCAACTGGTGATGAAGGTAATTTGTTTAAACTAATAGGTCCAGCAGTCTTTCTGTTGTATCATACTCACCACATAATCCATGTGATCTGAGTTACTGGTAGCTGCCTTTTTTTTTTTTTTTAAATCTCAGATACTCTGTTCATCCTTCAGTCTTTCTGTCTGACTTCTCATTGGCATGTTGTACATTTTTCTCCCTTTAAATTTGGTGAAATTTCTTTTCTTTGTTGTTGAAAGTAACTGCCCTCCCCCCCCCCAAAAAAACAGCTCTATAGAAAGACATAACATTAAAGTAAAATTTCCTCCTCTCTCCATAATCCTCCCCAAAGATAATCTTTCTTAGAGTTTTTTTATACACCAGTATTACTTTTTATGTAACTGCTTTTTCCCTATGCAATTGTGCCATATTGGTGCATATGAATGTACTGTATTAAACAACAAAAAAAAAGTTAACAGTATTTCATTTTATAGATGTACCATAATATATTTAACATAATTTCTTTAGGGTCTTTTGAGGTTATAAGCAATGCTAAAGCAAATATCCTTTTACATATATTTTAGTATGTATAATTTTTAAAATTTAGACTTTGCTAATTTTGACATTTTAGAACTTGATGGATAATGATGCATTTTATTATTTGGTATTTTCAAGTTGCTTTTTGAAAAAGGCTTATCAGTTTATATTGTCACACCAGCATTGGCTACTATTAGCTTTCGATTTTTTGTTTTGTTATAGGTATATTAGTGTGGTTGTATTATATTTTCATCATATTGGTCACTTCTTTTTTCTCTCTCCCTTTTCATACCCATGTCTTTTTGTTGTTGTTGTTATTTGTCTTTCTTGTTCATTTTTATGAGTTCTTTGTAAGTTAATAAAATTGGCCTTTTTTTCCATATATCCTCCAAGTCCTGGGTGGTACAAATGGTTGATGTGCTTGGCTGTGAACTGAAAGGTTGGAGGTTCGAGTGTTCTCCTAGGTTCGTTGGAAGAGAGGTCAGGCAATGTGCTTCTGAAGAATCAGCTGTTAAAAATTCTGTGGAGCACAGTTCTGCTCTGGCACATGGGGTCATTGTGGGTGGGGGTTGGTGGTGACTGGTTTTATATGTTTCCTTTTCTTTTTTGAATTTTGTGTGTAAGATTTTATTGTAGAGATGTTTGAAGATTCTATGTAGTCAGATACCCATTATTTTCCATTATGGTTTCTAGATTTTATGACATTCTTAAAGAAGCCTTCCCCTACTCAAAAATATAAAACAGTTTTCCTATCTTAAACTTTAGTACAAAACTTGGCATACTGTGGTGGGTAGACCAAATTTAGTCCTGTTTTTGTAAATAAAGTTTTATTGGAGCACAGCCACACCCATTCACTTAAGTATCATCTATGATTATAGTGCTCTCACACTATAAGGGGAGCTCTGGTAGCATAGTGGCTAAGACACTTGCCTGCTAACCAGACGGCTGGCGGTTCAAATCCACCAGCCACTCCTCGGAAGGAAGGTTGGGCAATCCTACTTCCGTAATGATACTGCCTCGGAAACCCAAGGAGGGGTCGCTATGAGTCGGGTTTGACTCGACGGCACATAACAACAACAACAACAACACACTATAAGGGCATAGTTGAATAGTTGGGACAGAAATCTTATGATCACAAAACCTATAGTATACTATCTGGCCCTTTACAGGAAAAGTTTGCCCACCCCTACTTTTGAACATTTATGGATAGGTATTTATTAAAAAAAATAATAAAGAAGTGGCATCTGCTCCTTTTTATAGCATTATTTCAACCACTGAATAGTCTGTTTTTCCTCACTGACTAGGAATCCATTGTTACTTACTACATTTCTAAAAGCATGTGTATCTACTGCTCAACTTTCTATTCTATTTATAGCAATCTTTCTGTATTTTCTTTCTTAGACTCAAGCTGTTTTAATTATTATACTTTATAATATGATTTCTTTTATGATAAGTTTTCTCATCCACCAAGATTATTTGGCATCAGAATGTCATAAACTGGACAGTAGCAGCCTAGGGCTACTGCTACACTACAACTGCCTGGGTGTTTTTTTTCCTTCCTTTTTTTTTTTTTTTTAGTTTTTATTGTGGTTTGGATGAAAGGTTACAGAGCAAATTTAATTTACATACAGCAGTTCATATCCATTTTGTTTCATGACATTGACGTCAATTCCCCACAGTGTAACAGCTCTCTTCCCACTTCTTCCTCACAGTTAACTTCTTCCCTGTGCCCTTCTTTCTATACATACCTGCCCCCTGAGTTATCTTCCTTTGCAAATACTGCCCTTCTGTTCTCCATGATTGATTGTTCTAAGGATGTTCACCTCATATGCTTGTCTGTTGTTTGACTGGAAACCACAGGAGTGAATTCAGGTCCAGATCTGAAGGGTAACTAGGGGTTGTAGTCTCAGGAGTTCTCACCAACCTCTATCGGACCAGTAAACCTGGTCTTTTTTTTTTTTTTTTTTTAATTGCACAGTTTATACAGTTTTGCAATAATCCAAACAAAAAACAAAACAAGAGCATTAGAAACCTATCGTTTCTCAGATCCCCCATACCTTTTCTAGAGGAAACTGCTATTAAAGTGTTAAGAGGCTGAGGACAGTTTTTGGATATTTTAGATTCACCTGTACCCTGGAGGAAAAACAAGAAAAAAAGTTTTTTCCTAGACATTGATCAGAATATTCTATTTAGATGCTAGTATCGTATCAATACAAATACATGCAGTTTAATTATTGGAGTGCAGGTTGATCTAGTCTGAAAATGATAATATGTTCTTAATTTCTTTAGCTGTTGATCTGCTCAGTAATTTTCTGGGTTTGAAAAATTGATTTTTCTTATTTTAAGCTTTAGATGACCAAAGTTTTTATATGGTACAAATAGGCCATGTAAGAGCCTACTGGAAACCCATGAGAAACTTACTAAAAAAAAACCCTGTCTTTACTATAGCTCTTCTTTGTTACTTTTGCGTTGGAACACAATTTTTTTTTAATTCTATCACTGTGAGTTGTATGTATGTATATGTGTGTGTGTGTGTGTCTATATATGTAGTGTGTGTGTATGTATATCTGTACACTGGTGCTGTAATTTAGCCTTGTAAGTGAAGTTAAACCTGTGTGCTTTAGCCACTCTGTTTACTGGTTCTAGGGCTAAAAAGTCACGAGAATCCTGGTACCTTGGAGGGATAGATTTGTCCTCTCAGCTTTACTTTAGGTAATTGGATTCTACCTAGAATTCTAATCAGACTGTTCACTGGTTTTCTGTTCTTCTGTAAGAGATGAGAGGATTGCCAGGAACTTTTTAAGTGGGCCAGAGAAATTGACCCCATTTGATCTTCATATTGTCTTGTGTTCATTAATATTTATGTGTATGGAGTGTGGCAGAGTGAGTGGATCTAATATGGCTCCTGTCTATGGCTGCTAAACCAGGAAGAGATTTTAATGGAAAGAATGAAATAGGTCTATATTAATGTTTCTAAAATCGAGCTCAGTTTGGGGCTGAAGAAGAGGACACCTAATTTGATCAGTCATAAAAAGAATCTGTAGAATTCTTTACATTTTCATTATATTCTTTTTGCAGTTAAATAACTCTCTTGCAGTGTGATGCCACTTTTATAAATTGATTAGAATAAATGGTGATCAATGTCCTAAAAATTTGTGTACCAAGCATGATGGTGTTCTGGTTACCTAGTGCCGCTCTGACAGGAGTATACTGCAAATGGGATGGCCTTAACAAACAGGAGTTTATTCTTAGAATTTGGAGGCCTGAAGTCCGTGTTCAAAGTGCCGGGCGCTAGGGGCTAGGGGAAAGCCCCTCAACCTTGGGGATCAGCTCTCTGCCTCCTGCTCCCGGCCCACTGGAGCTAGAGGCATTTCTTCACTCAGACGGCTGCTGGCTGCTGAGGCTGAGAAGCCAAGCCCCAAGGTTGACAAGTAAAAAGGCACAGTCCCAATGTTACCAAACCACACAGCAGGCCATTAGCTTAAGTCCCAAGGTTGGCAGAGCATAGCAGGCTGCTGTGCAACGACACGGCTACATGCAGGGCCCAAGTGTGCCATAGGCTAGAGACCGTTCCCAAGGCTTCTCCTTATATACAGGAAGCAGACCACATCCCAAAGGCAGCTTTTCAGCTGCTGTGGTAGATCCCACCATGGAGTTGATTGCCAATCTCATCATGGGGAATAACTACCACTAGCTGCCCAGCCACAGCCAAGTTGACACACAAACATAACTACCACAGATGGTATACAGTAAAGTTTTGTACTAGAGACAATCCTGGTGAATTGCTAAGAGCCTTTGGTCAGAATTCTTCATGGCTCTGCCACTAACTTGTATGTGTTTAGTTATTACAAGCCTCCATAGTGCAAAATTCTCAGTTCTGAAGTAAGAGATTTTGCACTTGCTGGATCACCAAGATCACTCTAGTTGATATTTTTTAAATTAGTCAAGCTTATTATTATTATTAAAATCAAGATTAGCTTGTTCTTAGAAGAGCTTTGAAAAGAATGATAGGGACTTTTCAATAAGCAGATATGTACCTCCATAATGAAATTTGAAATTTGAGATTTGGAAAGTTAATGTGTAACACTTTGTTTTCTCAGAAGGATTTGATTATAATGAAGAAGAACGGTATGACTGTAAAGGGGGTGAACATTTTGGAAATCAGCGAAGATTTCCTGGACATCTTTTTTGGGACTTTCAGGTATAGCTATAAATGAAATTTAAAATATTTTATTAGAACATTGCAGAATACATAATGAATGTATGGTATGAACTTTTGTTACAGCTATGACTTTGAGCACATGCAAATCATTTGCTTATTAATGCTGTGTTTCCACTATTTTCAAGAATAATTTGAGGTAATTTACAGTAAAGTCAAATAAAATCAGCAACCAGTAACACTACTAAAAGTAGTGTTTAGAAAAACAACAGAAAACGTAACTAATGACTACATAGCTGATGGTGGAGAATATTAGAGGGATTATACCAAGAAAACCTTATTTCTAATTGTTTTAACTTTTATAAAATACTAGCCAATTCATTGCGTATATTATAATTATAAAATTGAGAATTGCATTAAAAGGAAGTTTTAATTATTCATTTCAACAGATAAACATCTTGGGTGAAAAGGATGATACACCAGTTCATTTCTGTGACAAGTGTGGATTACCTATTAAAATCTATGGGCGAATGGTAAGTATAACTCAGTTAAATTCTGTTTTTGTAAGCATAAGCATTTGCATAGAGGTGGGATTGTGGAATTTAAATACATTAGGTTATCATTGTTTCATTGTTCTTTTTGGGTGCCAGTGAGTTGATTCCAACTCATGGTGACCCCATGTGACAGAGTAGAACTGCCCAATAGAATTTTGTTGGCTGTAATCTTTGTGGCAGCAGATTACCAGGTCTTTGGAGCTGCTGGTTGGGTTTGAATCGCCAGCCTTTATGTTATGCCATCAGGGCTCCATTATCACTGTTCAGTGACTTTCAATTTATGACAGTTTACATATGAAATAGCAAGGGAAATTCTGGGATAATATAAATTTTGTACAATTATCTTGATAAATCTTTTTTTTTTCTTTACCTGATTTCTTGCTCTCTCTTTATTCTTATCTTGGTAAATTCTTGAATTGCTTGTAAAATAATAAGAACACTACCTTCTGAAAACTAAATAATTTCCTTGGCCTCTTTGATACCTTTTAGTTTACGTTTCTTACTTCTAGTTTATTAGGGGAAAAATTTTTTTTCTTGCCTTAACAGAATGAAATTAGTTGTTAATTTCTGAAAGGTATATATAACTTTTGACATAAAAAACTGAATAAATAATATGTATAGTTTCTGAAAATTATAATCTCATAAAATATATAACAAAAATATTTTGTTTAATTGTAATTTTACAGTAATTTTGACATACTCTTTCTCAAGAAAATGTTTATGTTTGGAAAAAAATATGAATTCAGTAATATCTGTGATAGTAGAGAGTGTGGGTTATGCATTATTTTTTTTTTCTGTATATCATAGCAAAATAACTATTAGATTATAATATTAACAGTGTTATTTTAACATTTTGTTGTGTCCTTTTGATTTAGTTTCAGATATTTTGAGTTCATTAGCTTAAGGATACCAGGGAAAACTGCTACTTAAATGTAGGCGATATTTGCTACTTTACTGCTTTGGAATAGTTTCAAGAGAAACAAAGTAACATAAAACACAGTTATGGTACTCTTCTTCATCAGGAGCTTTTAACCTGTGAAGACCACTGTTGAAAATTTTAGGGATTACACCTCTAGAAATAGTCAGCAAATGTGCATGTATAACATTCTTGGAAAAAGGGCCAGAGCTTTTCATTAGATTATCAAAGGTCTTGGTGACTAAAAAGGGTTAATCATTGCTTTTGTATTATTGGTACTTAGTTCATTTATTTCATTTATTTGTAATAAATGTTCATTTATAAATCCTCAAGGGCCTTCTATTTTAGGTAACTTTGCTTGCTGTTATTTTTTAGGAAAAAATTTAAAGTTCTCATATGATTAATTAAATATGTCTCTGTTCACAGATCCCATGCAAACATGTTTTTTGCTATGACTGTGCTATTTTACATGAAAAAAAGGGAGATAAGATGTGTCCAGGGTAAGATCACCATGACATTTTTAAATAATAAAGTTTGTGCTGTAATGATGATTTGTACTCTGAGTTAAAGCCCAGGGTATGACATAAACTAGAGACAGGTGTCAAATGTGTGTCCAGAGTTGGCTGTAACATTTTTCTAAGGATAGAGCTAGGGTAGCCACTACCAGTTGCTTCAGATTGGACAAAATGAAATCTATTTGTCATCGTAGTGTTATCAACCAAAACCAGTTATTTTCTCTTTTGACAGTACACTAGAAGGGTAGTATGGCATAGTGATTAAGAGTAAAAACTCTGGGATCAGAATTCCTGGATTAAGAGCCTTCCTCTTTTTATTATCTGTGTGACATAGGCTATTTCTTCATCTATAAAATGGGGTAATTATAATACCTACCTCCCAAGGTTATCATTAAGATTAAATAAAAGATGATAAGTATATACTGTTGCCATCAGGTCAGTTCTGACTCATGGTGACCCTATAAAATAGAACTGCTCCATAGGGTTTCCAAGGCTATAATCTTTATGGAAGTAGACTGCCACATCTTTCTTCCTCAGAGCGACTGGTGGGTTCAAACTGCCAACCTTTGGGTTAGCAGCCAAGCCCTTTAACACTGTGCCACCAGGACTCCTGTTGTGTCACCAGAGCTCCTTACTTTCCTAACACATTAATATTAACCTTAAATTATATAGTAAACTTGATTGCTTCATTGAGAAAGGATTTCAGATGTGATAAAATGCTATGTAGAGGGCATTGAAAGGTTTTGCTCTTTCACATAATGTTCTAAAGATATTTATAAGGCAATTTCATTTTCAAGGCATTAAATGTTAACTCCAGTAAGTGCTTGCTTATATGGCTCTTATCTTTCTTAGAACATTAGTCTGTCTGGATTAACAGCTCCAAATCAGAAAACGAAAGAAAAAAATCCACATGGCAGCCATGGCAGTGTTGATGTTAAATATCATATACTGTAGCTTTTAAGCATAACCAAAAGAAAATATATCCCATCCTGTTAACACAACCATATTTCTGAGCTTAATGAAGCAAGTTAGAAGCAAAAACTAAGTGTACCAAATGGCTGCTAAAAGAAGTCAACAAGAAGTGTCAGCCTTATAGTAACAAGGATGGAAAAATAGACACGCAACTCAAAATCAAGAGTATAGAGCCATTTAATATTGTTTTGAATAGCTTAACATATCACATGATAATAATATTATAATACAGTACTTTATAGGTGATTATATATTGTTACTTTTGTTTGATCTTAAGGATACTCTTTTAAGTAAGGAGAGAGAGTGCAAACATATTGTGAGTTAGGTAGAGTAGACTTTTTAACTTCATGTTACAGATGAAGATGCAAACTCAGAGAGATTGAATCACCTCTCCAAGATCATAGAACCTATATAAGCCCTCTGCTCTCCTGGTTCCTAGTTTGATCCTTTTGCCACTATGCCAAGCTGACTCTGAAGGCCAAGAGTATGTTAAATATAGTGAAGTGAAAAATAGATATAATTTTGATCTTGAGTCATTAAAAAGAAAGGTGGGAGGGTGAAAACTTTTGCATACTGAATTCTAAGGGACTCTTAGTAGTCAAGGTTTAAATTTAAATTACTGAGATTAATAGATCTTACTTATCTTTGTATGTCTTATAGTGCCTTCCATGTAGTGTTTTCCGCTTAGTAGTGTTTGCTCAACAAATACTGTTCATTAAAAACTACAGGTTTGAATTTTATAATTAGAAGTGGCAGATCTCCTGATTTGTCCTTTTTGGGTGTTATGCAAATGAAGGCAAAGCATAGAACTGTTTGAGAAAATTAGGTAAATTTTAGGTCTTGGGAAGAATGAGGTCTTAAAATGTACCCTGGTTGATAAATAGTTTTCATTAATTATTGTATTAAAAGTTATGAGGTTGATAGAAACGCTGATGTTTAACAGCTAGTCGGTGACAAAGTTGGGAAGATTAAAGATTCATTTATGATAACTGTAATTTTCAATTGTGAACTTCTCCTGTATATTACACAGCAATCAAATTTTAAAAATAGGTGTATGTCTGAAATGAAGTGCATTATTTTTATATTCTGTTGTTAGTAAATTCATTTTTTTCCCCTTCTAATTTAGCTGTAGTGACCCTGTGCAGCGAATTGAGCAGTGTACACGAGGTTCTCTCTTCATGTGTAGCATTGTTCAAGGGTGCAAGAGAACATATTTGTCTCAGAGAGACTTACAGGCTCATATCAACCATCGCCACATGAGAGCTGGAAAACCTGTTACTCGTGCTTCACTTGAAAACGTTCATCCTCCTATTGCCCCGCCACCAACTGAAATCCCTGATCGCTTTATAATGCCGCCAGACAAGCATCATATGAGCCACATTCCGCCAAAGCAGCACATCATGATGCCACCACCTCCTTTGCAGCACGTGCCGCATGAGCACTATAATCAGCCACACGAGGATATCCGTGCTCCTCCAGCAGAATTGTCCATGGCTCCACCTCCTCCTCGTTCGGTCAGTCAGGAAACCTTTCGTATTTCAACAAGAAAACACAGCAATTTAATAACTGTCCCTATTCAGGATGACTCAAATTCAGGTGCTAGAGAACCACCACCTCCTGCCCCAGCACCTGCTCACCATCATCCTGAATATCAGGGTCAGCCAGTGGTATCGCACCCTCACCATATTATGCCTCCACAGCAACATTATGCACCACCCCCACCTCCTCCACCACCAATAAGCCATCCAATGCCACATCCTCCCCAGGCTGCAGGTACTCCTCACTTGGTTTATAGCCAAGCTCCACCTCCACCAATGACCTCTGCTCCACCTCCAATAACCCCTCCCCCTGGACATATTATTGCCCAGATGCCACCTTATATGAATCATCCTCCTCCAGGACCTCCCCCACCTCAACATGGTGGTCCACCTGTAAGTGCACCCCCTCCTCACCACTATAATCCTAACTCTTTACCCCAGTTCACTGAAGATCAAGGAACTCTGAGCCCTCCATTTACACAACCAGGAGGAATGAGTCCTGGCATATGGCCTGCACCAAGAGGGCCACCACCTCCTCCACGAATGCAGGGTCCGCCTTCTCAAACCCCACTTCCTGGACCACATCATCCAGATCAGACAAGATACAGACCTTATTACCAATGATAATAGTATTTTGAACTGAAGATATGATAAGGAAAAAACTTATACATAGTCAACCTTTTAATTAAGCTTTGACTGTTTGGGGAAGGAAAAGCACCTCTTACAGAGGGGGCTATAAAACACTTGAGGGTCTTGTCTCTTAAAATGGTTTTAAACCTTGACCTTAGGACTGATTTCAAGTACTATACGTAGCGCAGATAAGTGGCTCAGTTGAGCACAGCTATGTTTTAACAACTTTGTTCTAGTGTGGTAAATCAACCCAGAGGTGACCATTTGTAATATTATTTCCTGAAAAAAATTTTCATTGTTCCACTTACAAAAGTAATTACTTTCGTTAAACCCAATCTTTAGGTTTTCTTGTGATACATCTTGTTAACCTGTGTAAACGGATTAAATTTCGATATGGTTGTAAAAATGCTATTTTTATGTGAATTTAAGTGCAGCCACATACTGTTTTTTAAAACCATATGTTTTACCACTAATTTCCCAAAGTTACAATAAAATTCTCAAAGTAAAAATCTATTAGAATTTGCTGTAAGACAGACAGTTAAATGGCAGAAAGTTATTTCACATTGTAGGCACTGAAATTTTGAGGTATAGTAAGTACATAATGCACTTCACTTGGATGCCTTTTCCTTTTAGGCAGCCTCACGAGCACCAGAATGCATTGGAATTTTAGTACTAAGATAAATTTATGTTTGTAATGTTAACAGGCATTACTAATTATTTGGAAGGATATGGCAAAAGTAACTGATTCTATAGGCTCCAAGCTGGAAGGGTTGTTGACTCTCCAGGCTTTTTTACTGAATGGTTGGAATCACATAGTGCACCACACTTAACAAATCTTAAGTAACATTGTGACTGTTGAAATGGTATCATGTAGACGAAGTGTATGCCACTTTGCTCATTGTCATAAACTAAATATGTAAGGCTAGACAGGCTTGATGTAATTCCTCGTTTCATGGAGTTTGGTCTTAATGCTTAAATGGTTTCTTATTTATTGGGTTTAAGCTGCCATTTGAGTGCCATGGAGGAATTGGATAATGTATTAATGAAAAACATTCTTGTAATCACAAACTTGCATTTGCTCAGGTCTCATTACTGTATGATAAGGGTTTTTCTTCTAACTTGAAGTTTAAAAACTATTAATTACTTATTCCTTTTATTGGCTCAGTCTAAACTTGGAAGATTTTAGCATGATATTAACAGTGAAGACTACCCGAGGATTTTGTATTGGAGAAAAGTAATGACTAAGTTGTGAATTTCAGTGCTTTATAAGGTGCCTTTAGAGTCAGCTTTTGCATTATAGGGCTTGTTATAGTCCAACTAAGATAACCACTTATGGTTTATACAGAACTCATATTTATAAATTGATATTCTCAGGATATTGTTAGATATCCTTTGAATAAACCCCTGTGAAGGTTTTTCTCCCCCTTAAAATGGTGCATAATATAAACATGAAATGTGTAGTATGCAGATTTCATTTATTAGATAGTTTGTAGTGTATAAATTTAGAACATACTCTTTTTGGCAAAGGATCAACTGATTGCTAATTTACCATTTTATTCTGTCAGGTACAGGCAAAACAGATTCCCATCTTGGAGGATCAGATGCAAAGGCATCTCTGAGCTTAGAGCTGAAGTTAGGAATAATATCAGTGGTCATTTCAACCTTCGACCAGCCAAAAATAGCTAATACACTTAAAAAATAAATAAAGTGGTTTTTCACACCTAGCAATTTGAGAGTCCAATGTTAATGCAGTATTTCTAGTGAGAAATTCTTATTAGAAGCATGGGAGTGAGATAGTGTGATGTTGGTGGTGAATGCTTCTGTCCTATTACTGTAGGTACTTGGACTGGTGCAAACTTGATTCCCTTTCATGCCCCGTTTAGGAGCTGTTAAAATAGTACTTTTGAAAATCTAAGACCATTCTTTGTTTCATGTAATAAGGTAATACCCAGATTCACTCAGGAGCCTCTCAACTGTGAAGAGCTCTCCTGTTTTTATTGAAATTTGCTAGGGTTGAATGGGGTGTGAAACCCCTTTGCCAGCCCATGTATTGGACAGGAAAAATCAGTGTCAAGATAAAATTCCACCTTTTAAGAGAACTGGGCTTTTTTTTAAAAAAAAATAAAAAATAAATAAAAGATTTATTTTCCGTTAGACTTAAGAAATATATGTCATGCAGGGAGGCATATCAGATGAATGTGTTGTAGTGGACAAAAGTTTTAAATGGTATTAGACTTGAATTCATCCAGTTTTTGTTTGAATGAGGGTGGGTGGGTAGAAGGATAACAAAATTACTGTTAGTATTTGTTTCCTTAAGGAAAAAGATGTGAATCCCGGCCTTATTTCAGGGAAGCCTTTGAAGCTATGATGGACATAAGTCTAAATACAATGTATGTATGTTTCATTATATTGCTCTTAAGACTACTGAGGTGGCAGTTTAACTCTTAAAAACAATAAAATGGAAGCATAAATACTATTTTGCCTAAATGAATTTTTACCTAATGATGACGCTTGGGAGAAGTGCAGAATTTTCCATGTTTATGTTGCTACAACTTTCTATGGTAAAATTGGATTTCCTATTTGAATATTAAAGCCATCAGGTTGGATGTTGCAGTGGTATATTTGTTCAGAGTATGATCTGGGGAGAGATTGCAAAGACTATAGGAAATAGTACTGTATATCCATTTTATCATTTAAAAACCTTTTGTTTAAAACAACGGTAAATACTAATTAGGTACGTTGAAGGATAAATGGAAAGGGTATTTTGAATACAGTAAGTGACTGTTTACTTAGCTGCTTTAAGGTTTGTTCTAATATAGTGGAAGAGTTTCTTTCATCTTTTGGAAAAGCCCTATAAGTATGTGGAAAAAATTTTTTTTTTTCTTTAATAGATTAGCCACCAATTTAGTACATTGAAGTCAACAGAAGTTTGACATAATCGTACTTAAACATACTATATTCTGATTGAAGCACATTTATTTTTCACTGGTTTAGTACTATAATCTTAAATTTTGTTTTAGAAACCAAGTGAAAAATTTCCATCTCAAAGGATGTTACCAACATACACACACACGTAACTATAATGTGTGAGAAATGTGAAATTTTATGGAAGTATTTACATGGTAGACATTGTTCTAAGCACTTAGGATACACCAGTCTGTTGAGACAAATAATAATCACTAAATTATATAAAATGCTAAAAGTGTGATAAAATTGTAGGGAAAAACGAGAGAGTAAGTTTGGTGATTTTAAATAGACTGGTCATAGGATTCATCAGAAAGGTGACATTTGAGCACAGTTTTGAAGTAGGTGATAGAGCCATGTGGATGACTTGGGGCAGAGCTTTCCAAGCAGAGGGCACAGCGGGCACAGAGGCCTAAAAGTGGGATTGTACTTGGCATGTTTGAGGAACAGCAAGACTCCTGAGGAATGGGAGAATGTAGTGGAATAAGTGAGGCAAGAATATTAAGAGTTCAGAGAGGTAATGATGGAGTGTGGAGACCATGAAAAGCCTCATGGACCATCGTGAAGACTTGGACCTTGCTCCGATTGACAAGGGGACACCATCTTGTGGTTCTGAGCGGACAGTCTGGCTGTGTGTTGAAAAAAGACTAGGAAGGCAAAGGTAGAAGCAGAAAGACCAGTTGGGAGGCTGTTAATCTGTTACATGGGACATGCTGGTATCGTTTTAAGTGTCAAGAAGTGGGTGACTTGGGGACGGATGTCCTTTTATATGTACAGAAAATGAAGCACCTGTTGTACGTTAGATGAGGGAACATAATGAACAACACATGGCTTCTGCTCTTTAGGAGCTTACATTCTAACTTACCTAGAAGTTGTTCTCGATAGTCTCTTAAAGTATTCCTCAAATTTCTTAAATTCCTTTTCAAAGCATGTTGTTGTTGTTGTTGTTATGTGCCGTCGAGTCGGCCCCGACTCAT
>NW_006921594.1:11849605-11870866 GCF_000298275.1 Orycteropus afer afer | reverse complement strand
CAACTGCCTTAGCCACTATGCTACCAGAGCTCCCTTTCAAAGCATAGTGACCAGAAAAAAAAAATTTGAAAATACATCAACACTCAGATACACACACAACCATAATGAAGAGAAATGTTACATGTCTGAACATTAATAATAGAATTGCTAGTAGCTTTTCTGGATACGTTGTACTATGCTAAATAAGTCAATTGTGACAATTGGAACAAATCCATAGAATACAACTATATTGTCTGGGTTTAGTTAGGCCCAGTGACTGTAATGAATTAAACTGTTACAGATCAGTGATTTGACAGGCTTTAACTTCTTTTGGGGGGAGATGTTTCTTAATAGTTAGAAACTTGGGCTCTGGAGTTGGACTGTCTAGACTGAATTCTAGGTGTACCATTTCAGCTATACCCTTGACAAGTCCTTTGAGCTCTGATTTTTGTGTTTCTGAAAAATGAAGATAATCAGAGTACCTATCTCATGGACTGTTTTGAGAACTCAGTGGATTCATTTACTGATAAATTTATTCATAGATAGAAAGGCAGGTCAATGGAATTTCCTGACAGGTTAAATTTGACAAAGAAGGAGCAGTCAAGGACGATGAATTTGTAATCAGCTGAGGTGGAAAAGGTGCTTATAGAGCAGATGATGGAAGGCCAGTAGATCAGTTTTGGACATTTTGATATGCAGTGGAGATGCTAGAAAATGAATGAAATGTCCCTGTTTTTTATTGATCATACAATGTAGAGTCAGACTTGTGTGTAAAACATTTCATTTGCATTTCCAAGTGGTAAGTTACTGTGTTTGGACAAGAATATGTATCAAATATTTAAAGAATTACTAGAAAATGATTTTTAAAGATAATTTACTCCTCATGTGTTAATCTTTCATAATTTCAGTAATCTCATCCCAAGTTGTCTCCCAGTTGTATCATCTGACCTCTCTCCTTCAGTCTTGCTCTGGTTTATACAAGCTTTATCTTCCAACATGGTCTCTTGCCGTCTTCCTAAATCAGGGATCAGATTTTTGTACTAGTCAGTTTACAGTATTTGCTTTGGGGTGAAGTAGAAGCCCAAATATTCCTGTTACCCAGAGTAATCTACCCTAGAAGCATAAGAGAAAAAACATGATAAGGATGAAGATAAATGAACCTCTAAGACATTAAGCCTGAATGTGTTGTGGGTGCAATTGGAGTGCTTGTTCCCACTTCATGTTTTGATTGGTTAGAGAAGTGTAGGGGGAGGGGCACCTTTGGGAAAATGCAGGCATCCGCACAATCCTATGTAAGGCTTTTGCTGCACTCAAAGCCAGATGGATCAAAGAAATAGACTCATGCATTCAATTTCTACTCTTTCCCCACTATGAAAGGAAGAGCTCTTAACTTGAGATTTATAGAACATTACATGTAAATGTGTATGTGTGTGTGTGATTTTTTTTCCCCTGAGTCCATAGAGTGCATGAGACTGTAAGATACCAGTGACTGAAGAAGTTTAAGAAACACTGTTAAAAGAGTTAATAGTTTTTCATTAAGATAAGCTATGTAAATAAACCTGTCTTTTACCTTTTTGTATTTGGTTTTAAGTCCTACAGACAATTCCTCTCAGTAGACATTTCAAAAGGATGGAGGAGGTACTTTGATAATAAATGTTTAGAGGTGGGGTCGCCAACAATTGGAACAGCTTTTCACATTAAGAAAGTGATTTGTTGTTTTAAGAGAGGGCACGGAGTCTTTACTGATGTTCAATTTCTGATCACATAAATAAATACAGATTTGCACCAAGACTATGCCGGTGAAAAAAAGAAGCATTTGTCTGCTAAATGTCGTTCTCAGTTAAACCAATCACTGCGCCCTCGGAGTGACAAACAATGATCAGCAATGAAGGAAGAAAGAAATCACACTTCCTTCTAATACCTGTTAGGAGTGTTCTTCCAAGTGAGTCCGAGAAGAACGGGCTACCCATCGTGGTTTTTCTCTTTACTACTCGCCTTCTTGCCTTTTTTTATAGTTCCAATAGCTTATACAATTTTCATATGAAGAGGGGGCCAAATAAGGATCTGAATCAAAGGCTAGTTGTAGTTACAGATATGGCATTAGAAGGGTTGTGTCTCAATCTGGATAGGAGATTGGATACTTCAAGAATATGGAGTAATGATGGTATAAAAGACATCCCATTACAGAGGGTTTGTTAGAGGATCCTCATGAAGTATGAGTCCAGCTGGACCACCATGAAGAAGATCCACAAGCAACCATTTTCCAGAAAGCTAATTAGAAATGTAACAAAATGTTTGCTGGTCCGATAGAGCCTGGTGGAACCACTGAGACTATGGCCTCTAGCTGTCCTTCAGGTCTGGAATTGAACCCACACCCGTGGTTTTCAGTCAAACAAGACAGGCATATGAGTTGAACATTCACCTCAGGTAGATAGATACACTCCTTGGAGAGAACAATCATGGGAGAAAGAAGGGCTGCTTACGCACAGGGAGACAGCTCAGGGGGCAGGAGTACATGGAGGGATGGACACTGGGAAGGGGTAACTATGGGGAGGAAGTGGGAGAGGAGCTGTTGCATTGTGGTAAACTGTGGTCAATGTCATGAGGCAAAGTGTATGTGAACTGCTGTATGGAAAGTGAATCTGCTCTGTAAATCCTCACCCCCACCCCCCAAAAAAAGAAATGTAACAAAACCAGAACATCTGCTGTACAATTCATTTTTTTAAAATGAAGAAATATGAGTAACAACTGTACAAATTACAAAGTCCAAAGTGGTGGTGTAAATACATTGCAAGACACACATGCAGGTAGTGACTTGGATGGAAATCACTCAATGCTACAAAAATACATATAAACAAAATAATTTCCTTTGGTAAATCTATAAGATATAATATTAGGAGTATTTACATAATTTTGTACTTGATATGTGAAAAATAATACCATGCTAGAACAATCTCATTCCAAATTTTGAAACATAATTCTGTGAAATAAAAATATTCTTCATAAAACATGAACGTATCAACAACTTTCTGGGGACAAAGTTGTTCTTTATATAGTGGGCAGATGAAGATCTCTGAGTTATATTTTGATTAAAATTTCGTTTCAACTGGTATCTGGAAGAAGACAAAGTTAAAAGTTAAAAGTTAAAAAAGTTGTTAGGTGTATCTTTCAATAATCATTTTATATTTAGAAAGGGTGTATATGGCTAGTCTGATAGGAATTGGGAGCCACAATTTACCAGAGTCAACAAATATTTTGTCTTTAACAATCAAGTATCTTCTATTGCCACTTGGTTAACTTACATCCATGTGATACCATATTGTAGCTTCAGTGTGTCTTCCAATGCTCTATTTAACAATCAAAATAACAATATATGCTATTGTAGCAATTTATTTCTTCACATTGGTTTCAGGGGCCACATGAGAAACTCCAGGGCTTTGTGTGCTGGCCAAGTGCTTCTGACATTCAGTTTGCCTGAATCACCACAAGTGGCCTATTCACAAATGCTCCTTTATCTTCCTCTAAATTAGCCAAAAGGAGCTCTGGTGGCGCAGTGGCGCAGTGCCTAAGGCATTTGACTACTAACCAGAAGGTTGGCGGTTCAAACCCACCAGCCACTCCACAGAAGCAAGACTGGGCATAAAGATTTACCATCTTAGAAACCCAAAGGGAGTCACTCTGAGTCGGAATTGACTTGATGGCAGTGAGTTTGTTTTTTTTTTTAAGTTAGCCAAACAGCTGTTAAAATTTCCTTTTTCTTTCTTTCTTTAACAAAAGATAAAAGATAGGGAAACTGAGATACAGGCTAATGCTGACTTCAAATTCTGTTAGACAACTGCTTGTAAGCTCCATTTGGAAACCAGATACGATGCTGTTCCTCTGCTTTGTCTCCTAAAATGTTTTTTTGAAAAACTTTTTTATTGTGATTTAGATGAAAGTTTACAGAGCAAATTGATCTTGCATGAAACGATGCATACGCATATTTTTGACATTGATTGCAATCCCCACAATGTAACAACACTCTTCCCATGTCTTCCCTGTGTTTACCATTTCTGTTCATCTTTTCCTATCCCTTCCTGCCTTCTGAGCAAATGCTGCCCTTTTGAACTCTTATGGTTGATTAATTGTCCGAAGAAGTAGGTACTCTTTGGTGTTATTGTTCACCCAATAGATGTGTCTATTTGGCTGAAAGTTGAGCCATGGGGATGGGTTCAGTTCTAGACTTGAAAGGTGTCTAAGGGCCATAGTCTCAGGGGTTCCACCAGTCTTTTTTTTTTTTTTTTTTAATGGTTTTGAGTTTTGTTCCACATTTTTATCCCACTCTACCCAGGTCCTCCTATTGTGATCCTTTTCAGAACAGTCAGCAGTGGTAGCTGGGTACCATCTAGTGTTTCTGGTCTCAGGATCATGGAAGCTGGAATTTGCATGGTTCATTAGTTCTTTGGACTAATTGTTTCCATGTATCTTTGATTTTCTTCACTCTTCTCTGCTCCGGTTGGGGAGAGACCAATAGTTGCAACTTAGATGGCTGTTCACAAGCTTTTAAGACCCTAGATGCTACTCACCGCAATAGGATGTAAATTTATCCCCTAAAACTTGATGATAATTCTGAACCCAACTACTGGGGAGAAGTTTCTGGTTTGAAGTTCTTGTAGGGTGCGCAGGCAAAATGGAGAGTTGACTATTTCTGGAAGCCTGTCGTGGGAAACAATGTGGCTCATGTAGGCTCTCCTTTCTCCACAGGCTTGTTTAACTTTTTAGAATGTCTTTTTTTTTTTTTAAATCTAAACTTTTCCATTTGATAACACTCTTGATAATTGTCTGGGGTTATGGTATGCATTTCTTCATTTATAATTGAAATTCCTTTTGCTATTCTTACTAGACCTTTCTTCAGCTGAGAGAGAAGTGCCATCAGCCACCTCCCATACTAGGATACAATCATTAGATTATTTTCAGGACCCTCAATTCCATTAGTTTTTCAGCATAGAGGTGATGTAGTATAGTGAACAGAGCATAGGTCTTTGTGACAGACAGGTCTTGGTTCAAATCCTACTGCTGTTAACTTGGTGTCTGATCTTAAGCCAGTCAATTACTCTGTGAACTTGTTTCTTAGTTCTCCTACTTGTAAAATGAAGATATTGTCTTTGCATATTGTTGTAAATATTAAAAGGTGAATGTAATGCAACTACCACATAGCTGGTCTAGAGCAGATACCCATTTTGATTTGTGATCCTGCTTTTTCCAAACAAGAAACATTGCCTTAAAAGGTAGACTATTCTAGAAGTGAATGTTAATGATGACTTGGCAACTCATTCTAGAGGGCAGGGAAGGAACTTAACTTTCTTACTGGGCTAGGCATTGTGCTAAGGACTTCCCATGTACCTGGGACTTGGGAGATGTATGTTAGCCTCTCAGCTCCATCTCCAATTCATCTGTGAATGGAAACATGAGTCCCTTCTTTGCTTCATGGGTAATTACATGGGCAGAAAAGATGATGGTTTTCAGTAGTTTTGAAAAACAGAAAGTTCTATATACATGTTCAGTACTGCATTAACAGAGATACAGTATCATTATTTCCACCCTTTTAGTATTAGTCTGAGTTTATTTCCCTCTATGAGATTGGTTGGCATGACTTCACTTTTCAGGGATAGGCAACAGTAGCTCAAATGAGCACTGGGCTTTCTGTAGCATGTTGGAAGAGACCTCACTACTTCAAGCTTTTTTTGTTCCGGTGTCTGGGTAAAGAGTGTTGATGAATATTACCTGACATTCCCGATTACGTAATCCTCCATTTGTATTTATGGTAAAGTCTTGTTTCATTTCTTTCTCCTGAGAGAAACAGAATGAAATTGTGGATTAGGGACTTTTTTTTTTTTTTTTAATGTTGAAAGATGAAGGGAATTTTAAGAGGTGCAGATGACTGATTGTACAAATGTGCAATTCGTCAAAGAGCAGGTACCTGACTGGGGCTAAACTTTGAAGTACTGTCATCCTTCTTCATCAAAATATGCAAAACAGCATCATGGATTGTTAAGAAAAATATTGAGTCATTAACTTCATCATCAAAAAATTCACACCGAGAAAGCTTCTCAAGTAAATCATCTGAAGAGAAAAAAGATTCACAGTTAGGAAGAAGTAACTCTTTGGCCACAGATTTCTCTGTGAGGCTCATGATTGGAACTTCTGTTTGCAAATGTGTATCTTGTTGTTTGTCGATGGGTTGCAGTGTATCATTAGTGCAGTGTCTTCTGGAATGAAAGGATATCTTTCTAATACAAATACAGATTTAATGCCCATTAAAAAGAAGAAGGAAAAACAAGAAAAACCTTTGTAGCCCCTGGAAGAAAACCAAACCATTTCCCTTAAGGCAGGAACCTGATGTGTTAATCTCCCTACTTATTAAATTGAAGCTTTAGTTTGGCATATAAAAAAGTGGGATTCTGCCCAAATAGAAAAGATGTGAATGGACCAGAGAAACACTCTGCTTCTTAATCGTTGGACCTGTTATTTGCCAGTTACATACTGGTAGCCTATTTTCCCAAAACGTCCAGGTTCCGTCAGAACGCATCTTTCTTTGCACCTCACGTTACCTTTCCAATCGTCTTTGAGGAATCTCAAGCACTACCTAGCACTTGCACAGATCACTCAACCAAATACTACTTTGTGTCTGCTATCTTGTAAATCCCTGGCTGGTTAATATAAAGAATCAAAAGATAAATTACACACGAATCTTGCCCTTGAGAAAAGTAGGATATGTATAGATCACTATAGTTGTTATGTGCCATCGAGTTGTCTCTGACTCATACCAAAAAAAACTGAACTCACTGCCACAGAGTCGTGCCCAACTCATAGTGACTCCTCCTTGGGTTTCTGAGGCAGTATCTCTATGGAAGTAGAGTGCCCAGTCTTCCTTCTGAGGTCCTGTGCCAGCCTCATGATCCCTGCTTTACCTGAGCCCGTCACTGCAGCCATCATGCCAATCATCTTGTTGAGGCCTTCCCCTCTTTCATTGACCCTCCATTTTACTAAGCATGACATTCTTCTCCAGAGAGTGGTCCCTTCTGACAACATGACCAAAGTAGGTGAGACAAAGTCTGGCCATTCTCGCCATAATGCTCCAAGAACATTATGGCTGCACTTCTTTCAGGATAGATATGTTAGTTCTTTTAGCAGTCCACGGTACTTTCAGCATTCTTCATCAATACCACAACACAAAAGCATCAACTCTTCTTTGATCTTCCTTGTGCACTGTCCAGCCCTCATATGCATAAGAGGCAACTGAAAATAACATGGCTTGGGATAGGCACATCTTACTCTTCAAGGAAATATCTTTGCTCTTCATCAGTTGGAAGAGATTTTTAGCAAGAGATTTGTCCAATACAATACATCTTTTGATGTCTTGACTGCTGCTTTCATTGGCGTTGATTCTAGAACCAAGTAATATGAAGTCTTTGATAACTTCAATCTTTTCTCCATTCATCGTGATGCTGATTATTGGTCCAGTTGTGAAGATTTTTGTTTTCTTTATATTGAGGTGTAATCCATACTGCAGACTGTAGTCTTTAATCTTCATCAGTAAATGCTTCAAGTCATCCTCACTTTCAGCAAGCAAAGTTGTGTCTTCTGTGTATCTCAGGTTGTTAATGAGCCTTCCTCCAATCCTGATGCCACGTTTTTCTTCATATAGTCCAGCTTCTTAGATTATTTGCTCAGCATACAGATGGAACAAGTATGGTAAAAGGATACAACCCTGACGCACTCCCTTCTTGATTTTAAACCATGCAGTATCACTATATACTAAAAGGAAAAGTATATAATAATGAAAGCAGGGCCAATCTTTTTTTCTTAATTTTTAAATAATGCCCAGAATATAATAGAGTCTCTCACTTTGTTGAACAAATAAGAGAAGTACAGATCACATGCTGTAGAAATTCTGAGAAAGCTGGTAAATATTGTTAGTTCCTGTTGGTGGGTATCAGGGAAAACTTAACAAAGCAGCCATCATTCACAAGAACGACTAGGATTTGGAGGAAAAGAAGTTGGGAAAGCATGAAGGTGGGAAAGTGTGTTCACAGGTAGGTGTCTAAACATTGATAGGACTTAGCAGTGAGAGGGATGCAGAGAGAGGAGGGCATTGTGGCCACCAGAGGCCAGGGTAGAGGTGGTGATCTCAGTTAAAAGACTGAGAAGGGATGTCAGGCAGCAAAAATGGCAGGAACTGACATTTTTCAGACCTGGGACAATAGGGTAAAATTTCTTAGGAGATTTTTTAAGGGATTAGGATCCCTGGGTGGTGCAAATGGTTAAGTGCTCAGCTAGCCAAAAGATTGGCGGTTTGAATGCACCCAGGGACACCTCAAAAGACAGGCCTGTCAATCTGATTCCGAAAGGCCATAGCCCTGAAAACCCTGTGGAGCAGAGTTCTACTCTGCAGTGCGTGGGGGAGTCACCATGAGTCTGAACTGACTCTGTGCAGGTAACAACAACAGGATCAAGAGACTATTTTCAATTATGAGGAAGCCTTGAAGCTAGAATTTATCTGTAGGCTTAAGAGTAGGAGCCAGTGGACAGGGAAAGATTAAAGATGCCAATTTCATGCCTCCTTCGAAATCTGTTCACTTGCCATCCCCTCTCCCTCAAAAGGCTCACCCCTTCCTAAGATACTGTCAAGGCTGACCCCCTCCCACGATTCTACTCTGCTCCAATGTCACATCACTGGGCATCCCTGACAGCCCGTCTAAAATAATACTGTTGCTCTTGGTCTCTTAACTCTGTTGTTTTCTTCACAGCATTTATCACTACCCAAAAGTATGTTTTTTTATTTGTTTATTACATGGCCTTCCTGCTTTCTGCTATCATGAAGTTAGGGGCCTGTCTTAGGCACTTTTGTATCCCCAGCACCCAGGACAGTGCCTGACAGATGGTAGGTGCTCACTAAATCTTTGTTAAATAGTGTCTATCTTGTGCTAGGAACTAAGAGTTGTTGTTGTTACATGCCGTCGAGTCAGCCCCGACTCATAGCGACCCCTCCTTGGGTTTCCGAGGCAGAATCACTACGGAAGTAGGATTGCCCAACCTTCCTTCCAAGAGGAACTAGGAGACAGAGAACAAAAAGGTAAATAAGACCAGTACCTGCCCTGGAAGAGAGTATAGTCTCATGGGGCCACAAACACAGACCTGCAGAACATTGAGTATGCGTTCTGCAGAGGCAAAGACCTGCAGAGCACACGGCTCTGCCTGAGGAAGTCAGGAAGTTTCCACAGTTCTTAAAGGAGAAGTTTTCTAAGAAGTTTTCGAGTCAGAGTGGAAGAACATTCTAAGGATGAACAAAGACTCTCATTAGAAAGTTCTTCCGGAGGCCTAGGTAAAAAATGATGCAAGTTTGGGTTAAAGGAGAGGAAGATTCAAAAGGAACTATTTATAGGGCCTGGTGGCTCACTTATTGACTATATAGGGGAGGAGAGAGGGAGAAATTAAAATTGGTTCCAGGGTTTTTACTTTGGGCAACTGGTGATGCAGTGATTAAATAGGAAAAGAGGACAGTTTGGGAAGCAAAGAGCATGTATTTAGTTTGGAACATGTGTATCTGAGGTGCTTGGAGGACATCTATACAGTTGAATACATGGGTCTTCAGCCAAGAGAGGTCTGGACTAGATTCATTAACATAGATGTACTTGAACTCATAAACATGCAGGAGATTGACTAGACAGAGTCCAGGGAATTAGAGAAAGCATCCATGGAATTAAAACCACAGGGCTTCAGATTGAAGCTTGGGGAAGAGCAACTGGTAAGAGGTGAGGGAGGAGCTAATAACAGAAATTGAGGAGCTATTAGAGCAGTGGGAAGCTCTGGTAATGCTGTGCTTAAGGCATTGGGCTGCTAACCATGAGGTCAGCAGTTCAAATCCCCCAGCTGCTCTATAGAAGAAAGATGAAGCTGTCTGCTTGGTGAAAATTTACAGCCTTAGAAACCCTATGGGGGTTGCTATGGGTCAGAATTGACTCAATGGCAGTGGGTTATTAGAGTGATAGGAGTTAAGTCAGAAGAGCATGGTCTTGCAAAAGTCAGGGAAGGACATGATGAGACTGGTAATGAACTCCATGGTGGAATCTGCTGTAAGCAGCTGAGTAAGCTGCCTTAGGGATGTGGTCTGCTTCTTGTATATAAACAGCAGCTTTGAGAAGGGTCTCTGAGCTTCTTGGCACATCTGGACCCTGCATGTAGCCAAGTCTTCATTCAGCAGCCTGTCATGTTGCCTGCCAATCTAGGGATTGTTTCTGGACTTGAACTAGTGGCCTGCTATGTTGCTTAAAAATCTTGGGGCTGTGCTGTTTTGCTTGTTGACCTTGGGTTTGTCAGCCTTAGAAGCCAGCAGCTGCCTGAGTGAAGAGAAGCCTCCAGCTTCAGTGGGCCAGGAGCAAGAGGCAGAGCCGAAGTCCAAAGTCAAGGGACCTTCACCCAGCCTCTAGAGCTGGCACTTTGAACTCGGACTTCTAGCCTCCTAAACTATAAGAGAATAAATCTCTGGTAAAATGAAAAAAAGAAAAAAAAAAGTCAGGGAAGGAGAGAGCTTCAAAGACAAATGCTAAGGAAATCTCCAATGGCATGAGGTTGGAACGGATGTAGTTGATTTTGGCAATCTGGACATCACAGATGACCTTGGCAAGGTCAGCCTCATCAACAAGGTGAAGCAGAAACTAGGCTATTAAAAGCTGAGGAGTACATGAGAGATGAGGAAGAGTGACAGGAAATAAGCCTATTTTCCCAGGAAGTTTAGAGTAAAAAAGTGGTTATGTGTTCACTTTTTTTTGTTGCCTATTAGATATGGAAACAACTTTTAAAGTTAATTTACTTATGTCTCAATACAACTAAAATATAAAGATGCTATTTATATTAAAGATTATTATAGGCTCAGTTATCAGTTACATTTCCTTTTTGATGACCATATAAAATTCTTGTTCTTTTGAGGTTGTCTATATTGTGAATTAACTGTGAGCTGGAGGTGATTGTCAGAACATAAATAAAACAGCTTACCATCAGTTCCCACAATATACACATCCACTTGGATCCTGATGAATTCTTGCAAAATCTGTTAAAGAGGAAGTATATCTTCCTTAGGAAATAGTTTTACATGTCAGAAACATAAACTGTTATAGTTTATGGGTGATGTTGCTTTCAGAAGCCTTTCACATTTTTGAGAAGGTAATAATACAGAGGTACCAGTCTTCAAAAGAAGGAGCTATGACGGATGGAAAGTAACCCAAAGAAAAGAGCCTTCTTCAGTAAAAAGTTAAAATGCTCATTCTTGAGGGAAGTATTATGGAAAAATGTTCTACCTCAAACTCCCCAAATCAACTCTGATTTAATTTTAAAATTGGATCTTCTACAGGATGATCTAGACTAGAGATTTCTATTTACACAAAAATCAAAAAACAAAAAAACCAATGGCTCATGAATTGTTCATTATTTCCATCCACGGTGACCAGAGACATCTAGCACCAATGTCGCTTTATCCCTCTTCCTGGTCTCTAGGCTCAGAGGAAATACCAGTAATGGTGTGAGGAAGGTCACAAAAGGTACGAAAAGTAGCTCGTGCTGGGGATCAATTTAGATTATCATTATCATCATCAGTAAACTTATAGAGCCTCTACTAGGCACTGAGCTAAGGAGTGAGGCTTTAAAGAAACCTCGGTCAGGGTCCTGATCCTTCGTGCTGAGACCGAAAAATAAGGATGTGCGTGCACATGTATGTGTGCATTGTTCCCTCCTCAGCTCAAATAAATAAACCAAAAAAGAAAAAGTTAGCAGCTTTGAGAGTTATGTGATATCAATAGAACTTTAAGAGAACTTAATCCCGTTTTCCAATTTTGTATCCTGTCACCCACTTAAGAACTTAATAGTTCTTAGCTGAGCTCTTCCAAAGGTAGATTTCTGTGAACCCCCAAAAAAGGAGAAATGTAGAATTTCTGAAATGTTCTTTATATCTGTTTCTGTATTTGTGTTAGAGATTGTTTTAGGAATGCTGACAAACTATGGGGAGAAAAAAACCAGATTTCAACCTGATGGTTCCGACCCTGTTTATAAATCACATAACACATTGATTCTTTTATATATAGGCTTGGCCTTGTTTTTTTTTTTTTTTTTTTTTTTTTGAGACAGATTGTTCAATAGCCAAGTGAAATGTCATCTGCTCATAATGTTGTTGTTGTTGTTGTTTGCCGTCAAGTCGGCCCCGACTCATAGCGACCCCTCCTTGGGTTTCCAAGGCAGTATCACTGCAGAAGTAGGATTGCCCAACCTTCCTTCCGAGGAGTGGCTGGTGGGTTTGAACCGCCAGCCTTCTGGTGAGCAGTCAAGTGCCTTAGGCACTATGCTACCAGAGCTCCTTCTGCTCATAATAGATGAATGTAAAATCTACTCTACTTTTGCCCAGAACCTTTCTCAATACTTTCTTGTTTAGATACAATGTCCAAAGAATTTGAAGACACCACGGAACTGAAATTTGATAGGAGTATGACTGCAGTTGTCCACCAGCAGGTTCAGCATCTGTTAGGATTATAGTTGTGGTTGCCTTCAAATTACATGCAGTCTTATGGGAAATTCACTTGTAAAGAGTTCATTAAATACCCTCTATTCTCCCTGACCCTTCCCTTCCCCTGCCCACCATGGAATGTCCTGGGATTATAATTTCCTTCAAATTAAGTTTATATTATCTAAAGGAGCAGTCTTCCACAATAAATTTTTTTAAAAAAAACTTTAAATCCCTGACTATTTTTTTTTCCATTAAGAAAAAAAGAAATTACCGTTTTGAGACCCCTCATTGAAGAGATATCAAGAAATGACACTGCTGAAAAATCGAGAATGAGGCTGTGGACGCTGACTTTGGGGACCATTATATTGAGAGGAAGATCACCGTTCCAGTCTATGTGGAAGGGCAGGTCTGTGGCATTGATTGGCCGATCCAGTTCTTCTATTTGATTATTGTCCAGCTCCTCCTCAGAGTCTTTTATGTCATTAACAGTACATATCAATCCTTTCTATAGGAGAGGATAGAAAGCATGATAACTCTGTCCAAGAAAACATTGTGTACATCACAGTGAGTTTCTGAAACACAGATTCAAATTTAGGTCAAGTAGTGGAATTGTAGACACTTTTCTTTGGTACTTTTTCCAAGAGAATAAACATTTTAAGGAGTCCCTCAAGGGCACCATTTCAAAATACTGATATTAAATGACACAAAACCAAAACCAAACTCACTGCCATCGAATTGGTTCTGACTCATAGTGACCCAATAGGATAGAGAGGCTGGTGGGTTTGAACTGCTGACCTCTTGGTTAGCAACTTTAACCACAATGCCACCATAGCTCCTAGGGTGTTGCATCCCACCATGATAACAACCTATTGACCGATCACAATGGGGGCTGATTACATTGTTACATAACTGCCAAACCACTGAGAATCATGGCCCAGCCAAGCTAACATTTTTTGGGGACACAATTCAATCCATGACAAGGAGATGTCAAGTAGACAATTGGAGGTAAACGTTTACATCAGAGGAAAGTTACGGGCTGAAAATATGTATTTGAGAGTTGATACCTACAGTCTGCAGTATGGATTACACCTCAAAGAAAGAAAAAAATCCTCACGACTGGGCCAATAAGCAGCATCACATTAAGTGGAGAAAAGATTGAAGTTTTCAAAGATTTCATGTTACTTGGCTCCACAGTCATCAGTGGAACAGCAGTCAAGAAATCAAACATCATATTGCATGGGGCAAATCTGCAAAAGGCCTCTTTAAAGTGCTGAAGAGCAAAGAGGTATCTTTGAAGACTAAGCTGTGCCACACTGAAGCCATGGTATTTTCAGTGGCCCCTCATATGCATGTGAGAGCTGTACAGTGAATGAGGAAGACTAAAGAAGAGTTGATGCTTTAGAGTTGTGGTGCTGGCGAAGAACACTGAAAGTACCATGGACTGCCAGAAGAACTAACAAATCTGTCTTGGAAGAAGTGCAGCCAGAATGCTCCTTGGAAGTGAGAATGGCCAGACTTCGTCTTGCCTACTTTGGTCATCTTGTCAGAAGGGACCATTCCCTGGAGAAGGATACCATGCTTGGTATAAGTGGAGGGTCAGCAAAAAAGGAGAAGACCCTCAACGAGATAGATTGACAGCAGTGGCTGCAGCAGTGGGCTCAGGTAGAGCAAGAATCGTGAGGATGGCACAGGACCATGCAGTGTTTTGTTCTGCTGTACATAGGGTCGCTTTGAGTTAGAGCCGACCTGACAGCACCTAACAACAACAGGAGCACCTTCTTGGTGAGCCCTGATGGTGCATTGGTTAAAGCATTTGGCTGCTAACCAAAAGGTTGGTAGTTCCAACCCACCAGCTGCTCCATGGGAGGAAGATGGGGCAGTCTGCTTCTGTTAAGATTTACAGATTTGGGAACTATGCAGTTCTACTTTGTCCAATAGGATGATTATGGGTTGGCATCAACTCACCAGCACTGAGTAATATTTTAAGGCATGGGGAAGCATGAGCTCACTCAAGGAGAGACCATGTGAACTGCCCCATAGGGTTTCCAAGACTATAATCTTTTCAGAAGCAGACTGTTTCATCTTTCTCCCACAGAGTGGCTGGTGGATTCTAACTGCCAACTTTTTGGTTAGCAGCCAAATGGTTTAACCATTATGCCACCAGAGCTTGAAATAACATAAGATGCTTATTTAGCTGGTATTTCATTTAAAAGAAAGAACTAAAACTTTGAGCTATATTTCACTAAGCTCTTAGTCATAATGCACAGAAATGTAACCAAGAAACTTACTGGTGTTGCTTGTAACAGGCCTTTTTTCTGCAGCTTTCGGATTTTCTTCAAAGCTTTATTGCGCTTGCGTAGAATTCGAAGAGGACTAAAGCCAACCTGAAAAGCCCATTTCTGTGTTACAAGAGTACTGAGTATTCTGCTACTTATTATAGTATAATTCTAATAACTTTAACTGGGATGGCTTAAGGAATTAAGAAAAATAATCAAGATATTTGTGATAAAATTTAAAAGTGGTTTAAATGACAAAATTGTATCCAAACTGTGGTCTGCTTGGCTTGTATGTGGTAATAATGCTAAAACTCTTGCATAGTCTAAGATTGATACATAAACCATCCATATATGTATCTAGACTCTATTGAAATCTGCTTGCATTTTTGGCCTACACAAGTCTTAGGAAATTTTATTTTATTTATTTTCTATTTACTGAATAAAGGTGGCATCTAGTTAGTATTCTGCTCTTGTATAATTTTTATTACATTAAAATTATATGATTTTATTTTATAATATTTATTATTGTATGCTTTTATTTTATGATTTTAATACTTGGGAGCACTAAAAGTACTAGGGAGTAACTCTCATTTTCCCTTTTTCAAAACAAATGTGTTCTTATCAATGCAATATTTCACTCCACAATAATAAGTAAGGAGGATCAAATTATGTATTAAAAAAAAAATCCTTAACAAAAAAATGTAGTTAGATGGAAAAATACTAGATTAAGTAAAAAGGGCAGTATATAAAGTCACTTATTCAATATGATCCCATTTGTAAAAAGTTGTCTCAGGCCAGGGAGCAAAGTGCATAGAAGAAAAATATCTGATGCCTATCAAAGTAATCATAATAGTTAAGGTTTAAGACAAAAGCTCTATGCCAGGTACAAAGCAGTCCAAAAGGTGTGTTTCTAGAATCAGTGCCCAGCTTTTGTTTCTTAACCCTGAAAACTGTTTCCTTGTTCTTTCCAGTTCTTTAAGGGTGCTCCGTATTTGTAGTTACTTGGTGTTAAATACTCATTTATAACCATTGGTCCTGAATCTCTTCAAGTATTAAATGCTCCTTTGCTGTTTCTGAAGTTAGTGCCCAAAGATAATCTGTAGGATACTATCTGTAAAAACCCACATCCCAAATTTTGTTAATATCTTTACAGCAAAATTTGGTCAAAAGCTGACTTTATCTTGGACCTCACAGAAAAATGCTTATTACCTACATATTAACAGACTCTTTCTAAGTTAGTCTGACCTGCTTGGGACATGAAATACAAAAGCACTGACAAAATCCAGCCCTACATGTATGAAATCAGTGATCCTCTTGTTAAAGAACCAAAACTTCCTTTCCAGATGTTTAGTAGACTATCACACAGAGAGAGACACACTTATACACATTAAACAGCCCCAAACCTTACAGCATCGGTAAGTTTCTGCTTAAAGAAACCAATATTTGCAAAATAGATAGGAGATGGACATCTGAAGATTTTCACACCTTCTGGCTCATACATCTACAAGGTAGAAAAAAGTAAGATTAGATATTTGTCCATTAAACTCATATTAACATCATTTAGCAAGTCAAAGAAAAAATACTCTTCCTTACGTCATTGTAATCTTTTTTATTCTTATAGATGTTGCTCCTTCCAATATTAGCCAGTGTGCTGCATTTTGGACTGTAGGGAAAATCAATACCAAATGAATCATTCAGAGATATTCATTAGGCTTGTAAGGCTACAACACTGATTTTTTTCCTCGCATACCAAAGCAGTCTCACTCTTCAAAATCTGGAAGGTTGGGGAATCATGCCTTTAGAGAGCCTAGAACAAAAGCACCTTATTCTATTTATCTTTGCATTCTCCCACACAGCTCCTAACACGGTGCTTTGCACCCACTGTGTCACTGTTTACAAAACTGTTCCATATGCTTTTGCCATTTTGGTTCTGAACATCACAGCTATTTGGTGAGGGAAGGCAGATGCTATTTCATGGATGAGGACAGGGAGAAGAAAAATGTCTTGCCTCTGACCACTCAGTTTGTCTTACTGCTTCATACATTGGTCCCCAGTAGAGAAATGAGTGCAAATATGAATGACTAAAAAAGGAAGAGAACATTTTAATGCAAATCTGTCAGTCAAGGATTAGCTTTAACTTTGATAAAAATACCTTCTGTTCTCGAATTGTTTAGTTCCCAAGGAGCTTTATTTCTCTGACATACCATGTAACCAACATAGGCTGAGTGACCACATGGTGGTGATATTACAACAGAGATTTAAGTATAAAATGATGCTTGGACTAGATGACTGTTAAGAATCACAACTTCTAAGTGGCTTTTGTGGATTTTTTTTTTAATCCCCCGCCTGTCAATTTGTTTTGTGGTGGTTTGTATGTTGCTATGGTGTTGGAAGGTGTGCCACTGATATTTCAAATACCAGCAGGGTCATCCATGGTGGACAGGTTTTGACTGTTTCTAGAATAAGACAGACTAAGAGGAAAGGCCCTGTGATATACTTTTGAAAATGAGGCATTGAAAACCCTACGAATCACAACAAAACCTTGTCCTACTTGCTTGCTTTTGATACATCAGCAGGAGTGATCAACCATTAGAGGAGGACTTCATGTTTGGCAAAGCAGAGGGCCAATGAGGGAGAGGGAGACACCTGGTGAGATATATTGGCACCGTAACCACAATGATGAACTTGAACATGCTGGTAATTGTGAGGTTGAGGCAGGACAACGTTTTGTTCTGCTGTACATACAGTTGTCAGGACTTGGAGCTGACTCAACAGCAGCCATCTATCTATCTTGTTTGTCTATCTGTCTCTCTGTCTGTCTACCCATGCATCTGCCCATCCATTCATCTGCCTATCTGTCCATTTGTCTATCTATCTATCATCTCTGTTTGTGGATTTTTAGGAAGAGTGGGCTTTGAGAAGTTCTTTACTCCAGCTCCATGCTTTTGAGGTGGGAATACAATCTTCTTATAAATAGAATAGGAGCTCTGGTAGCATAGTGCCTAAGGCACTTGACTGCTAACCAGAAGGCTGGTGGTTCAAACCCACCAGCCACTCCTTGGAAGAAAGTTTGGGCAATCTACTTCCGTAGTGATACTGCCTCGGAAACCCAAGGATGGGTCACTGTAAGTAGGGTCTGACTCGATGGCAAACAACAACAGTATAAATAGAATACTAGACATGGAGAGTCCCACACTTAGTAACACATTTCTCATGTTTAACAAATCAAAGACAAAGGCATTAAACCCTCTTAGAATATAATTACTTCTAGTTTATAGCTGAGCAAACAGACTCAGATTTATATTTCTTTGAACTGGTGTCAAAGCAGGGAGCAGACCAACCGTGGGTCTGCTAACTGGTCAGATTTTCTAAAGCAGGGTCATTCTATTACTCTTCAGGTCTTGAGGTAACAGAGGAAGAATATACTGGCCAATCTTAATGGATATGCATGCTTATCAACAAAATTAGTTTTCCTGTAACCAGTGACAAATTTTTTTTTCTCTTGATTTGGGCAAGTCAAAGCCTGTAAGGAAGCGGAGCACAGTGAGCACTCACAATTGAGTCCGGAACACAATGGTTAGGAGCTGAAATGCAACGCTGGCGGCCAGGCCTAAGCCAAGTCCCAGGACAATGGCACAGATGAAGGTCACGATCCAAATGAACTAAAAAGAAAGCGACATGTACACTACAATTTACTTTGATTAAAGGGTAATGTCTTAGGTTCAGAACTAGGAGAAAGCATGAACTTGTAGGCCCAAAACAGAGTTCAGAAGTTGAAATCTTGAGCCAAGGTGCAAAGTGCACAGGGGAAGGGACCTCAGGTTCTAAGTCACGGAAACACGAGCAAATATAAAATGATCCACAGAGTGTCTCCACTTCTAATCCTATCCCTGTTCCAATTAAAGAAGTGATTATGTCTGTGGCAGCTAGAATTCTAGAACTATTCAACAAATTAATTGGCAGACCATATACTAAGCTCTTTTATTTTTTTAAAAAAATTATTTAAATTTTCTTGTTGTTGAGAATATATACGGCAGAATGTACATCAATTCAACAATTTTTACACCTACAATTCAGGGACATTGATTACATTCTTCTAGTTGTACAACCCATTCTCACTCTCCTTTTCTTAGTTGTTCCCTAGAACTAAAAAAACCATAACCCACTGCCATCGATGTGATTCCAACTCATAGCAATCACCATTGGGTTTCCAAGGCTGTAAATCTTTATGGAAGTGGATTTCCTCATCTTCCTCCCTCATAGCAGCTGGTGAGCTTGAACCTCTGAACTTCTGATTAACAGCCAAATGTCTTACCCACTATGCCACCTTATTCTTGGTCTATTGGTCTGATGAATGGCTATTATCTCTATAATAGGAATCCTGGTGCACAGTGATTAAGTTTCAAGCTGCTATTAAAAAATTCGACACTTTGAACACACCAGTTGCTCCTTGGGGGAAAGATGTGGTGGTCGGCCTCAGTAAAAATTTACAGCCTTGGGAATGGCTATGGAGCAGTTCTATTCTGCCCTGTAAGGTGGCTATAAGTCAGAATCAACTCAACAGCAGTGGGTTTGGTTTGGGGTTTATCTATAAAGATTTTACATTCCCAAAGGAAAGAGACATCAGATAAGCAAAGTACTATTGAAGAAGAAGAACAAAGTAGGAGATCTCACACAGCCGGATCTCAAAACCTACAGCCACAGTAGTCAAAACTGCCTGGTATTGGTACAACCACAGACACATAGACCAATGGAATAGAATTGAGAACACAGAAATAGATCCATCGACCTATGTCAGTTGATCTTTGACAAAGGGCCAAAATCCATTAAATGGGGCAAGAGATTGTTTAACAAATGGTGCTGGCAAAACTGGATATCCATTTGTAGAAGAATGAAACAAGATCTATACTTCACACCATACACAAAAACTAACTCCAGATGGATCAAAGACTTAAATGTGAAACCTAAAACTATAAAGTTTCTCAAAGAAAAAATAGGGGCAAATTTAGGGGCCCCAATACATGGCATATATAGACTATCAAACATAACCAAAAATGCACAAATAGCAGAAGATAAACTAGATGAATGGGACCTTCTAAAAATTAAATTTTTATGTACTTCCAAAGACTTCTCCAAAAGAGTAAAAGAGAACCTACAGATTGGGAAAAATATTCGGCAATGACATATCTGACAAAGGACTTATCTCTAGAATTTATAGAAAACTCCAACACCTCAATAACAAAAAGACAATCCAATTTAAATATGGGCAGAAGACATGAATAGACACTTCACCAAAGAGGATATTCAAGCAGCCGACAAACATGTGAAGAAATGTTCACGATCAATAGCTATTAGAGAGATGCAAATCAAAACAACAATGAGATACCATCTTGCCCCAGCACTAGTAGCAAAGATCAACAAGACAGAAAATAATAAATGCTGATGAGAATGTGGAGAGATTGGGACTCTCATACACTGCTGGTGAGACTGTCAAATGACACAACCATTGTGGAAAGCAGTATGATGATTCCTTAAAAAGTTGGAATTAGAAATACCATTTGACCCAGCAATTCTATTACTAAGCATATATCCTAAAGAAGTGAGAGCCAGGACAAGAACAGATATATGCACATCCATGTTCATTGAAGCACTATTTACAACAGCAAAAAGATGGAAACAACTTAGGTGCCCATCAACAGAAGAACAGATAACCAAAATCTGGTACATACACATAATGGAATACTATGCAACACTAAAGATTAACATAGAATCTGTAAAACACCACATAACATGGATGAACTTGGAGGACATTACACTGAGTGAAATAAGTCAGTCACAGAAGGACAAATATAGTATTAGTTCATTATTGTAAAAAGTCAAGAAAAGGTTTATATATGGAAGGAAAAGTTCTTTGTTGATTAACAGGGGTGGGAGGGGAGGGAAGGGAACACTGCTAGATAGGTAGAGACAAGTATTGGTTTGGGTGAAGGGAAAGGCAGTGTACCAAATGTGAGTGATCAACACGGACAACAAAGATGAGCCCTTTTGCACATACAGGACTGTGTTGTCAGTGACGGCAAACATTGATCTAAGGGTGGATGGAAGATGGACAGGCTGGACAATCGGGTATGTCTAGGCAGGAGTGTGTGTGCCCATGACTATGCACAGGGTTGGCAAATGATGTTTCTACAAGTATATTTGCATGTTCTGTAAGAATTTCCAGGTATATAGTAAAGCTGACAAGGGACAAGTTTGTAATCACTTCTTGGCCACAGCCAGCTACCCGGAGGGAGCGAGTAGTTGGACCTGTGGGTTCACGACTATGGTTACAGGGGACATCAAGCTCAATGGGCACAACATACTACACAAAACCATTGTTCCACATCCTAGTTTGGTGAGTAGTGACTGAGATCTTAAAAGCTTGCAAGTGGCCATGTAGATGCAACAATGGGTCTCTCCTCATCCAGAGCAAAG
>NW_006921594.1:11839017-11846702 GCF_000298275.1 Orycteropus afer afer | reverse complement strand
AAATTTGCTCTGCAAACTTTCACTCAAATCACAATAAGATTTTTTTAAAAAATTTACATTCCAAAAGGATATTCAAATTACCAACAATTAACTATTGGGAACAAAAGTAAAGCAAGTGTAACACATTACTTTATGCTTGTTAAGTACCATCGGATGTGTTAACAGCATTTTTATGCCACAGACTCTGACCCTGTTTCTCATAGCAAAGCATGCTGAGATCAAGGGATAACCTCTGTAAAATATTTCCAAAAATGAATGTTTTGAATTCAAGTTCTTTACAGATCCTTAGAAACTAACATACTATGTAATGAAGAATGGGAGTAATGTGTATCCCAAAATTCAGAGAGTTTTTGTGGTATTCGGAATGACTGCAAGAACTTTAGGACATGTCTAAGAAAGTTCTGTATTTGCAAGTAGCCAGTATTTTTAGATTGAAATCCCAGAGAATGATCCTTAGAAATACATTGTTTAAAGAGAGCCAGCAATTGAAACAGATTGCTTGGAATGGACAGAAGAATGAAATTTCAATTGGCATACAAATATTAACATGCATTTTAAATCAGCATTCAAATGCTACCCTGATTCATCCCTTCAAAATACTGTGGTGTCTACTTACGCAATCATATTTATCTTTTCTCCACAATCTTCCTATTTCAGCAAACTGCATCAGCATTCCCTTTAAATTTCCAAGCGCTAACGCTGCAAGGACAGACTGTTAAAAAACATAAACACCCAATATACTTTAAGTTAATCAAATAAACCATATAGAAGCAAAGGTGAAGGTTGTAGATAAGTGAGTCCTTTAAAGGGCCTCAGAGTATATCAAAGGATACACCCTTTTCCTGTGTGCAGAGGCCAAGCAAGACACTGGAGAGCTGGGACTCTGACCTGTCCCGTCATAGCTTTGTTCCAGACATAGTGATGGTGGCTGAACTGTCCTTTGTGGTTTATGCCATGGATGACACTTACGCACCATTCTCTTGTGACAGAGGATGGCAGATCTTACCAAGCTCAGACAGTCTAATGTGTGTCTGTGTTTTTGGAGGTGGGGGCAGAAGTTCACTCTCTGTAAAAAAATAACTTGAGGAGGTTGGAGTTGGGATCTAAATTCAAACATTTGATGATGAGCAGGAATAGTGCCATTTTGGAAGAGGAAGCTAAAGATCACAGAGAGATTAACAAACATTTGATGCAGACTCTCTGGGACAGCATAAACTATGTTGTTCCCTGTTATATCCCTGGAACCTACCATGATCAAATGCCGATTAAAAAAAGAAAACCAAAACACCCCAAAGCCAGTTGCTGTTGAATTGATTCCAACTCATGGTGATCCCATGTGTTTGCGCACAGTGGAACCGTTTCTATAGGGTTTCAGGGCTGTTGGAAGCAGATCACTACGCCTTCCTTGCACGGCCCCTCTGGGTGGGTTTGAGTGACCAACCTTTTGGTTTACAGTGCAGCACTTAACTGTTTTCAACATCCAGGGAGTCCCAAATGCATATGTATTGCTGTTGTCAGTTACCATTGAATCCATCCCAACTCATGGCAAGCCCGGGTGTGCGGAGTAGAACTGCTCCATCGGGTTTTCCAGGCTGTGACCTTTTGGAAGATCAGCAGGCTTGTCTTTCAGGTGCCTTTGGGTGGGTTGGAACCATCAGCCTTTCAGCTGGTAGTCATGAGCTTCATTGTTTGTACCACCCAAAGGCTCCCAAATGCACATGCTATTGTGTGTCCTCAAGTCAGTGCTGATGCATAGTGACCTCACAGGACAGAGTAGAACTGCCCCCATAGGGTTTCCTAGGCTGTAATCTTTACAGCAGCAGATGGCCAGGTCTTCCCCTGGAGCAGCTGGAACTGCAGAACTTTCAGTTAGTAGCTGAGGGGTCGATGAGTGCACCACCAGGGCTCCTTCCAAATGCACATAGGAGGGGCTTGATAATTATTTAATGGATGAGAGAATGAGCTCATATTTCCCAAGCCATTTTAACCCCTCAGGAACACAGGCTCTTCTAAGAAGTCCTAATACTGGCACCATTGAATGGTGGGTTCAGCTGAGTGGTAGTCTGAGTGGTAAACTCAGCTCTGCCATAGCAGCATTCTGGATTTCTGACTCTTCACATGCCAAACCATCTGTTTTGCAGGAGTAGTTAGGATGGCAAATGCTGAATAGCTAAGTATACTCTCTTCCTTATTTAGATTTTAACACAGTTGTAGAAATATGTCCTCCAATTCAAGCTGTTCCATTCTGAATGGACTCTGGAATTTGTATAGTGACCACTTTTATACCATAAAAGCAGTTTACAAAGAAAAAGCAAACACAGTTTCTATATTCATATCTCTAGGATGGTTTTAACTGATTGAAGTCTTTTTGGTTTTCATAAGTAACTTTTATAATTTTATAACGAGTTAACAGTTTTACTCATTGTGAGAATGAAATACTATCATTGTTTCGAAACTCACTGTTTCAAAGAAAATACTATCTTAAGTGAGTTTGTGGAACCCTGGGGGATCAGTAATTAAGCTGCTAACAAAAAGGTCAATGGTTCAAATCTGCCAACCGGTCTACAGTAGACACATATGGCAGTTTGCTTCTGTAAAGATTTACAGCCTTGGAAACCCTATGGGACATTTCTACTTTGTCCTATAGGATTGCTAGGAGTCAGAATTGACTTGACGGTAATGAGTTTTGGTTTAGGTTTTTGCTGTTGTTGTTATGTGCCATCCAGTCAGACTTGACTCATAGCGACCCCTCCTTGGGTTTCTGAGGTGGTATTACTACGGAAGTAGATTGCCCAACCTTCCTTCCGAGGAGTGGCTGGTGGGTTTGAACTGTCAGCCTTCTGGTTAGCAATCAAGTGCCTTAGGCACTACACTACCGGAGCTCCCTTTTGGTTTGTAGTGACTTTAAAAAAGAAATGGCGCACAAATGAATGCTGGTTAAAAAATGGTGAAAATTGAATAAGGTCTGTAGTCTAGTTAATAGTACTGTTCCAATATTAATGTCTTGTTTTCAGTATGGTGCTATAGCTGTACAGGGAAACCTGTGAGAGCCAGAACTCGACGAGTCTGCCTTGTTTTTCTGGGTCTCACAGTTTTCTTCCTTTGACAGGGTGGGGTCTTATCACTTTTCTATTGCTTGTTTTAGTGGAAAATATTTGAGTTTTCCTTCTCTGACAGGTTTTCACCTCACACAGGTTCTGGCTTTTGAACTTTGTACTGTATAATGGTTCTGTGGCATGAATCATTAAGCACTCGGCTACTAACAGAAAGGTTGGGGATTTGAATTCACCCAGAGGTGCCTCAGAAGAAACATCTGGGAATCTACTTCTGAAATATCACAGCCACTGAAAACCCTATGGAGTGCAGTTCTACTCTGAAAACATGTGAGGTTTCCATGAGTTGGAATCAATGACAACAAGTTTGTTTTTTATAACTATATAAGATAGTACCCACCATTTGTGTGATGGTGAGAAAGATGTGGCAGTCTGCCTTCAAAAAGATTCCAAACCAAAACCAAACTCACTGCTTTCAAGTTGATTCCAACTCACAGCGACCCCCTTTGGGTTTCCAAGGCTGTAAATCTTTATGGAAGAAGACTGCTTCATCTTTCTTGCATGAAGCAGCTGGTAGGTTTAAACCACTGACGTTTGGGTTAGCAGCCATATGCCTTAACCACTACCCCACCAGAGCTCCTTTCCATAAAAATTATAGCCTTGAAAATCCTATGGGCAATTCTACCTCCTTTAGAATTGGAATTGATTCCATGACAATAGATTAAGATAGTATCATTAAAGGAAGCTGAGTGTACTATTTTTGCAACTCCCTGTGAGTCTACAATTACTGCAAAATAAAAAGTTAAAAAAAAAAAAAAAGAATAAAAAGAAATTGCAACTGACAAACCCATAGTTAAAAATTAGTATTTTTAACCTCTCAGACAATAAGCATCCCCTTTACTATCCATATAAAACATGTCAAATGCCACCTGTTAGAAGAAACACATCATTTTTTCTTTTCATTCAGCATTATTTCCTACTTGGCCAGTACTCCATAGAAAAATAACTGAAAACAATTTGCAACAAAACACAACAGAATTTTTTTTTCTTTTAAATAAGGATTACAGAGCATTGAGAAACCATAGAAAGGAAACCAAACCAAACTCACTGTCATTGAGTTGGTTCCAACTCATATCGACCCTGTAGGTCAGAATAGAACTGCCCCATAGTGTTTCCGAGGCTGTAAATCTTTATGGAAACAGACTGTTTCCTCTGTCTTCGCAGAGCAGCTGGGGGGCGGAGGGGTTGACCACCAACCTTTTGATTAGCAGCCAAATGGCTTTAAACCCTGTGCCACCAGAGCTCCTTATAGAAAGGAAAAGGGGAACAATTTTATCAGGAACCTGTGATGCATTCTGCAATTGATGTAAAGGATTAAATACATATGATGTGCTCAGAACTCTGCTGATGCTTGGTAAGCACTCAACAAACATTCTAATTAGCTATCATTTTGGGCTATGCTGCCCTTCGATGATAAGGTGAAGCAAACTAGCTACTTAGTAGAAACAAAGACATTTCTGACACAATGGTCTCACAAGAGCTTATCTTATGGATCTTTTATAGAAGAGGTTTTGATTAACATCACGGACAGTGTCCTCAGGTGTGACTTATTTAGAAGGGAGCTAGGAAATAAAATGGTAACCGATTTTTGCATTTCTTTCAATGGATATGGCTTAGGTAGCATACAAATGCACCATGGGAAGAAGACATCAGACCATAATTCTGCTCCATGTAAGGGTGAGTGTGTATGCATTCATGTTGATTGCAGTACACTTTCTTCTATTCCACTGGTGGAGATTTCTTGACTCCTTTAATGCCATTCATTTTGAATTCAGAAATTCAATGTATGGTGAGCACACCTTTTTCGAAAAAAAGAACTCTACCACACTTGAAGATCAATTCGGCCAATGAAGTTCTTTTGGAGTGACCACACTGGGAGGCCAGAAACCTGGGACCAAGTTCATATTTCAGTTACTAGCCCACCAGGAAAGAAGGCCTAGAGAGCTATCAATGGACATTGGTGGGTTGGATCATATCTCTCCATCCTTTGTAGACAGAATTGGAATAGATATTTGCATAACGATAATAATGGTACTAACAATAATGGCTATAATTTACCAAGTGCTTATCCTGGGCCAGGCCCTGGGTGAGTACTTCATGTGAATTCTTTCACTTAATGTTCATAGCAACTTTGTGAGGTGAATACTATCCCCATCACTACCCCTCATTTTATAAATGGGGAACCTGAGGTTCAGGGAAGTTAAGTAATTTGCTCCAAAGCAAATTTGGGCAGGATTCAAACTAGGTCTCCAGGACTCAAGAGCTGGTGCTCTGTGAACCACCTCAAAATCATACCAAAACCACACTTTGACAATGTATTTACCATTGTCTGGCTTCCTAAAGGAGTCCCTGGTGGTCCAAATTATCTGTACTGGACTACTAACCTAAAGGTTGGAGGTTCAAACCCACCTCCACCCAACGGTGCCCATCGCCCTGAGTTGGAATTGACTCAATGGCAATGGGTTTGGTTGGTTTCCTAGGTGGCCTATGCTTAACAGGCTTTGCTGTTTTTTTTTTTTTTTTTTGATGTGCATGCTGCAGAAGTTTATAAAGCATTAGACCAAATCCTGAAAAATTATAGTTTGGGAGAGATGGACAGAGGAATATGAAGGGGAAGGTGTGTGGTTCATGTCTGGGCAGGAAATCAGACTGTGTACGTCCCTCTTGCAATCTGACAGTTTTGGTCTTGGCGTTAAACCAAGCTATGGGAGCTGGAGGGCGTATTCCTAAGGGTGGGTTGTGTGGCTGGTAGCACCATTCCCTGAATTAGATAGAGAACTTGATTACCTCAACCGTTAGGAAAATCTTCACTTCAGTCAATCCTACAGTGCCAGCATGCCTTCTTTTGAAACATTAATTATATTTGGGGCTACGAACATGCGAAGAGTAGAGTAGATAAGGTAGTTTGGGCATCTGCATTCCTGACATTCATAAAATGCTGCCAAGGAGTAAACAAATATTTTTGGCCCATAGGTTATTGACTAAGAAGAGTACTTGAGGATTGTAGTTACCTCATTTTTCCTAGTTTAGTTTGTGTTTCCAGAGTTTGGGGAGTCCTTGGATGGTACAAATGGTTAGCATGTATGTGGCTGCTAACTGAAAGGTGGGAGGTTCAAGTCTACCCCCAGGCAGCTCAGAAGAGAGGTCTGGTGGTCTACTTCCAAAAAATCAGCCATTGAAAACCCTATGGAGCATGGTACTACTCTGACACACATGAAGCCTCCATGATTCAGAGTCAACTGGATCAATGGCAAATAGTTTCCACAGTTTAAGAATCAGGGTCCTTGATTCATTACCCAAAGGAGAGAGATGTTATCCAAAAAGAGAAGAGTGTTACTTTTTGTAGTGGCTCCAGGAGAAATCCAATGGCAACGATGACAATCAATACGATGATGGCAGAGAGAAGCCCGGCAATCTGTGAAGACAACAATTATTCTTGTCACACATAGTGTTTCCCTGGCTCAGACTGCCCAGTTACTAATGCTAACATGGCTTACACAGCAAACATCTCGAAGTACCTGTGTTTTGCCTCCTGTACTCTCCTGAACTCCTGATCTGGAGAGAGCAGTACTTGATGCAAATCCTTTGAAGAATCCACTGAATAAGTTACCCAATCCAAAGGCTATTAACTCCTGACAAGAGAACAAAGAGATGACTTTTAGAACTGGCACCATTACTATTATGTACACAAAACATTACTTAAAGTTGCCTGACGAGAACTGTGGTAGTTAAGATTGTGTGTTAACTTGACTGGGCAGTGGTTTTGTGTGGCTGGATAGCTGGATGCAATTATTCCCCATGATGAGACTGAATGTGGTGTAATCAACTCCATGGTGGAATCTGTTGTGAGCAGCTAATTAGTTGCCTTTGGGATGTGGCCTGCTTCCAGTATATGAGGAGATGCTTTGAGAAAGTCTTGAGTTTCTTGGTATATCTAGATCTTGCATTTGGCTCAGCCATCATGGCCCACCATGTTGCCTGCCGATCTTGTGACTGTTTCTAAACTTGAACTAGCGGCCTGCCATGTTGCTTACTAATCTTGGGACTGTGCCATTTTACTTGTTGATCTTGGGTTAGTTGGCCTCAGCAGCTGCATGAGTCAGAGAAAGCCTCCAGCTCTAGTAGGCCTGAAACAGGAGGCAGAGCTGAAGCTCAAGGTTGAGGGGCCTCCAACCAGTCCCTAGAGCCACTACTTTGAACTTGGACTTCTAGACTCATAAATTGTAAGAGAATAAGTCCTGTTTGTTATAGTCATCTACTTGTTTTATGTCTGTTATAGCAGCACTAGAGAACCAAAAAAGAGCCAATGCAGGTTGTATACTTACCTGATTGCCATCAATTGGATAATCATACTTGAGGGAATAGACACTGGCAACTGAAAAGGCCACTGCGAAGCCAACGATTGCAATGGCAAAGCCATCACCTATGGTCTCTTGAAAAATCGTCACATTAGGTGCAATGGGAAACTGAAATCTAAAACAGAAATGAAACAAGCGTGAATGTCACCAGCCTGCTTATCATTCTTCAATGGCACCTATTTGGTCTTAAGAATTGTCCAAACTCAATCTTACT
>NW_006921594.1:11836623-11838647 GCF_000298275.1 Orycteropus afer afer | reverse complement strand
CCTGAACCATCTCTCTCATCCCCATCCTTGCATTCAGAAAGTTTCCCATGACCATAAAGTTAGGGTTAGGCAAGGTTGTCTGTGCTTCCCCTGCTCCTGCGGGTATTCCACACACACACACCCATGACTCTCCACCCAGACTTAGAGCAGGGACTCTGACTGTCTGATCCACTATACTACATCCGGGGTCAGACACTCTTCTTGGCATGTAGTAGGTGATTGTTGGGCAATGAGTGAATCTAAACTGAGTTGTGCCTCACTTTTGGAGTATCACCTGCAAGAATTGAGCATGACTGAAAATTTTGGAATCTGCTATCTTATTGATGAAAAGTAATATTGCCTGAATTTGATACAAGATTGTAAACCTAGTCCAACGAGAGTGGTAAATCTATGTTTTTATCAATATAACCACATTATAATGTACATTTATATCCCCATAAGCTCCATGCAAACTATCTTAGATTCTACTTGTGTTGTTACATCAGCTTGTAAAGCATTACCCACAATGCCTCCAATAGTTAGCTGTGGTTGAAAGTTCTTTAAGCAAACACAATTCTGAGACAAGGAAAGCAAGAAAGTCCCCCCTCTATTGAAAACAATAACCTTTCATGGAAACCCCTGGCAAACATGGGCCTTGGACTCTGCCCTGTGCTGGAGCCAACTGTGGCTCTGATGGAGAGTAGGTTCCAGTTTAAAGTGATGAAGTGTCAGAGAAACTTTCAACTCATAGAGTCATTTATGCCTCATGAATGTACAGCAGGTTAATGATATTTAATAATTGTATGAAAAAAGGTACAAATATCTCAAACTCAACATTGATTTACTAAAATGCTCAGCTCTTGCAAACACCTGTCTCTGACCTAAAACTTATTCCAAAACCAAACTCACTGCCACTGAGTTGATTCTGATTCATAGCAACCCCTATTGGGTTTCCAAGGCTATAAATCTTTACCAAAACAGACTGCCTCATCTTTCTTCCATGGAGCAGCTGGTAGGTTCAAACCACTGACCTTTTGGTTAGTAGCCAAATGCCTTAACCACTACACCACCAGAGCTCCTTTAAAACTCATTAAAAAAAAAAAAAAAACCAAACCCACTGCCGTCGTGTTGTATCTGACTCATAGTGACCCCTCCTTGAGTTTCCCAGGCAGTTTCATTATGGAAGTATTAAAACTCATTAGAAGAGGGTTAATTGAATCCATTCAATTTTTCTGAATTACTTCAAGTTTTGTGAAGATCATATGTGTCCCAATCCCAAGGCTAATAACTCCTGACAGGAGAATGAGGAGGGAACTTTGAGAAGTGGCACTATTACTATTATGTACACAAAATATTATTTGAAATTAATAAAATTTCAACTCTAATTTTGATGAAGTACTACTATCTCAAGGTAGCTCAGGCAGCATACATAGTGCCTAAGGCATTTGACTGCTAACCAGAAGGCTGGTGCTTCAAACCCACCAGCCACTCCTCAGAAGGAAGGTTGGCCAATCTACTTCCATAGAGATACCGCATTGGAAACCCAAGGAGAGGTCGCTATGAGTTGGAAATGACTCCATGGAAGTGGAGCTGCTTCTAGAATAAACTGCTGCCTTTTAGGTGAAACTGGCTCTTTGTCGAGTGGAATCCTTAATAAATGCGAGCTGCCCCCTCCCCCCACCCACACACCTTGTGGAAAGAGGTTCACTGACATTTACTAAATAAGATACAAGATTAACTCAGTGATGTTAAATTTTCAAAATCCTTCACAAAATCCACTTTAATTGTACATATATTTACTCTTTTTCTTTTTCCTCTTCACTATTTGATTTATGTCTCCTAAGACATTTGACTAAAGTGTAATCACTTGAAAGTTGCAAGGTGGAAACTCTAGAAATTGTCTTTCAGCTTCAGCCTAATTTCCACTCGAAAAAAAAAAAACTCTTTGAATGAAAATTGATAGCTTACAGTTTACATTCATTGAATATAACACATGAAGATCTAGTGATAAATGTGTGTGTGTGTGTGTGTGTGTATTTGTTGTT
>NW_006921594.1:11823289-11836293 GCF_000298275.1 Orycteropus afer afer | reverse complement strand
AACAGGAAAGCAACCTTTGGTAAGCAAATTAGAAGAAATGATGTGACCTATGGTCAGAGGGCAGAGAGAAAAAAGAGAGCACAAAACTGGATCTCCCTTCTCAAGCCATTAAACATGATGAGATACATTTTCAATATTCCTTGGACACACTGGGCCTCCCAGCCTTCCGCAGTGGCACTCTGGTCTTGTTTTGAATGTGATCATAAGGAAGGACAGAGTGTGCCTCTCTGGATCGCTCAAGTGCTGTGCGGGTCTTCCTGCAGTGGCTCTTTTGAACTTTCAGAACTTGGCTCCAGGAACCTCAAACAAAACACTGCTTACTGTTTATAGTCATTTACAAAGAAATCCGGTTTCATTTGGTGTTTCTTTATAAGGAGAAATGGATTTATGTTGCCTGTTTTTCTACTTTCACTAATTTGACTCAAGCGTGAGTGCTTGCTCGTTATCTGGTTGTGAGTTCTTCCAGAAGAAACTTTCTGATATTAAGAACTTATGGACTCCTACATTTTTCGTGATCCCTTCCTAGGAGAGAAGCGGACCTTCCTTCCAGGGGAAGAGAGAGTTCTGACGTGGGTTCATGCACTTTTGTTTGCATGACTCTCTCTCTGTCTGATTAGTGCTTAGAGATGCCATCATAAAAGACTCACTTACCCACTTTGCATCTTCCCAACAACAGCCACATTAAACCTGTTTTTGAAGTCAAAACCATAGGATACACCTGTTGCAATCACAGTCTGCAAAGTTGCAAAATTGCCCAAATTAGAAATCTGAGAAGAAATGAAGAGTCTTGTTTTGAAAAAATACCATTGCCAGACCCCACCCCTAGGCCTATTAAATAAGGATCTCTGGGCCCAGGCTTTGGTACTTTTAGAAAGGCAATTCTGGAATCCCTGAATGGTGCAAATGGTTAGCATGCTTGGCTGTTAACTGGGAGGCTGGAGGTACCCAGAGGCACCCTGGAAGAAAGGTCTGATGATCTACTTAAAAAAAAAAAAATCAGCCATTGAAAACTCTATGGAGGCATCTCTAGGAGTCAGAGTCGACTCAGGGCAACTAGTTTTATTTTACTTTGTTTTTGAGGCAGTTCTAATGTACTGCTGCCAGGTTGAGAACCACAGCTCTAATTCAAATGTATCTATCAACATGTCTTCTCAGAGGTCTTGCTATGTGCACCATCCATGTGTTACATGGAAAGAATAAATCGAAATGTGTAAAAGGACATTATTAAATTCTGACTGACTCAGCATTATGCCTAGAAATTGCAGAGATGACATCTTGGCCCCTCAAAAACCTCCTGATTTAACAAATGGTGAAGGCCTTTCAATGAAAACACCCTAGACTAAAGAACTATGAGAGAAAGTCTTAAGATGTTCAGTTACCATGATAAGTTCAATTGGAATGGGCACTGGAAGCTTGGCTTTGTAGCGCTGGTTAATTTCTTTAACCACAAATACAATCAACAGAATAATCAGGGATGTCACCAGGTCTGCAATATTAGTCTTCTCTATTTGTGAGAATATGGATTGTAGAACCTAAAATTGTAAAAACAAAAAACTCAAGTCCTATATTAATGTGTAATTTGGTTTCAACACTTAATTATTTTAAAATAGATAAACATTAATGTCTAAGAAAAAGTACTGACATAGATTGATAGCATGTTAACCATGAACACAAGACTGTAGGACGAATGCGGAGGTATGAGGAGGGTAAGTGCGCAAACAGAGGACAGTGGCAGTTGAGTGACAGAATTCTTGCCTTCCCTATGAGACTGGGGTTTGTTTTCCAATGAGCACACCTCATGTGCAGTTACCACTAGTCTGTCAGTGGAAGCTTGGGTGTTGCTACGATGTTGTACGGGTTTCAGTGAAGCTTCCAGACCAAGATGGACTAGGAGGAAAGGTGTGGCAGTTTACTTCTGAAAAGCAGCCACTGAAAGCCCTATGAATCACGCCTGAGTTAGCCAGGAGGCGGGGGCTGACTTGAGGGCAAGGAACAACAAAGCAAGCATTGTGCGGGCATTCCACCGCTTTAAGGATGCTTCTGGCATTTTACTGGGAATCTCTTATGCTAATGCCAAATTTTATTGGATAGTTTTTCCTTTATTTATTTATTTTAAATTTTTCCTTCTTTTGCTGTTAGATGTCTTTGGTCATTGTTATGGACTGAATTATGTCCCCCAAAATATTTATGCCGTAAATCCTAACCTCCATGCCTGTGGTTATAACCCCACTTGGGAATGGGTTGTCTTTGTTATGTTAATGAGACAGGATTAGTGTAGGGTGGATCTTGGGTCAATCTCTCTTTTTTTCCCCTAAATTTTATTTCTTTAGTTGTTGTTGAGAATATATACAGCAAAACATATACCAATTCAAGAGTTTCCACATGAATAATGTACTGACAGTGATCATATTCTTAGAGTTGCACAACCATTTTCTCTCTCCTTTGCAGAATTATTCTTCCCTCATTAACATAAACTCATTGCCCCCAAGTTTCCTATCTAATCTTTCAAGTTGCTTTTGTCAGTTTGATCCTATACAGATAGTTCTTAAAAGGGCATAAAGCTCAAGGCAGATCTATTTTTACTGGTTAAGCTAAACTGTTGTTCAGTTTTAGGATGACTTCAGGGGATATTTTTGGTTTAAGGTTTGAAGACATTCTCTGGGCAATAATGTCAGGGTTTCATCCACCCTCCATGGCTCCAGAAACTCTAGAGTCCATAAGAATTTGAAATTCCTTTCTGCATCTTCCCCTTTGTGATCAGGATTCTTCTATAGAATCTTTGATCAAAATGTTCAGTAATGCTAGCCAGGCACCATTCAGTTCTCCCGGCCTCATGGCACAGGAGGCAGTTGTTCATAGAGGCAATTAGCCACACATTCCATGTTGTTGTTATGTGCCGTCGAGTCGGACCTGACTCATAGTGACCCCTCCTTGGGTTTCCGAGGCAGTATCACCACGGAAGTAGATTGCCCCATCTTCCTTTCGAGGAGTGGCTGGTGGGTTTGAACTGCCAGCCTTCTGGTTAGCAGTCAAGTGCCTTAGCTACTATGCTACCAGAGCTCCCACATTCCATAGCCTTCTCTTATTCCTGATTCTCCTTCTTCCTCTGTTTCTCCAGGTGAATAGGGAGCAATTTTTGTGCTTTGCATGGCCACTTGCAAGCTTTTAAGATCTTGGGCACTATACAATCAACTAGGAGGTAGAGCAGAAGACTAAATATGTGACTAGGCCAATTAACTGGGATGTACCATGAAATCGTGACTCTAAATTTCCAAGCCAAGGAACAAAATCCCATAAAGTATTTAGTTGTGCATAAGCAGCTAAAACAGCTACTCTCTCTCTCTCTCTTTTTGTTTTAAGTATATCTATCACACAAATTTTGCCAATGCAACTTTTTACAGGCGTACAATTATTGAAAACAATTACAATAATTGTCTGTACAATCCTACCCTCAATCAATGTCATTTTTCCATCACCATTAACCCCTCTTTTCCCACTCCCTTCCACCCATGGTAACCAGCAATAACCTTTGGTGTTTATACATTTGTCTTTTTTTTTCCCCCACATATAAGTGATCTCACTTGTATTTGTCCTTTTGTGGTTGACTTATTTCACTCAGCATAATGTTTACAAGCTCCATCCAACTATGGCATATATCAAGGTTTCTTTTCTTTTACTGGCTGAGTAGTATGCCATTGTAAGTATGTATAACATTTTGTTTATCCATTCACCTACTGGTGGACATTTATGTTGCTTTCACCTTTAGTGATTGTGAATAGTACTGCAATAAACATTAGTAGACAAGTCTCTTTTTGAGTCGAGTCTTTGCATTCAAGTCTTTTGGGTGTGTAAGCTAGGAGTGGAATTGCTGGGTCATATTTTTAGTTTTTTGAGGAACTGTCACATTATTTTCCAAAACAGCTGTATCATTTTGCATTGCCATCAGCAATAGATAAGGGTTCCAACTTCCCCACATTCTCATAACATTTGTTATTTTCTGTTTTGTTAATCTTCGCCATCCTACTGGGTGCAATGGTATCTCATTGTGGTTATAATTTGCATCTCTGTTGGCTAATGTTGCTTTTCACGTGTTTTGTGGCCATTTGAATGTCCTTTTTGGTGAAATGGCTATTCAAATCTTTGCCCGTTTTATGATTGGATTATTTGTCATTTTATTGTTAGGAGCTCTGGTAGCATAGTGCCTAAGGCACTTGACTGCTAACCAGAAGGCTGGCGGTTCAAACCCACCAGCCACTCCTCGGAAGGAAGGTTGGGCAATCCTACTTCCATAGTGATACTGCCTCGGCAACCCAAGGAGGGGACGCTATGAGTCGAGGCTGACTTGACGGCAAATAACAACAACATTGTTAAGTTGTTGACGTTTTACATAAACTTTTGTTGAGTCAATCTCCTCTGAGATATAAAAGAGAGTAAACAAGCAAGTGAGTATGCAGACATAGGGGAAGGGAGATGCCAAGCCACATGAGGATTGCACAGGAGCAGAAGCTCAGAAGGGACAAGGACCTTCTTCCATAGCTTACAGGGAGAGAAAGCCTTACCCTAGAGCCAGCACCCTCAGTTGAGACTTCTAGTCTTCCAAAAGAAACTCTGGTAGTGTAGTGCCTAAGGCACTTGACTGCTAACCAAAAGGCTGGCAGTTCAAACCCACCAGCAACTCCTCAGAAGGAAGGTTGGGCAATCTACTTCTGTAGTGATACTGCCTCGGAAACCCAAGAAGGGGTCACTATGAGTTGGGTCTGACTTGATGGCACCCAACAACAACAGTCTTCTAAACTGTGAGAAAATTAATTTCTGTTTGTTAAAGTCATGCGCTTGTGGTATTTCTGTTATAGCAACATTAGATAACTAAGACAGAATTTGGTGCCAGAATCATATACCTAAAATGTGGAAGCAGTTTTGGAATTGGGTAATATAGGAAGAGGCTGGAAGAGTTTTAAGATGCTTAATAGTAAAAGCCTAGATTGCTTTGAAGAGACTGTTGGTAGAACTATGGACATCAAAGGCAATTCTGATAAGGGCTCAGAAGGAAGTGAAGAGAGCTATAGAGAACATCTCTATTGTCTTAGAGAATATAAATGGCACTAGAAACAGGATGTTGCTTGAAATGTGGATATTAAATGTGCTTCTGGTGCAGTTTTAAAAGAAAAGGATGAGTATGTGATTGGACAACAGAGGTAGGGCACTGCTTTTTGTTCTGTGGCAAAGAATTTGTCTGAATTATGTTCAAATGTTTGGTGGAAGATAGAACTTCTAAAATAGTGAAATTTAGCTAAGGAGATATCTGAGGAAGATCTTAAAGGGGACACATGGTTTCTCCTTGCACTTACAGTAAAATGAAAGAGGGAAGAGGTGGACTTAAAAATGAACTGTGCAAAGTGAAAACAGAACTCACAGATCTGAAAAATTCTGTGTACAAATTAAGACACGTGTCCTAGAATCTTCACCATGGAAGTGGCTACATAATCCTTTGTTAAAGAAATTTAGCCTGTGACTAAAGGATTTAACCAACTACCACAGAAGAAAACCCATCAGCTTAGACTGAAGGGGTTACAGACAGGACAAAAGGAAAGAAAACTGTCTGTCTCTTGCAATTCTACAGGCAGGAAACAGGTCAAAGGAGCTACATTCTCGAAAAAAAGAAAAGAACTATCTCCAAAGGACCTCAGTGATCAGCAGAACTGTTGGAAAGAGTATGGGAAGCAGGGTCTTCTCAATTTCAAAGAGTGGGGGCACGATCTTCTCCTGACTCTCAAAGGGTGGGGTCATAGCCTCCTAGGTTTCAGAGCTGAATATTTGCCAACTTGGTTCCGGAGTGGGGGGCTGCCATTAAGGTGTGCCGGGGGATGGGCCTCTGCCCGAAGCTGAGGGGGTGGGGCTTCCATGGCTAAGGGGCTTGTTGGGATGGGAATGGATGGCATCACCACTCACATGGACGAGGAGAATGGGTGCCCAGAATCACAGGAGCAGAGTGGCCATTCCATGGGCGTGAGGGTAGAGATGAACCCAGAAAGCACAGCAACACCCAGAGTTTGGAGAGCAGGGACATTGCCCAGCTCATGTCAGAGAACAGAGGGCTATTTTCAAGCCTTGAGAGCTAATGTAATTTGTTCTGCTGGGTTTTGGTGCCTGTTATCCATTTTTTTCCCCTCCAATTTTTCCCATTTGTAATGGAAATGTCTACCTTGTACCACCATTGTAATTTTTGGAAGCACATAACTTGTAGGTTAGTTTCACAGGTTCATAGATTAAGAGGAATATTGCCTCAGGATGAAAACACCTAAAGTCTCATCCACATTTGATTTACATATTTCAGAAGATGAGATTTTGGATTTGGAGTTGATTTAAGACTTTTGAGATGATATTATAGGGTGAAAGTGTTTTGTATTTGTAAGGACATTAATTTTGGGGACTAAAGTGTAGAATGTTATGGATTGAATTGTGTCCCCCCCAAAATATGTGTTATAAATCCTAACCTCTATGCCTTTGGTTATAATCCCATTTTGGAAAGGGTTGTCTTGTTATGTTAATGAGACAGGGTTAGTGTAGGTTGTATCTTGAGTCAATCTCTTTGAGATATAAAAGAGATCAAACAAGGAAGCATTAAGCAGAAATAGGGGAAGAGAGATGCCAAGACACCTGAAGATTGCCCAGGAGCAGAATCTCAGAGTAAAGACCTTCTTCCAGAGCTCAAAGGGAGAGAAAGCCTTCCCCTAGAGCTGACACCCTGAATCCAGACTTCTAGCCTCGTAAACTGTGAGAAAATAAACTTCTGTTTTTAAAGCCATCCATTTGTGGTATTTCTGTTATAGCGGCACAAGGTAACTAAGACATTCTTTTTTTTTTTTTTTTGACAATATCACTACAGCTCTGTTCAGGGGAGTAACCTGTGATATCTAATAGTTTTTCTTAGCATGCATCCCCTTAATTCCTGGCCTCTTTTAATTTCAGACATTTTGCATTTCTCAGCTGACACTCCTTGTCACCTTTGGAAAAAATTTCCTGGCTAACTAGGCCCTGCACAGCCTGACCTCTAGAAACCAATTGACATCCATATCCAAAGGGCCCAGAGCACCGGAGGCAGGTCCAAGCTGGCTCTAGGACACACTGCTTCTGGAGCAGCTCTGGGTGGGAGCAGAGAGTGTTGGTTCTAGTTTGAAGCAAGCTCTGTCCAGACCTCCAGAGACTGTTTGACATAAGTGCTAAGAACACTATCTGCTCTCCAGGGCATCTTCTGGAGGTGGAAGAACCATTACTCCATTTAAATATTGGCCAATTTCCTTTTGCTTTATCAGCAAGGACTTGTACAAGATTCAGAAGGGCCCCAGTTCTAAAATAACAAGACCTGCTTTTTAAGACATAGGGAAACATTCTAACTCAATTAGCAGAATTATCTGAAATTTTCAAATGGGAGAATTTAAAAACTTGGGACAAAATATTAAAGCTTTTAGCAATATACTTAAATTTTGAAAATACTTAAGAGTAAAATTTAAGAAGTGGCACTTAATCCCTGTTGGCAACATGAGCTGTGTGGTAGATGTGGTTGATTTTCAGTGTTGCTCTCTTGACCACTTTTTCTTGATGTGAATAAATTTCACAACTCGTTGATTCCTTGTGAGTTGTAGGTAAACCCCTTGGCAAAGGCATTCAAGGAAAGGTCTCTGGAAACAGAATAGCGAGTTTCATGTATTTCAATCTTTTTTAAGCGTGAGAAGTACTTACTTTGAAAATTGAAAATGGATCACTGTGTGCCGGGACACTCAGCTGAAGAATAAATTTGAGTTGGGAGACCAAAACATGGATAGCAGCTGCTGTGGTGAAACCACTGATTAGGGAATCTGACAGGTATATCACCACAAATCCGATCTGCAGAGCCCCCATGGCCAACTGGAAAGAGAAGGGCAAAGGCCTCTGTTAGGAGGACACTTCAGCAAAGTCAAGGATCAGCAATTTAAATGATTTAAAAGGGTTGGCCTGCACCTCTATGCCTTGAAGAAGCAGGCACCCTCGCCTCCTGGAACTCTTTTCAGGGTCCTCCTCACTTCCATGGAATGGTACATGGTACATGGTCAATGTAAATCTAGCATGCCTTCGGGAAGTAGCGGGCTTATTTTGCCCTGCCCTCCTTCTCATGAAGTTCAGGATCTTTAGAAGACTCGTAAACCATTTATAGCAGAGTCTTATCTCATAAATTTGCCCACATGATATTTAGTTACACTCTCTAGCTGTCACAGCATAGAAGGGCAAGTGTCCATTCATATTCCCTCAAACAAGTTGCTTGATTTGCATTTGAGATACTTAACTGTGTTCCCTGGACATTGTTAAGTCTACTCCGGACATTAGAAGTACTCAGCTTTAACTGGGGAACAGAGGTGGTTAATTGCCTCACAGCATAGGTGTTTTGCGATAAAGAGAACTGGGTGGTTCCTCCTCCCTTGGATGCCTGGACTGTCTTTCATGGAATGCAACTGGAAGTATGGGCACACAAAAGCACTAGGTTGAGTAAAGTATTCTGAAGAACTGACCACAGTGCTTGTCAATAGGAAACACCACTGTGTCTTACTTTGTAGAAATCAACTTTTTCTTTCTTAGGGAGCTATCTTATAGAATAATATCACTAACCATGAACTTAGGTGATAACCTGAAATTTCTATGGGATTTTCATTATTCAGCTACTGTGTCAGGTGTGGCTTGGGAGTGAGGCCTTAGGTGCCTTCACAGTCCTTGTCAGCTTTTCCCAAATCTTCGATATGCATAGTTCAAAGTGCAAACTCCCTACTTCTTTCATTTAGGTTACAATTTCTAAACAATTAGAGAGAAAAAAATTCAAAGCCACCACTGTCACTAATACTGCAATGTTGTTGTTATGTGCCATTGAGTCAGACCTGACTCACAGCGACCCCTCCTTGGGTTTCCTAGGCAGTATCACTACAGAAGTAGATTGCCCCATCTTCCTTCCAAGGAGTGGCTGGTGGGTTACAGAGCTATTCCATTGACTATCAATTCCCAGTTATTTTATTGAATCAGGCATTTCACTCCTCAGCGTGCCTCCCGTTCCCACGCTTTCTTCTATCCAGACCTGGGTTCCCTCCCTCACCTTTGCAACAGAAATCTGCCCCTCTACTTCTGGTAGTGGTGAGTGACTCTTCATATACTATTTGGCTAGGTCATCAAAGGAAGGATACCAACCAATAGGAAGAGTGGGGAAGGCTGACAGGAGGGAGAAAAAACTAGGATGTGTACTGGTCAGGACAGGTAGATTGCGGAGGACAGGTTTCATGAGAAAGTGCTCACCTGGATAATTCCAGAAAGGACTGTGACCGTTGCAGCCACCATCACCTTCTGGTCCACTACTTCTGTATCATTAGTCAATAAACTATCAGTAGCTTCATTGGCTTCTGGGACTAATCTCATAACTACTGCTCCCACCATCATACTCAGAACCGGAAATGGACCTAATTAATATCAGAGGACAAATCGTAGTCATTATATGCCTCCCTAAAGCATAATTGTCTTTCAGTCATAATGTGAGGACATAAAAATCTGTAACTCTGCCCTCCTTCCCCAGCTTCTGTCCTAATTCTTACAGGAAATGTATGATCCATCTCCTGGACTATGTCCAGTTGGGAGTTGATGGAATGTGTGGCTAATAGAATCCATTAAAAAAAACAAAACAAGACAAAACAAAACCAATGTGAGCATTAATCAACTCAATAATTCACTTACCAACAGATATGTGTTTAGAAGTGCCCAAGAAGAAGTAGATTATGACTGGGAAAAAGGCTGCATACAATCCGTAGCTTGGGGGGATGTTGACCAGCAGAGCAAATGCTAGACCTGTAAACACACAGTGTAGAGCCCTTATTTTGTGCAAGAGCAATCAGAAAAGTTCTGTTTAGGTTCTTTATGTATTTAAGATTGAATTTTAAAAATAAGTTACCTTATTAACACAAAATGGGAGCTCTGGTAGTATAGTGCCTTGCTAACCACAAGACTGGCGGTTCAAACCCACCAGCCACTCCTCGGAAGAAGAGTTGGGCAATCTACTTCAGTAGTGATACTGCCTCAGAAACACAAGGAGGGGTCGCTATGAGTCGGGTCCGACTGAACGGCACATAACAACAACAACAACATTAACAGAAAATAAGGAGCTCTGGTGGCTTTGTGCTGCTAACCAAAAGGTCAGCAGTTGGAATCCACTGGGTACTTCATGGGAGAAAGATGAGGCAGCAGTCGGCTTCAGTAAAGATTTACAGCCTTGGAAACCTTATGGGGCTGTTCTACTCTGTCTTGAAAGGTCGCTATGAGTCAGACTCAACTAAGTGGCAGTGGGCTTATTAACCCAAAATGGATCAAAGATGTAAGAGCAAAAACAATAAAATTCTTATAAGAAAAAATAGGTATAAATCTTTGTGACCTTAGATTAGACAACAGTTTCTTAATATGTTGCCTAAATCATAAGTAATCAAAGAACAAAATAGACAAACTGGACTTCATCAAAATTTAAAAAATTTATATTTCAAAGGGCATTGTCAAGAAAGTAAAAGTCAGCCTACAGAGTGGGAGAAAGTATTTGCAAATCAGTTTTTTATAAGGCTTTAGCATCCAGAACATACGAAGAACTCATGATTTGACAATAAAAAGGCCAATAACCCAATTAAAAAATGGACGAAGGTATTTGACTATACATTTCTCCAAAGAAGATATATAAATGGCCAATGTTACAGGGGAAATTTTACTAAATATCGTTAGTCATCATGCGACAAAATGAACAAACCATGAAAAGATGCTAAGTGAAAAAACAAACATACATAAAAAGCCATATATTGTATGATTCCATTTATATGGAATGTTTAGAATGGGCAAATCTGTAGGACAAAAAGCAGACTAAGTGATTGCTTGGAGATGGGGTGGGAGGAATGGGGAGGGACTGCTAACAGGTAAGAGTTTTGCAGGGACGGTCATGAAAATGTCCTGGAATTAGACAGTGGTGATGGTTGCACAACCTTACTAATATACTAAAAAAACTTTGCACATTTTTAAAGGGTGAATTTTATGGTATGTGAATTATAGCTCAATTGAAGAAAGTAGTTACCTTGCAGTACAGCTACCAGCCCTGTACTGATCCCAGAAACAATGTCACTGAGTAGCCATTCCTTTATCCGGTATGCTGGTAACCAAGATGCTATGGGGAACAAAGAGAAGGCAATTCTCTTGGCCTTTTGTGAGGAGCAGCTGAAAACATTGAAATCCACAGGTCAGTCAACTAGTATTTAGTTTTAGCATCTCATTGCAGATGGAAGATTGGAAGGATTTGCAGTTGCATTGGGAAAGAGTATATTATATTAATGCTTAATAGATTAATTAGCACTTTCACAGTCACTAACATTCTTCTCCTTACCCATATCAGCTGCTCGCTGGCCACCACCAAAGAACTTTTTTTTAAAAGAAAAGTGCTGTCAGTCTTTAGGTGTACTAGAGCTCATTTGTCACAGTCAGCTTGAATTGTGCAACATTTCAATTGAGAATTTGCCTCTGTCCCTATCTACTTAGTTGTCAGATTTGGAAAGACTGTGTTCATTTTAGAGACTACTTTCTCAATGTTGGTAAGGGGTGGGAGGTTTGGAAACTAAAGATGAAAAGAATCTGTGGGAAACCAGTAAAGTGTGTAGATTATGGGCTAGAGCCAGAAAGGAGAGTTTGAAAGCTTACAAATTTAGGAGAAAGTGCTTCTTTTATTCCTAAGGCTAGTATCTTGAAAAAAACCTTACCTAAAACACTCTTTGAGATGATCCAGAAATGTCTTATGAGGTCTGTATTTCTTCTGATGATGTTCCCTGAAAGCATTTTTGGAATACACTGGCCTGGCCACAATGTATTGATTCCCAATGGGTTCGATCATTTTGCCTTCTCTGTGTGGTCAGTGGAAGATCCTTGGAACTGTTGTGGGGAACCCTTCTTCTTGCCTTTGGTAGGTTAAAGTGCCTGCAATCAAACAGAGCTTGCTTCTTAAATAACTCAGAGATAATGTGATGCAATTTACAGATGAGTGAGCTCTGAACTGAATGTTACCACCTTCGGAGATCAAAAGAGGAAGGATTAAGGGACCTAGATTGTGTTTTGCCACAGTGATACCACTTTTTACTCCAATGAGCTGGACAGAGGTCCTTTGGGTAAGTAAACATGAGCTTTTATTTTACTTTTTAAACAAGATTGCCAAAAAGCAGTAAAAATTGACTCAGTTTATTAATCAATGAGTCAATTTTTTACTTGTGAAAGTGAGCTCTTCTTATCATGAGAAGGTATTTACTTAAAAATTTTTTTTTTCTAGAAAAGTTTCCAAAGTGTGGCACTGGAGTACTGGAACAGATTAGTTTTAACTAGTCACTGCCCTTAACTCAGGTGGAAGCTGTTCCAATTTACCTGTCAGAATCTTTGTAGTAAGGAGCCCTGGTCGTGCAATCGTTAAGCATGCAACTGTTACCTGAGAAGTTGGTGATTTGAACCCACCCAGAGACTCTATAGGAAGACCTGATGATCTATTCTCATGAAGATGACAGCTTAGAAAATCCTATGAGGCAGTTCTACTCTCTCACATGGGGTTACTATAAATCAAAATAGAAGCTCTGGTAGCATAGTGCCTAAGGCACTTGACTGCTAACTAGAAGGCTGGTGGTTCAAACCCACCAGCACTCCTTGGAAGGAAGGTTGGGCAATCTACTTCCGTAGTGATGCTGCCTCAGAAACCCAAGGAGGGATCTCTATGAGTTGGGCCGACTTGACAGCACATAACAACAACAACAATCTTTGCCATACCTTATAAAAAATCATTTGTATAAAACATTACAAAACCCTTTTATGTACATGAATATTTAGCTCTCAAAAGTCTTTGAAACACTTGCTATTGTCATTATTATTCTCTTCTTACAAATGAGAAAACCCTATCACACTCCCTCCATTAAAAAAGGAAAAAAAAAAAAAAAAAA
>NW_006921594.1:11814356-11821898 GCF_000298275.1 Orycteropus afer afer | reverse complement strand
TTAGTGGGGCCCTCATGCCTTCAGCTAAATCTCTGGCCTGAACTCTGCTCATCCTGCCAGAGACTTGGAAAAGCCACCTCCTTACACTCAAGCACTGCCTGAAAGGAAAGGGCTCATGGGCAGGAATCAGGGCACTTGAAGAAATCTTTCCAGAATTTGAAGAGAGAGACCTTGACAGCCACATTCTAGTCTTTTTAATTTTTTCCTAGCTCACGTCCATACTTCTAAAAGCTTGCTGCCTTATATTCCATGTGTAACAAGTAAGCCCCTGATCCCACCACCCTGGTGGTGCCTGCTGAAGAGAAGCTCCAGATGGTCATAAATGAACGTCACTCTCCACTTCATAATTTCTGGGATTCTTGAAAATGACCTACTTCAGTGACGAATTCAAAGAGATTTAATTTTTTTTTTCTCACCTGAACAAGTTGCCTTCCCCAGCAATTCTTGGAAAAATATTTTTGTTTGTTTGTTTCTAGAATCACAACTCCAGTTTCAATTGTTAAGCCTACGTTAATGCATGCCTCCCCATGCTCTAGGAGCTCTGGTGGCACAGTGGTTAAGCACTTGACTATTAACCAAAATGGTGGCAGTTTGAACCCACCAGCTGCTCTGTGGGAGAAAGATGAGGCTATCTGCTTCTGTTAAGATTTACAGCCTTAGAAACCCTATGGGACAGTTCTACTCTGTCCACTAGGATCACTATGAGTTGGGATTCTACTTGATGGGAATGGCCTTGGTTTTGGGTGGGTTTTTCATACTGTTTTATCTTTTTGACTCAAATTTCTCTCCAGTGACCTTGATGTATTAGCAACTTTTGGGGTGAATGAAATTTACTTTCAGGGAAATTTAGAAGTGAAGCCCACGACTTATTTTCTTATTTGTAACACATTTCCACTTCAATTGCATTTTCTATGATGTGGTTTTAAAAGTTTTCTGTCTTAGACAATGGGATGGTATATATAAAACCCTGAAAGAGAAAAAATCTCCAACCAAGAACCATGTACCCAGCAAAATTGTCCTTCAAATATGATGGTGAAATTAGGACATTTCTAGATAAGTAGAAATTAAGGGAATTTGTTAAAACCAGACCAACCTTACAAGAGATGCTAAAGGGAGTCCTTTGGACAGAGAAGCAACAATAGCAAACAACAACTGACCATTAACACACATGATGATATAACACAGAAACCAACCCAGCTATGGAAGTATCCAAAGTAAATAAGCCTCCAAGATTGTAAACAGGGAACCAGAGATATCAATTGACAAATGAGGACAACTACAAACCCAACAGAGGGAAAAAACTGTGTCATTACAGAACTTCTAGATGGTAGGGAAGTCAAGATAACTATAAGATAGAATGGACTATTCTGAACTTGGAAAGCAAACTATAAATCACAGAATAACCTCAAAGAAAAATGATAAACCTTCACATCAAAATAAAAAAGAGGACCAGCATAAATATTCAGCAAATACTAAAACAATAGCAATGAAGGAAGTGATAACATGATTCATAAACAAAATGAGCTCAGCATAGAAAATTACATGAAACAAAGAAATCAACACCACAAAAAAGCATATAACAAAAATGACAGCAACAAATTCATATTTGCTGATAATTACATATCTGGCAAGGGACTCATCTCTAAGATTTATAGCGGAAGAGTGGATGACCAAACTATGGCACATACACATAAGTGAATGCTATGCAGCACTAAAGAATAATGTAGAGTCTGCAAAACACCACATAACATGGATGAACTTGGAGGACATTATGCTGAGTGAAATAAGTCAATCATATAAGGACAAATTAGTATTAGTTCACTGTTGTGGAGGGTCAAGGAAAGGTTTACATATGGAGGGAAACTTTCTTTGTTGGTTGCCAGCGGTGGAAGGGAAGGGGAGGGAACACTGCAAAAAAAAAAAAAAAATGCATTGACCCATGTCACTTTTGTTTTGTGTATTTCACTGTGCATAAATTATATTTTAATAAAATGCATCAACAAAAGTAACAAACTGAAAGGGAAAAAAAATTAAAAGGCAAAAATTTAAATTATAATTACTGAACACCAAAATTTTAAATAAAAAATATTTAAATGAAAAATAAGTTTTCTGGCTTTTATGTTTATGAGTGAGTGTGCGTGTGTACATACATGTACGTACGTCCACCTTTACATACACAACTTGGTGCTGTGGTTCAGTCATACACATTTATCTTTCTCTGATTCTTTTCTTTTCTCTTCGGCAGAAATTTAATCGTGGGATTAATATCTGAAATTTGATTTTCTCAACTTAACTATTCCGATAACTTTTAGATATTTCTAGATGGATGGATGTACCAACCCTAAGTTCCACCCATTTCCAACCTGCAGCCCAAGCCTGGTCTCCAGTTACTTGGGAATCTCCACTCTGCTGGCCCCGCTTCACTGAGAAGTGACTAATGGCCCTGATCTTTCTGATCTTTGACATTTATCTGTTCAGTATTCTAGTCTTTCAGGGGTCTGCTTTCTCCTGAGAAACAAGTGTTGTGAACTCAGGCGCTCACAAGCAATATTAGCATTTGTCTTTAATTAATGGTAATTTGAAACCAGGAGGCCGGCAGGTGTGCAGAGGAACATTTCCCAGTCCTCCCCCAGCCATTGCAGATGAACTCACTGCTCCAGCATCAGGCAGTCGCTCAAGGACACTTCCCTTCATTAGCTATTTAAGGAGGGTCTTCATGGAGATGACACGAAAAATGCTACTCTTTGTCTAAAATCTGCTGAAGATATTATTCCTTTGATGGAGCTCAAAAGTCCCCAGTGCCAATTAGTAGAAAATAAGAGGCAAGCTAGCCGTATTCTTGAATAAGTCCTTGGACAACAAGAAATGCAACAGTGCCCTCATAACCTTACTTGGGGGAAGGAGTGAGAGATGTGAGAACAGGCAGAAGAACTGCTCTAGCGAGTACCTTGAGAGGGACCCCAAATAGCACCCAGAAGAGGGACCAGAAATCAAGGGCACAAAAAGCCCCATATTCTCTTTGGTGTCAAGATGACTGGAAGCAGGGAGACCAAGGCACCAGAATTGGAGCAGGCCAGAGTGGTGATTAGGAGTAACTGGGGTGGGTTGGGTCTCAGTGCTGATACTGATGAAGAGAGGTCAGGAGGGGTCAAAGGGTGGAGCAGGCAATGATTTCTAGTTAACTATTGGTTGCCTGTGTGCTTCAGTCACTTTTGAAACACAGCAGGGTAATGAATTAATACAGTTGCTTCACAGATATGTACCTGAGCTGAGTAGCTGTTTCTTTGAGAGAAAAAAATGAATCTATGCACATGTAGAACATAAAAAAACACTCCTGTCTATCCCCGTACTTGTAGGCAGGCAGTTTAAACAGTGCTGCACTGCAGAAGGCAGGCCTGGTGATCTGCTTCCATAAATCTTACAGCCAAGGAAACCCTACAGAGCAGTTCCACTCTATCACGTGGCATTGCCATGAGTCGGTGTCGATTCATGGACACATTTTGGGGAGTGATGATCCTTTGAAATGTATTAATATCCTCACAAACCCTTCCAGATTGTTTTTGAAGCCAGAGTCTTTCCCTGGAGAGAGAGAGGATAAACCTTTATGTAGAAGGTGTTCACTGGCAATGGGACTTCAGGACTCTAAGGTGTGGAGGCAGTTCCTGCACAGTTCCAAGGCAAGGTGACAAAGGGGAAAGTTTCACATTTGTTTTTCCCTAAAATAACATGGATACTTCACACAACTCTAGTTCATGCCCATTGTGGGCAGGAACATAAAATGTGTCTTGCATTGCTAATTCGAGAAGTTTGGCATTTAATTTATAGTAGCCACATAGCATCTTCTAGGAGTTTAGCTCGTTCACTTACTCTTAGTTCAAGTATTAATTGTTTTAAAAGCCATTTCTATTACTATCATCACTATTTCCATAATGTGTAAAACCTATTCATACCCAATTTAGGTAGGCGGTGAAACAAAATAGAGGGAGACTTTGGCAGTTAAGTGGAACTGGCTTCTAATCCTTACTCTACCATTGCTTAAGTGTGTTGTTCTGGGCAAGAGATTCACCCTTAGTTTTCCTAATTGTAACAGTGGCATGTCATTAACTTCCTTGTAGGGCTCTCGTCAATATTGAAGGGAAGGTGCGTCTCATAAGGAGAGACTCCTTGGCTTTGAATTCTTGGGTAATGACCTCAGACCTGTTAACGTCCAGCTGACTTGACTCATGGAGAGCCCATGTGTGTCACAGGAGAACTATGGTTTTCAATGGTGGGTTTCTCAGAATCAAGTTACCAGAATTGTTCAGAATTAGATTCGTGGCATCTCTGGATAGACTTGAACCTCCAACCTTTTGGTTAGTAGCTAAGCATTTAATCATTTATTTGCACTATGCAGGAGCTCCAGGACTGAGTTTAATATCGACTGTATAGACCCTATTTACAGCTGGGCCCACATGACAATAATGAACTGGTACCTGTCAGAAAATTTTGCTGCTGTCAACTTATCTATGACTTCACTCTATATTTATTTTAAGCTTGTATCCAGAAGTAGCAGCTTTCCATTTCACTCTTGTTTATTTTAACATAAGTAAAAGCATTTATTGTGGTAAAATACATAATACATATAATATAAAATTTGTCATATTAAACATTTTAAGTGTACACATATTAAACACTTTAAGCTTTCAGTTCAGTGACATTAATTACATTCACTGTGTTGTGCAACCATCACCACTATCTAGTTCTAAAACTTTTTTTTAACATCTAAACATTTTAATATAATTTTTAGACATCTACCTATCTAACAAGGAGCTCTGGTGGTGTAGTGCTTAAGGCACTTGACTGCTAACCAGAAGGCTGGCTGTTCAAACTCACCAGGCACTCCTCAGAAGGAAGGTTGGGGAATCTACTTCTATAGTGATACCACCTTGGAAACCCAAGGAGGAGTCGCTATGAGTCAGATACTGACGGCAGTGCGTTGCATTTGTTGTACCTATCTAAAATGGGAGGCTGATCTTACTAACTCCCATGGCTTAAGATAAAGTCAGAGGTTCACTGTGGCCTGCAAAGAGCACAGGATTCTGAACATAGCATACAAGACCCTACGTATTTTGACTTTGACCTGTCTCACATACTTCTTTAGTCCTCCTCCTCTTTTACAATTATAGTAGTTTAGAAACACACCATGATATTGAACATTTCCACAGTTTGTGCACATTTTATCTTCTATCTCTGTTCCTCCTCTCTTCCAACACCTTTGGAAAACTGGGGCTCAGGGATCAGGGATAACAGATCCCCCATATCAACATGACAGGACAAACGGAAAAGACTAAGTAGAGGAAAAAGTCTATTCACAAGACCTGGCTATTAGTCCTGGTTCTGTCACTTGCTGGCTGTGAGACTTGAAAAGGCCATTTAACTTCTCTGAGCTCCATTTCTTCATCTGGAATGTGGTGACAATAATGTCTACCTTTTCTGCCTTGTTGTTGTTGTTGCTGTTGTAGGTTCTGTCAAGTAATTTCGACTTATAGCAACCCCTGTGACGGTATAGAATGGTCGCATAGGGTTTTCTTGGCTATAATCCTTATGGGAGCAGATTGAGGATCAGGAAAATTCCAATTCATCTTTAAACGTACTCAACTGTCCTGGACCATTGATTCATTCCTTCATTCATAAAATAATCATTTATAAGCCTATAGTTTATCAGGAATTGAGTTATATAAGATAAAAAGACATTGCAAAGCCTTTGTGAACTTTGCCAGAGTTAATAATTTTCTTCTCCTGTACATATTTCTATCCCATATTGTCTTATTTATTTACAAGTTTCTTTTCCTTGTAAGAGTAAATTCTCTAAGTGCAAGGCTCAAGTCTTAATATCTTTTTTTCCTCTCTAGCATGTTGCCTGTAACATAGTAAGTGCTAAAATATTTGTTGAAATTAACTGAAGTATGAACAAAAATACAGGCAGTCCCTGGGTTACAAATGTCCTACTTATGTACAACCCATTGTTACAAACCAATCTGGAAGACCTATTAAATTAAAAGTTTGAGGTACATACAATGGTTTGTAATAACAAACAGGCACTACTTTGTGACACGTACCAAAACATTATTATTGTAACTGTATTATTATGTTAGAGATATTTTAGTGTATCTGGAAGTGTTTCTTTAATGTTTTCCTGCATAAAAAGTACACTATATGCTATATACTAAGACAAACATTTGACTAACTGACATTAGATATGAACCATATCTAACTGTTTCAACTTATATACAAATTCACCTTAAAGACAGACTTAGGAATGGAAGTTGTTCATGATTCCAGGGATTGTCTATATATATAAATGATAAATGACGTAGTCCTGAACCTTGAAGTTTGTGTAGAAAAGATGAATGCCCAAAATTATTGTTAGACTTAATAATTTGTAGAAAGCACTTAAACAAGGGTTGGAGTTGAGGGAGACTTCATAAAGGACTATGGGCTGTCAAGAACTGAGAGATTTAGAAGGAGTGGTAACAAAGCAAAGGGAGAAGTGATGAGAAAAAAAAAAATCATGTTCAAAAGATAGTGAGGAATTAAAAAATCGGACCAGAAGACTTTGTTGGAGAAAAGGCTAAACCACTAGAGAAATGTTAAGATGTGCCATAGCAAGGTGTTTCTGACCCACTAGGCTCACTTAAAAATGAAGAGAAGCTCTTGCATTGTGACTCTAAAGGCTTTTGTGACTCTCAAGGCACTTTCACTTATTTCCTATGAAGTAAGTAGAGACAGAAAGAGTCCTGGTGGGACAATGGTTAAATGCTTGATTGCTAAAAAGTAAAGTGCTTGGCTGCTAAAAGAAAGATTGATGGTTCGAACTCACCCAGTGGCTATGTGGGAGAAATATCTGGAGATCTGCTCCCATAAATATTATAGCCAAGAAAACCCTATGGGGCAGTTCTATACCATCACGTGGGGATGCTATGAGTCAAAATTACTTGACAGCACCTACAACAACAAGGCAGAAAAGGTAGACGTTATTACCACCACCTTTCAGATGAAGAAATGGAGCTCCGAGAAGTTAAATGGCCTTTTCAACTTTCACACCACCTGGAATGTGGTGACAATAATGTCTACCTTTTCTGCCTTGTTGTTGTTGCTGCTGTTGTAGGTTCTGTCAAGTAATTTCGACTCATAGCAACCCCATGTGATGGTATAGAATGGCCGCATAGAGTTTTCTTGGCTATAATCTTTATGGGAGCAGATTGAGGAAGCCAGGTCTTGTGAGTGGACTTTCTCCACCACTTAGTCTTTTCCGTTATGTCCTGGCATGTTGATGTGGGGATCTGTTATCCCTAATCCCCAAGAGACACAGGCAACAGAATAGAGCCACAGATGAGACACCCTCAGTGCCTTGAGCATAAGCATCCCCTACCCCTTGCCCAAACTCTGGACATCACACACACAAAATACAAGCCTAGATAACCTGGAGTTCTGGTAGCATAGTGCCTAAGGCACTTGACTGCTAACCAGAAGGCTGGCGGTTCAAACCCACCAGCCACTCCT
>NW_006921594.1:11813743-11814256 GCF_000298275.1 Orycteropus afer afer | reverse complement strand
AAAAAAAAAAAAAAAAGCTAAGTAATTCTCACAGGTCATATAGCTGTCCAAAATGGAGCTCTATTTTCAGCCTTCTACAACATGTGGCTTCTCTACTGACCAACATGAACATAATTGAGTAGCGTTCCAACTGTCACCATTTTTTAAAATCTTGGTTCCATACTCCTCCTAATGCCCAGAGTTTTGTTCCCTGGCCTCAGTCACAGTTATTATATTATCTCACACTAGATTGCCCCTTAAGACTTGGTGCTCTCTCATAGATCAAGGGATTTTTCACTTGTTTGCAGAGCTCAGAGTTATGGGTAGGAATCAGATGCTGGCTCCAGCTCCTGGCCCTGCCTGAGCTCTTTCCACCACTCACTTCTCTCCCCTGTTTCATCCCCTAGCCTCCTCTGACTTCCTCTACACTGGCCCTCTCAGACAGTATGTAGTGCTTCTGCCCCACCTTCTGGCTTGACCAGAATTTGAGTCCCTTTGAGCTTTGTTACAGTCAAATACCTTAGGCACTACACC
>NW_006921594.1:11812960-11813458 GCF_000298275.1 Orycteropus afer afer | reverse complement strand
CTCCTTCCCACTCCCAGTTCCAGGTGTCATATTCTGTTAACTCTGCAGTACTTCCCTTTGTCAGAAGAACTTGTTCATGAAGTGGAGTTGGCTTGCCCACCACTGTGCATGGTCTGGGTTTTTGCCCTTTTATGCCAATTACCAACAATATTGTTGGGACATTAAGATCTAACCCATGTCAATGACTCCTGACACTTTGGATCTCTTGCCAAGGCTCTCCAGAGTGTCTTTCAAGATCAGCTTTCATCCTGTGAGGTATCCAACAACTCAGCCAACTTCAGGATGAAGAAGACTAAAGTATTGAGTATTTTTATTTCTCTCAGGTGCTGCTATAAACAACAAGAGGAAGATTCCACTCTTGTCACTCTTGTGTTGCTTTACTCATGTTTTCACCAAGGAATTCACGTAAACTCATCAGTTCGCTTCCTAACAAAAAACCAAAAGGTACTTCTTCCTTTTGCTATGTGTTTGTTTTCTCTGCTAAGTCATGATCATGGT
>NW_006921594.1:11797145-11806617 GCF_000298275.1 Orycteropus afer afer | reverse complement strand
GGAAGGAAGGTTGGGCATTCCTACTTCCGTAGTGATACTGCCTCGGAAACCCAAGGAGGGGTCACTATGAGTCGGGGCTGACTCGATGGCAAATAATAACAACAACAACAGATAACCCGGGGCTCAGTCTGTTTGAATGATGTGGCTTATTCTCTCCTTTGTGTCTTTACAAAGTGAAAGACAGGCCAGAGGAGGCTCTTTTTGTTTGGAGAATCAAAGACCTTCATTATGGAGGGAAGATGGATTAAGTTAATATTTGATTAATTTTAGTCATTTTAAAAATTCATTATTATTCTGTGAACTTATATTCTTAGTTGAGTATGGGTTATTTAGTAGGTTCATACAATGTTCATTTATTTATATACTTAACTTACCCATTTATCTAGGCAGAGGAGGCAAAGTAGGTGTTAAACCACTATAAACTACTTGTTTCTGAACATCAAGTAGTTGCTTCATAATTTCTCAGTAGAAATAATCTTTATGTGGTCAACTCTCACTGCTATGTTTCTCTGAACTACAAACTTATCTTGGAAAATAGAATTATTTAATCCAATGATTTATAAGTTGTTCATCACATGCATATTTCAAGAAGTCTTTTCTTGACATTTTAAAGAAAGAAATAGATTGTTATCTTGTTAAAAACCAAAAATCAAAGTCCCTGCCATTGAGTCGGATCCGATTCATAGCAACCCCTCCTTGGGTTTCTGAGGCAGTATCACAACCGAAGTAGATTGCCCAACCTTCCTTCCAGGGAGTAGCTGGTGGGTTTGAACCTCCAGCCTTTGGTTAGCAGTCAACTGCCTTATGCACTATGCCACTGGGCTAATAATCTATGGGATAGTTACCTCTGTGTGGTATAATATAACAGGTAGCATAATGTGCTCTGTCATTTTCCAGTGACAATTTTTTTCTCTGTCCCCCTTTTACATTTTTCATTCTCTATCCTTCTTGCTTCTATTCCCTTTTCTCCTGTCCCCATTTTCCTTCATCTTGGACTTTCAGGACTATCTGGAAGCTAAATCCCTCACTTCTGGGTGAGGTGGCTGTTCTAAAGCCTTTGTAATAGATGATTCTCTTTCCTGAGGAAACCCTTTCCAAAAAGCTAGCTTCATTTCCCAACCTTCAGAACAGATTAACTATCTCTGAAGGCAAATTTAGTTGGAGAACTAAAAGAATTATTTGAATAATTAAGGCGAAAACATGTTATCATTGAAAAGGCTATTTAAGTCTCAGCAATCCATATAACTACTTATTTAGTCAAATTAAACACTATTCAAATATTTACTTCACATTATTGGTACTCCAATATGAAATTTCAAAAAATTTAGGCCATTGTTAGTAAAATTACTCAAAATACTAATACTTACAGGGTAAACTCAACAACGTACCAGTGATTCTAAATAGGTTTTGAGTTCAGAGATATACTTTTTCAAGAAACAGAAAACCAGTTTGAGTAAAATGTTCATAAAATTGGTTCTTACCTGATTCATGCTCAGTGGGGCCCTTCTGCAATAGTGAAAAAAATTCGAGATAAAGTAGCCCAGAATTTCTAAGAGTCAGTGTTCATCCACTCAAATGTATAGGCTCTGAATGCATCCATATGTATAGGGTTGTCTATATATAGGTTATGTGAGGCAATGGGGGCATTACCTGTCTGTCAGCTTTAATAATTAACTTTCATTAACTTTTACAACAATGCAAAGACTCCAATGTGGTCTTGACCTTTGAGACTCCGACCAGCAGAAGTAATGATGACAACAGCTTCCTCAAGTTCCTTGTGAGATTAAATCACTCATTGCACTTGTGTTTGTGTGTGGATTTCATTGGTTTGCAGAGATTTACACAGCAGATGTACACATGGAAATAATAAAAATAAAAAAGTCTCAGCAAGGGTTATTTCCTTGACATTTTACTTACCAGTATGACAAGTTCAGAAGGATTGCTTCTTGGCTGGATGACTGCATGGAACCCCTATGAGCTGCAAAAGAGTGCTGTACAGGTGAAATCCTGGTATGATGAAGGGCCTCCTCAGGGAAGCTTTCCCAACTCCAGGCAACAGGCTTGTATTTGCACACTGATTTCTGTCCCCACCACTGCTCTTGCTCAGAAGAATAAATCCCACGTTGCTAAAAGCCAACTTCTCTTCCCACTTAACCTCTAAGCATTGGACTCTGCTGACTACTCTTCTTTGAAATCCCATCTGTTCAAAATGTTTAAAAATTTTTTTACCACAATTCTCTTAGTTTTCCACCTAATACATATTTGCTAATTCCTCCTGTATCCAACTTTTCTTTTTTGACATCTCCCAAGTTTCTGTCAGGGACTCCATTCTTTTGTCTCAGTCTACCTCTTACTCTAAATAAGAATCCTGTGGCTCCCCAAAGATGGGTATATTTCTTTTCATTTAAAAAAAAATATTTTTGGTGTTGTTGAAAAAACACACAGCAGAATGTACACCAATGAAACTATTAAAGTTTCATTAGTTAACTTTAACTCTTAAAGCTATACGATTCAGTGACATTGATTATATTCTTCAAGTTGTGCAACCAAACTTACCTTCCTTTTCTGAATGGTTCCTGCCCCATTAATGTAAACTCACTGCCCACTATCTAACCATTCAAGTAACATGTATATTTCTAATTCCAGTCCTGACTTGCTATCTCTAGTTCCATACCATATATCTAACTGCCTACCCAATATCTGCTTCATGCCACATGTGACACATCCAAATCTGAACTCATAATCTTTCTCCCCCAATCTGCTTCATTGCTAGTGTTAATTTCAACAAAAAACACAAACTCCTCCACTCATATTGGACACCTGGAAATCAACTTGGCACTTCCTCCTGCAAACCCTCATCCCACGTGCAACCAATCCATCACTATGTCCTGTTGGACCTATGTCCAAAATATATCTCAAAGCCATCTCTTTTCTTCATCTTCACTCTTACCTTCCTAGCATAGTTCACCACCATCTCTCACAATAGCTGCTTCTAACTGTAATACTTGCTTCTTCTCTTAACCCTCCCAGTCTCTTCACCACCCAACAGAATGGTATTTAAATGTTATTTCTCTTTTAAACTCTTCAGGGGCTAATGATGACATTTAAGATAAAAGGCTTCCAAAGTCCTCTATAATACCCTCTTGCCCAACTCTCCAACCTCATCTGGTCCCACTCTCACTATTGTTTTTTCAACTCTAGCCACAGTGGTCTCTTTTTAGTCCCGTTAATTGGCCAAGCCTTTTTCATCCATTGTTTTCTTAGCTTAAAAATGTTCTTTTCCCTCCCTTTCTGTTTGGCTGTTACTCAGCCTAACATCATTTCCGCAGAGAGCACTCCCTTGACTTCCCAATCTAAATTATCTTTGCTTGTGGTATTCTCATTTTATATTTTTGTGACATATCATCATAACTCAAAAATACACCACTATTTCTGCAAATATTTGTTTAATATATTATTGCCTCATTAGAATGAAATTCCATGCAGACAGGGACTTGACTATCATAGTCACTATTTTACCTAGTACCTAGTATGAATCTGGGAGCTCTGGTAGCATAGTGGCTAAGACACTTGCCTGCTAACCAGACGGCTGGTGGATCAAACCCACCAGCCACTCCTCGGAAGGAAGGTTGGGCAATCCTTCTTCCGTAGTGATACTGCCTCAGAAACTCAAGGAGGGGTCACTATGAGTCGGGGCCGACTCGACGGCACATAATAACAACAACAACAGTATGAATCTAGTGTATGACAGACAGGCACTCAATAAATATTTGCTGAATGACCGTTACATGAATAAATTATATTTGATATAACACAATTCCAAAAAGAATTTGGATGAAATTAGAGTTTGTTGTAAATAAATATAATCTATATTTTTAAATCTGACCTATACATGAACTACTTGTGCAATTAATTGGCTGTGGCAGCATTTACTTCATGCTTTTACTAATATCAACTACCTTTAATTCAGTGCTTGCTGTCGACCAGGAACTGTGCAATATACTTTATTGAGTTTATCTCATTGAATCATTGTAAGAACCATCTAGTACATAGTATTTTTATTCCAATTTTACAAATGAGTATATTGAGATTTGCTCCAAGTGGTAGAGTTACTTAGAACCCAGAAAACTTGATTCCAGTTGTGACATTTTTAACTGCCATGTAATACTGCTTTTGCTTATTTTAACAAATGCATGGCATTTATTCAGAACCATGGTGATTGATAAAACTGAGTTTTAGGTTTGACTGCCAAAAGCATTGAAAAATATTGTGCATAAAGGTAGAGTTCAGAACCATCAGTCAGATTTAAAAATGATTTATTTTGGAAAAAATGAGTTTTACAAAATTGATGGCTACAAGCTGAACAAAGAAAAATCCGTAGCATCCCTATATACCAGCAATACCCAAATAGGAAATGTAATATAGAGAAAGACACTGTTGGTGATAGCAAAACAAACACACACAAAACTAAAAGGTAACTGGGAATAAATCTGGTCAAAAGATGTGTGTCTTAGTTATGCAGTGCTGCTGTAACAGAAATACCACAAATGGATGGCTTCAACAAACAGAAATTTATTTTCTCACAATTTAGGGGGCAAGAAGTCCAAGTTTAGAGAGCCAGCTCTAGGGCAAGGCTTTCTCACTCTGTCAGCTTTGGAGGAAAGTCCTTTTCTCTTCATCTCCTCCTTCCTGGCTCCTTGGAGATCTCCATGTGTCTTGGCATGTTGTTAGGTGCTGATTCTGACTCATAGCAGCCATGTGTAAAACAGAAGAAAACACTATCTGCTTATGTGCCATCCTCACAATCATCGCTATGTTTGAGGCCATTGTTCCAGTCACTGTGTCAATCCATCTTGTTGAAGATCTTCCTCTTTTTTGATGACCCCCTACTTTACCAAGAATGATGTCCTTCTCCATGGATTACCAAAATAAAAAGAAGAAACTTCACTGCCGTCGAGTTGGATCCGACTCATAGTGATTCCCCCTCAGGTTTCCGAGGTGGTATTACTATGGAAGTAGATTGTCCAATCTTCCTTCCAAGGAGTGGCTGGTGGGTTTGAACAGCCAGCCTTCTGATTAGCAGTCAAATGTCTTAGACACTAAGCCACCAGAGCTCCTGGATTATTGTTGTTGTTGTTATGTGCCTTCGAGTCGGACCCGGCTCATAATGACCCCTTCTTGGGTTTCCAAGGCAGTATCACTATGGAAGTAGACTACCCAACCTTCCTTCCGAGGAGTGGCTGGTGGATTTGAACCTCCAGCCTTCTGGTTAGCAGTCAAATGCTGTAGGCATCATGCTACCAGAGCTCCCAAGCTCCTGGATTAGTCCTTTTTAAAAACATGTCCAAAATATGTGAAGTGAAGTCTCACCATCCTCACTTCTAAGGAACATTCTGGATGTGCTTAGTCTGAGACAGATTTGTTCATTCTTCAGGCAGTCCATATTCAATATTGTTCATCAACACCATTATTCAAAGGCATTGATTCTTCTGTGGTCTTCCTTATTCATTGTCCATGCCTATTCCTTATTCATTATTGCATGTATGAGACGATTGAAAATACAATGGCTTGAGTCAGACCCACCTTAGTCTTCAAAGTGACAAGACTGGTAGAAGCCCTGAGATTATGGCCCCTAGACACTCTTCAAGCTGGGAACTGAACTTAACCCTGTGCCTCAACTTTCAGCCAATCGATGGACAGGCTTATAAGGTGAATGGTAGCGCTGAGAGAGTATGCACTCATTCCACCACATGTCTGTTAGTTTGTTGTACTGTGGTGGCTTGTGTGTTGCTATGAGGCTGGAGACTATGCCACTGGTATTTCAAATACCTGCTAGGTCACCCATGATGAACAGCTTTCAGCAGACCTTCGAGACTAAGACTGGGAAGAAGGATGGGGCCATCCACTTCTGAAAAAATTGGCCACTGAAAACTTCACCAATAGCAGTGAAACACTGTCTGATATATTGCTGGAAAACTATGAATAGCCCCGAAATATCAGAAGGGACCATCCCCTAGAAAAAGATATCATGCTTGGTAAAGTGGAGGTTCAGCAAAAAAGAGGGAGATCCTCAATGAGATGGACTGACACAGTAGCTGTAAACATGGGCCGCTAAATTGTGAGGATGATGCATGACCAGGCAGTGTTTAGTTCTGGTGTACACAGGGTGACTATGAGTCAGAGCTAACTCAATGGCACCTAACAACAACAGCAACAACATGCACTCATTGGAGCAATCAAGAGGGCAGCATTTGTCCAGGGATAGAGTAAGGAAGGTGGAAGGAGAAGGGAAGAAAAGACAAAGGGAAGGAGTGGGTGTGGAGAGGAAGTTAGAAGAAAGCTGTTGCATTTTAGGGACTGCAGTGAATGGCATAAAACAGAATGTATAGGGATTATTGAATGGAAAACCAATGTCCTATGTAAACTTTTCTCACAACTGGACCAATGAGCAGCATCACAATAAATGGAGAGAAGATTGAGGTTGTCAAGGAATTCACGTTGCTTGGTTCTACAATCGATGCCAACGGAAGCAGCAGTCAGGACATTAGATGACGTGTAGCATTGGGAAAGTCAACTGCGAAAGAACTGTTTCAAGTGCTGAGGAGCAAGGATATCTCACTGAGGACTAAGGTGCGCCTGACACAAGCCATGATATTTCCAATCGCCTGGTATGCATGTGAGAGCTGGACAATGAATAAGGGAGACCGAAGAAGAGTCGATGCTTTTGAGTTGTGGTGCTGGCGAAGAATGCTGAAAGTACCATGGACTGCTAAAAGAACTAACAGATCTGTCCTGGAGGAAGTGCAGCCAGAATGCTCCTTGGAAGCAAGAATGGCCAGACTTCGTCTCACCTATTTTGGTCATGTTGTAAGAAGGGATCATTCCCTGGAGAAGGATGTCATGCTTGGTAGGGTGGAGGGTCGACGAAAGAGGGGGAGGCCTTCAATGAGATGGATTGATACGGCGGTTGCGATGATGGGCTCAAGTATAGCAGTGATTGTGGGGCTGGCGCGGGATCGGGCAGTGTTTCGTTCTGCTGTGCACGGGTCGCTATGAGTCGGAAACGACTCGACAGCACTTAACAACATAACAACAACATGTAAACTTTCACCAAAATCACAAAAAAATGAGGTGGAAGAAAAGGTCTTTTATAGCAGACTTGCCCAATGCAATACATCATTTGATTTCTTAACTGCTGCATCCATGGGCACTGATTGTGGATCAAAGTAAAATGAACTCTTACCCCATCTCTGCTCTGCTACCTTGTTTTCATTTCTTTTATATCTCAAAAGAAATTGACTCAAGACACACCCTACACTAATCCTGTCTCATTAACGTAACAAAGACAACCCATTCCAAAATGGGATTATAACCACAGGCATTAAACTAAAAATGCACTACCATCGAGTTGACCCCATTGGGTTTTCAAGGCTGTAAATCTTTACGGAAGTAGATTACCTCATCTTCCTCCTGTGGAGCATCTGGTGGGTTTGAACTGCCAACCTTCTGGTTAGCAGCCAAATACCTTACCCACTACACCACCAAAGCTCCTTAACACAGGCATAAACCAAAAACCAAACTTACTGCCGTCAAGTCAAGCCTGACTCATAGTGAGCCTCCTTGGATTTCCAAGGTGGTATCACTACAGAGTAGATTGCTCAACCTTCCTTCCGAGGAGCAGCCGGTAGGTTTGAACCACCAGCCTTCTGATTAGCAGTCAAATGCTTTAGGCACTACGCCACCAGAACTTACAACACGTATTTTTGGAGGACATAATTCAATCCATAACGTTCCATGCTTTGACCCCCCAAATTCAGGCCCTTGCCATATGCAAAATGCATTCACCCTATCACTTATCTCAAAAGTCTTAAGTCTAACTCCAAGTCCAAAATCTCATCTTCTGACTCATCTAAATCAAATATGGGTGAGACTTCAGGCGTATTCCATCCTAGGGCAAAATTTCTCTTCATCTGTAAACCTGTGAAATCTAGAGTACAAGTTATCTATTTCCAAATTGCCATGTGGAACAGGCACAAGGTAGACATTTCCATTACAAATGGGAGAACTTGGAGGGGAAAAGGGAATAGCAGTCACCAAGCATGTCCCAAACTCAGCAGAGTAATTTAAATGAGCTCTCAAGACTTGAAAATAACCCTCTTTTCTCTGAGACTGTCTAAGTAATGCTCCACCCTCCAAACTCTGGGTGTGGGCCATGGCCTCTGGATTCTGAGTGGAGAGCCCTGGGCCCTGGGCTTCAGCTTCATCTTCCAGGCTCTCTGGGATGGCAACTCTACTCCCTTGAAAATAGCAGCCCCATTCCCCTAGTTCATCTGAGTGGCAACCACACCCCCTTGGCCCCAGCAGGTCCAGTTCTTCTGCCCCTTGGGCATGGCAGCCCTGCCTTCTCAGTTTTGGGCGGTGGCCCCATCTCCTGGCACACCTTAACAGCAGCCCACACTTAGAACAGAGTTGGCAAAGATCCAGAATAGAGTTGGCAAAGATCTGACTCTTTGAAACCTAGGAAGCTATGGCCTCGCCTTTTGAGACACAAGAGATCATGACCCAGTCTTTGAAACTGAAAAGGCCTTGATTCTTGTGTTCCTTCCAACGGTTCTGCTGATCTCCAAGCCACTCCAAGAATGGTCTTTTTCTTTTCTTGCAAGATGATAGACGTAGCTCCTTGGGCCTGTTTTGCTACCTGTAGAATTCTAAGAGGCAGACAGATTCTTTCCTTTTGTTCTGTCTCTGACCCCTTCTGTCTAAGCTGATGGGTTTGTGCTCGGGTAGTTGGTTAGATCCATTAGTTACAGGCTTAATTTCTTTGAAAAAAGAGCGTGTAGCCACTTTGTTGGTGAAAATTCTAGGACATATGTCCTTAGTTTGTACAACAGAATTTTCCAAATCTTAAAATTTTGTTTTTATTTTGCACAGTTCATTTTTAAATTCTTCTTTCTTATCACATTTTTCTACAAGTGGCATGGAGAAACCATATGGCCCCTTTAGATTAATCTTGCTTAGAAATCTCATCAGCGAGATATCCAATTTCACCACTTAGAAGTTCTGCCTCCCACCAAACATTTGAACATAATTCAGACAAGTTTTTTGCCACAGCATAAAAAACATCATTGTTCCTCCTTTGTCCAGTCACATGTACATCATTTTCTTTTACTTTATTTTTATTTATTTTAATTTTTTTAAATTTTATTTTATTTATTGTGATTTGGATGAAGATTTACAGAGCAAATTCATTTTCCATACAGCAGTTCACATACACTTGTCTCATGTCATTGACCACAGTTTACAATGTAACAGCTCCCCTCCCATTTCCTCCCCATAGTTACCTTTTCCCAGTGACCATCCTTCCATACTCTCCTGCGCCCTGAGCTGTCTCCCTGTGCATAAGCAGCCCTTCCTTCTCCCATGATTGTTCTCTCCAGGGCGTGTGTCTACTTGAGGTAAATGTTTAACTCAC
>NW_006921594.1:11768187-11775389 GCF_000298275.1 Orycteropus afer afer | reverse complement strand
ATTATCTTCTGTGTCTGTGTTAATTGGTTTCCCTTTTCTTTGTTGAAGAGGGTCTGTGCAATCCTTCTGCCTCTTCCGCCATCTTGCCGGAACTTTCTAGCAACATTTGGCTGCTGGCGGCATGTGTATTGTTTAAGATGACAGAGACTTTCTTTATAACTCTTTTCACTTCCTTCCGAGACCTCACCAGAATTGCCTTTGATGTCCATAATTCTACCAACATTCTCTTCAGGGCTTTCTAGGCTATTATTATTAAGCACCCTATGAGTCGGGCCAACTCGACGGCAAACAACAACAACAGAGCTCTGGTAGCATAGTGCCTAAAGCACTTGACTGCTAACCAGAAAGCTGGTGGTTCAAATCCACCAGTCACTCCTCAGAAGAAGGCTGGGCAATCTACTTCCATACTGATACCGCCTCGGAAACCCAAGGAGGGGGCTGTATGAGTCAGGTCCGACTCGACGGCACTTAATAACAACAACACACAACAACAACAACAACAACAAAACTCTTCTAGCCTCTACCCATTACCCAATTAAAAAATTGCTTCCACATTTTAGCTATCTGTTAGAGCAGTACCCTACTCTTCTGGTACCAAATTCTGTTTTAGTTAGCTATTGCTTCTATAACAGAAATACCAGAAATGGATGGCTTTAACAAACAAGAATTTATTTTCTCACAGTTTAGGAGGCCAGATGTCTGAATTCAGAACTTTCTCTGATGACACTGAAGGAAGGTCCATGTCTCTTCATCTCCTGCTTCCTGGCTCGTTGGAGATCTCCATGTGTCTTGGCATCTATCTACCTCATCTCTCTTCTGCTCACTTGTTTTAATCTCTCAAAAGATATACCCCACTCTAATCCTTCCTCATTATCATAACAACAGCAACCCATTCCCAAATGGGATTCTCACCACAGACATAGGGGTTAAGATTTACTACACAAAGTTTTGGGGGACGTAATCCAGTGCGTAACAATGTGTAAAAATTTTATGGAAAAAAATTGCAAAACACCTTTAAGGGACAAAAGAAGACTTGAAGAAAAAATGTAAAACCATTCTGTCCTTATGGATGTGAAAGGCTCAATGTCACAAAGATGGTTTTTTCTCTCAAAATTAATCTATTAAGTGCTGTTGTGATAAAAAATCTAATTTTTTTTTTTATTGTAACTGGATAGGCTGTTCCGATATTTGTGTGGAAACTCAAAAAGCCAAAACAGGCAAGAGAATTTTGGAGGAAAATAATGGGGAGATTTACCCTGCTAGATATAAAGACTTATTATAAAGCTATAGTAATTATAACAGTGGTGTATATTTGTGCTGTGAGAGACAAATATAACAATGGAATGGAATAGAATAGATGGCCCAGAAACAATTTGGAAAAGGCATAGTAAAAATGTTGCAGAACAAGGTCACTGAATTGTACATGTAGAAGTTGTTGAATTAATGTATGTTCTGCTATGTATATTCTCAACAACAACAAATAAAATAAATTATATTTTTACAAAAAGAATAGAAGACCCAAAAGCATATTGAAATCTGATATATGATTGTTGTTGTTGTTATTTGCCATGGAGTTGGACCTGACTCATAGTGACCCCTCCTTGGGTTGCCAAGGCAGTATCACTACAGAAGTAGATTGCCCAACCTTCCTTCCGAGGAGTGGCTAGTGGGTTTGAACTGCCAGCCCTCTGGTTAGCAGTCAAGTACCTTAGGCATTACCCTACCAGAGATCCTTGATATATGATAGAGGTCTCATTTCAGTAAAGAAAGGATGGACTGTTGCTGGGACAATAGGTTACCCACATGGAAAATATAAAATTTTCATCCCTATCTCACAGCATACTCACAAAAAAGGTTTCAGGTTGAATGCTGTGTGTGGTCAAGTTGCTTCTGACTCACAGCGACCCTGTAGGACAGAGTAGAACCACTCCACAGGGTTTCCAAAGCTGTAATCTTCAAAGAAGGAGACTGCCCCATCTTTCTCCCATGGAGAGGCTGATAGGTTCAAATCACTGACCAGTGAGTTAACAGTCAAGCTCATAACCACTGCACTACCAGGGCTCCTTCATGTTAAATAAAGACCTAAATTTCAAAAAGCAAAACATTTTAACTTTAGAAGGGGAAAAAGATACCATTATAATTTTGAGATAAAAGCATTTTTTAGTATTACAAAAATGTACACATCAAAAAAGTAAAAATTTCTAAAGGTTATTTCAGTAAAATATAAACATGGAAAGATTGCTATAGTGAAAACACACTCCAGTCTGGACAAGATATTTGCTTTCAATTAAATCTTAAAAAGGACTAATATACAGAATATATAAAGAACTCATACAAATTGACAAAAGACCAAAGGCCAAAACTCAATATGAACTGTCAGTTTGCAGAAGAGAAAGCTTGAAGTACTTACAAATATATAAAAATATGTTTAATTTCTATAGTATTACTATATGAGAGAAATACATTTCACACCCATCAGCATATGTGGAGCCTGATTGGGTAGGACCTGAAGATTCTGTAATGTGGGGAGCTTGTTTGAAGAAAAAGAGTACAAATTACAAACAAAATGTCCTGAAACTTAAGCTCCATTTGCTTTATGGTAAAAAAACATGCAACAGTATCATACATAAGAAACTTAGAATGGTGGTTACCTTATGTAGAAAGAGGGAGATTTACCAGGGAGAAGTATGAAGGGGGCTTCAAATATCTATAATGTTTTGTTTCTTTTTCTCATTACAGATTTTTCCTTTTTGTCAAGTATAATTTACATTCAGTGAAATACGTCATGTTGTTTTTATTAGGTGCCATAGAGTTGGTTCTGACTCAGAATGACCTTTTGTGCAACAAAACAAAGCACTGCCCTTCCTGTGCCATCCTCACAATCATTGCCATGTTTGAGCCCATGTTTTAGCCACTGTGTCAGTCCATCTCATTGAGGGCTTCCTCTTTTTTGCTGACCTTCTGCTTTACCAGTGATAACGTCCTTGTCCAGGGACTGGTCTTCCCTGGTAACGTGTCTGAAGTACATGAGATGAAGTCTTGCCATCCTCGCTTCTAAGGAGTATTCTGGCTGTACTTCTTCCAAGACAGATTTGTTCTTTCTTCTAGCACTCTATGGTCTATTCAGTGTTCTTCACCAACACAATAATTCAATTCAATTCTTCTTTGGTCTTCTTTATTTATTGCCAGCTTTCGCATGCATGTGAGGCAACTGAAACTTTGCTCAGGTGCAAAGTGGCATCTTTGCTTTTTAGCACTTTAAAGAGGTCTTTTGCAGCAGATTTGCCCAATGCAGTACATCATTTGATTTCTTGACTGCTGCTTCCAAGGGCATTGATTATGCCTTGACAAATCCTTGACAACTTCAATCATTTCTCAGTGTATCACGGTGTTGCTTATTGGCCCAGTTGTGAAGATTTGTGTTTTCTCTATGTTGGAGTGTAATCCATACTGAAGTCTTTAGTCTTTGATCTTTATCACTAAGTGCCTTAAGTCCTTTCTGCTTTCAGCAAGCAGGGTTGTGTCATCTGCATATCACAGGTTATCATGGAGTCTTCCATCTTATCCTGATGCTACGTTCTTCTTCATGTAATCCAGCTTCTTGGATTATTTGCTCAGTATGTAGAATGAATAAGTATGGCAAAAGGTATAACCCTGATGCCTAACTTTCCTGATTTTAAACCATGCAATATGCCCTTGTTCTGTTTGAACAATTGCTTCTTGGTCTATGTACATGTTCCTCATGAATACAATGAAGTGTTCTAGAACACGTTTTGGCATGCTTGGACCCTGCATGTAGCTGTGTCTTCATTCAGCAGCCTGCCATGTTCTGCCAATCTTGGGACTTTTAAAGAACTTGAATCAATGGCCTGCTGTGTGGTTTGGTAATATAGGGACTGTATCTTTTCACTTGTTGACCTTGGGTTTGTCAGCCTTAGGAGCCAGCAGCTGCCTGAGTGAAGAGATACCTGTAGCTTCAGTGGGCCTGGAGCAAGATGCAGAGCTGAAGTCCAAGGTCGAGGGGTTTTCAACCAACCCCTAGAGCCTGGCTCTTTGAACTCAGACTTCTAGCCTCCAAAATTGTAAGAGAATAAATCCCTGTTTGTTAAAGCCATCCCATTTGTGGTATATTTTCTGTTAGAGTGACACTAGGTAACCAACACAGAATATGGTTCTTCACAACATTACCCACAATTTGTTATGATATAAACAGTTGAATGCCTTTGTGTAGTCAATAGAATGCAAGAAAACATCTTTCTTATATTCTTTGCTTTCAGCTAACATCCATCTGACATAAGCAATGGTATCCCTGAAGTATATATTTCAATGAGTTTTAACAAATGCATATATTCATGTGATTTTTTTTCTATTGTTGCATGAACTTACCAAAAAAAAAAAAGGAAGAAAAAGAAAAAAAGAAAGAAACAACTCACTGCCATCAAGTCAATTCAACTCATAATGACCCTTCCTTGGGTTTCCTTTGTGATATTTCTGTGGAAGTAGATTGCCCAATTATCCTTCCAAGGAGTGGCTGGTGGGTTTGAACTGCCAGCCTTCTGGTTAGCAGTCAAAAGCCTTAGGCACTACACCACCAGAGCTCCCAAATTTATTATCTTGTAGTTCTGGAGGTCAGCAGTCTGACATGAATCTCTCTGGGACAAAATCAAGGTATTGACAGAGCTGTGTTTCTTTCTCAGGTTCCAGGGAAGAATTTATTTCTTCTAAACACAACCTAGTTCTCTTGGCACATGACCCCTTCCTTTATCTTCAAAGCCAGCAACATTACATCTCTTTGTCCCTTCTTTCATCATCAATCTCTCACTGACCACAGCCAGAAAATCTGCACTTTAAAAGACTCATATGATTAAATCCAGCCCATCTAGATAAACCAAGATAATCTCTCTATTTCAATATCCTTAACCTTAACCACATCTGCAAATTTCCTTTTTCCATGAAAGATAACACATTTACAAGTGCCAACAAAAAATACATGAGTATCTGTAGGGGTCATTATTCTGCCTACCACACTATATAACACCCACCCCATCAAGATATAGACCATTTTCAACCCCCTGGAAAGTTCCTTCATGCCTCTTCTCAGTCAATCCTGGCCACACTCCAGGAGCAAGCTCTGTTCTGATTCCTATCATCTTTAATTAGCTTGGCCTGTTCTAGAACTTCATAGAAATGGGACATACAGTATGTTCTTTCTTGTATCTAGCTTCTTTCTCACAGAGTAATACTTTTGAGTTTCATCTACACATAGTCTCCAATTTTTGACGTATTTAAGTTATGACAAACCACTTTTATGATCATCAGTGTATCTGAAACAGTGTGGCTTCTTGGGAGGAATCTATGAGAAATGTATGTAGGGAATAGGAAAAAATTTCTGAGTTATGTGAACATGCTCCAAGCATTTGATCAGGATATTATGATGAAAGAGATCAGTGGAAAAATCGTCCCCATGGCAAGAATGCTGAATTTAGAACTTGAAATCAATGATATGGAACAGCTCATAGATCACAAAGAGTGGGAATTGACAGATCAGGACTTAATGGATTTGGAAGAGGAAAGAAATACTGGAAGAAGAAAAAAATAACGAGGAAGGGGAAGGAAAGAAGTTGTCAAAAAGATTTGCTGTGAAAGGATTATCTGGAGTTTTTTTCTAAACTAAATCAAGGGCATCACTTACTTGAAAACGTGGACTCAAATGCTAATCATTTTATGAAAGCTGATAGGCAGATTTGGGAATCAGAGATGTTACCATGAAATATATGAAGAAAAACAGAAAAAGACCATGTAGACAATTCTCACTAATTTTCTGACTAGAAACATCATCCTCATTCCAGGGACAATCCGGATGACTCAGAACCTTCCATAAGTGGAGCTATTACCACATTGACAAAATGTCAATATCATCCAGCTCTCCATCATTGGAGTAAATTTTATGATTTGTATATTTTTGTATGTATGTATTAAAATATATCTGTAAAATTATATGTAATTTTTATAACCCTCAAGGACAAATAAAGATCTGATTTATAAAAGTGTTGTTGTTGCTGTTATGTGCCGTCGAGTCGGACTCGACTCATAGCGACCCCTCCTTGGGTTTCCGAGGCAGTATCACTACGGAAGTAGATTGCCCCATCTTCCTTCCGTGGAGTTGCTGGTGGATTTGAACCACCAGCCTTCTGGTTAGCAGTCAAGTGCCTTTAGCCACTATGCTACCAGAGCTCCATTTATAAAAGTACTCATAATAAAAGGCAGTAATAATGAAAACTGAAAAAAAAAAAAGAGGTATTCAAATTACATCAGAATTGACTTATAGTAGAGTCTTCTGAATGGAACCCCATTGTAAGTCAGTAACCACCTGTATACTGTTATGTCTATCAGTTGCCCATTCTTTCTTATGGTTATATAGTAGTAATCTATTGTATGAATATACCAAAATTTGTTTATGTATTCTCTTGTTGATGATAATTTGAGTTGTTTCCAGTTTAGAACTCTCATAAATGTTCTTGTACAAGTCATTTGTGTACATGCTTTAATTTTTCTTGGATAAATCCCGAGAAGGATTTTGGGTCACAGTATAGAGACAGGTTTAATTTTATATGAAAGTATCAAGTTGGGAGTAAGAATTTCTGAATGAGATCTTCATAACTCAAAGTCAATTTAAATGCAACTGAAGTGTCTATTTGGATATCCCTGGGGGTTTGTGGTTACAACTCAGAGAACCTTTTAAAGCTCTGCAAAAATGTGTGTATGGATGTGTGTAAGTGTGCAAATGTATATTTTTCAGGGGAGATGGTTCACAGTTTTCATCAGATTCTCAAAAACCAAGAAACATGAAACATTAAAGAGCAGAGTCAACAGATTTAGTATTGTGGCTAGTTTGACTTGTCAGTTTTGAAATTTAGTGTATAACAAAAAAAATCAGTGGACTCATTTAAGTAACTAACGTGATTTTTTTTTTTTTTTAATGAGTTGACCCTTCAATGTTTGACTGAATAGATCAAAATAATTTCCTGGAATAATGTAGATACATCCCCAGACATTATTGTCCAAATGGGCAGAAATTGCATCTGAGGCAAATCTGTCAGTCATGAAAGTAACAGCAAAACTTCACTTTCCTAGGTTTACTGTAATGTCTTGACTTCAAATCATATTGATTTTTCTAATAGACCCCAGGCAGCCTTTTCTTT
>NW_006921594.1:11762619-11767257 GCF_000298275.1 Orycteropus afer afer | reverse complement strand
ATTGTCTGCCATCCCTGTATATGATCTTGGATACACTCTCCATTTAGACATACCTAATTGTTTAGCTTGTTCACCCATCTATCCGTCCCTATACCCGTGTTTGCTTTCACTGACAACTCAGTATTATATACCCAGGCAGCCTTTTCAAAGGCCAACAGAACATATTTTTTCTTCTTCTTTGAGAAGTTAAGAAATGGGATCGTTATTCATAAGCACTTGTGAAAATGGCATGGGACAGTGTCTCCCGACCTCCCCTTCTATCTTCACAAGGAGGAGGAGGAGGAGAGAGAATCACCATCAACATCAGCCCAAGGCTGATTCCTATGAAGTGGAGGTCAAACCTATTCTCCAATATTTTTACCAGTTTTGATACCAGCTGTCCCTCCCACTGCATTCTCTACATTGCTGGTTTTGATAATTCTTTGCAATGGCTGCATAGAACTCACAACCATACTCAATGATTATGGGTTTTATTAGGGAAGTAACAGGTTACAATTCTGGAATGACTCAGGATATAGTTCTTCAGTCAGGACAGCTCCTTGGCCATGGTCATAGGCAGGCCTTTCCCTCGGTTCCTGGGCCTTTTGGGCTGGCCTCTGCCCTGCTCAGGCAAGTGTTAACAAAGCTTTTTAGTCCCACCAATAAGTGCCCAGAGGCACCCTACTCTGCCAGAAAGTCCCCTGTCCCAAAGCACTCAGTTATCTTACTTCATGGATCAGCAAGCCTGCTGGAACTAGCTTTCTTTCTGGGCCAGGAAGCCCACCACACTGTCTTGCACTGGTCTCCTGATTCCACTGCCACCATTTCTCTGCTGCTGCTTCTCTCCATGTCACACCATTTCCAGTGTTACAGCTCTCTCTCTGTCTCCTGTTTCTAGGAGGTTCTCAGCACTGGGACCCTTGGTCCAAAGGACACACTTTCACTCAGAGCTCTGCCTTTCCCCTCTGGGATGCCTCATTTTAAGCCTAATGGGATGGAAAAATTGATCAATCCCCTTATTGGATTCCATACACCTTATTTGCATTATTAGTAAACTGTCTAATCCCCTTGGTGGGCAATAAGCACCTTATTTGCATAGTCCCATCCAATCAGCTGGGAAGGAGCTCTGGTAGCGCAGTGCCTAAGGCACTTGACTGCTAACCAGATGGCTGGCAGTTCAAACCCGCCAGTGACTCCTCGGAAGGAAGGTTGGGCAATCTACTTCCATAGTGACACAGCCTCAGAAACACAAGGAAGGGTCGCTATGAGTCAGATGCAACTCGACAGCACACAACAACAACAACATCCAATCAGTTGGTGGGGTTACAACACTATGGCTAGAAAGGTTGTGGTAGATAAGCTTGTGTGTCAACTTGGCTAGGCCTGGTTGAGTGGCTGGGCAGCTGGATGTAGTTATTTCCCATGGTGAGACTGGTAATTAACTATGGTGGAACGTATTGGAGCAGCTGAGTAGCTGCTTTAGGGATGTGGTCTGCTTCTCATATATAAGAAGCAGTTTTGGGAATGGTCTCTAGCTTATGGCATACTTGAACCCTGTATGTTGCCATGTCGCTGTTTAGCAGCCTGCCATGCTCTGCTGATCTTGAGACTTTTAATGTACTTGAATTAATGGCCTGCCGTGTGGTTTGGTAACATTGAGACTGTGCTTTTTACTTGTCAACCTTGCGCTTGTCAGCCTCAGCAGCCAGCAGCTGAGTGAAGAAAAGCCTCTAGCTTCAGTGGGCCGGGAGCAGGAGACAGAGCTGAGGTGCCTTCACCCAGCCCCTAGAGCCTGACACTGTACTCGGATTTAAAGCCTCCAACCTGTAAGAGAATAAACTCCTGTTTGTTAAAGCCATCCCATTTGTGGTTTATTTCTTTCAGAGTGGCACTAGGTAACCAGAACTAAGGTCATATAAAACTGATCCCTCCCACTGCAGCATTTCATAAAGATTGACCCCAAATCATCAAGGAAAGAATCCCAACTCATCAAGGAAAATTATTCTCTGATATAATTATGAATTCATTTTAATTCCTCTTAGTATTAAAATGAGACCAGGTATACCAAGTGGAAACTAAAATTTCAGAATGGAGAAAAATAGGTAAGATAGCTAATAATCAATAATCAGAAACAAACTAAGCTTCCTGATTTCATTTGTTTTTTTATCAAACTTGAGACTTGATTCAGAAAGGAGTGCAAAGAAAAAATGAGAAACAATTCTGTAGAACAATTTTCAGACATTTCTAGCGTAGTGCCTAAGGTACTTGTCTGCTAACCAGAAGGCTGGCGGTTCAAACCCACCTGCCACTCCTTGGAAGGAAGATGCAATCTACTTCGGTAGTGATACTGCCTCGGAAACCCAAGGAGGTGTCACTATGAGTCAGGTCAGACTCGAGGGCACATAACAACAACAACTATCTGGAAGAGTTTAAATTAGAATGATCTAGTTGATCATGCGGGAGCTCTGGTAGCATAGTGGCTAAGGCACTTGACTGCTAACCAGAAGGCTGGCGGTTCAAACCCACCAATCACTCCTCGGAAGGAAGATGCAATCTACTTCCGTAGTGATACTGCCTCGGCAACCCAAGGAGGGGTTGCTATGAGTCGGGTCCGACTCGATGGCACACAACAACAACAACAACAGTTGATCATGCGGATGATGCAGGACCAGGCAATGCTTCATTCTATTGTACACAGGGTTGCTATGAGTTGGAACTGACTTGATGGCACCTAACAACAATAACAACAAAGTGGGGTCAAAGTAATTTTCAGATGCATATGAAGGGGGTAGAAGGATTTAATGAGGGAGTGAGCGGGAGGTGATGCTGAAACATTTGCAGGAAGTAGATCTGGTATAATCTGAAAACAGTCACCTGGAGCTTATGACTCTCATTCCAAGCATAAGTCACATTTTCTTTATTACTTCTTGTTATTTCATTTTATTGTGTGTAGCAGTATGATAGGACTTCTTATAGCAATATTGGAATGAAAGATGACATTTTATATGTTTAAATACAACATTATAACCTTTTGGCCTCATCATTTCAGGCCTCCTTCCCATTTCTACAGTCTTCATTTAAAAGGTGGGGCTCCCAGTAAAATAATGGGTGTGCAGAGTACATTGGGATGACTGGACATCTTGAAATTAACTTCTACTTTATCGTTAACATTACGTAACATTTTGGAAGTGGGCCAGCTTCATCTTTGGAGTTTAAAGAGCTATTTTTATTTCCCACCAGCCCCACCCATCAAGGTGGAATTTTTTAGTAAAAATTCTAAATAGGGTATTATTTACATGAATCTCAACATCTGGATAATAAGAAGACTGAACTATTCCATTTTCATTTCTCTACAAAATCAAATGACTCCTTTCCAGCCTTTTCCTAATTTTGATGCAACATGTTACACTTTCCATTTTCTTCTGGGAATTCTCTTCCTTTGCCTCCTGTAATCTTAATTTCCTTAGACTTTCCTCCCTCGTTAATGTCCTTGTCGCTGGTTCCTCTTCCTCTTTCTGCCATCACCTCTGGTCTCCAGGCTTATTTTTGTTCCTCTGCTCTTTTAACTGTACGGTATTCTTTTGAAAACTTTATTCTTTTTATGCTCACGATTGCCAGATCAGCATTAATACTCTTCTGTACAAATACAAGTCCTGTATTTCCAGCTGCCTCAAAGAATGATCCCATAAAGCATAAAAAGAAGAAGGAGCATCATGAATAGGAGGAGGATATGAGCGTATGGCTAATTGCCTCCATGAACAACTGCCTCTTTTGCTATGAGGCCAGAACTGGATGGTGCTTGGCTGCCATTACTGAGCATTATGATTAAAGACTCTATAGAAGAATCCTGATCAAAAGGGTGAACATACAAAACAAAATTCCAAATTCTCATGGAATCATGGCTTTCTGGAGCTACTGAGGCTGGATCAATCCCTGAAACTTTTGCTCCAAGATAATCTTTAAACCTTAAACCAAAAATATCCCCTGCAGTCTTCTTTGCACCAAAAAATAAACCACCTTCTTTAGTAAAGACTGTTTGCCTTTGACATTGTGCTTTTTTGAAGAACTATCTATATGGGATCAATTTGACAACAGTAACTTGAAAGGTCAGATAGGAAGCTGAGAGGGCAATGAGTTCATAATAATGGGAAAAGAACAATTCAGAAAAGAAGAACAACAATGGTTGCACAGTTTGAAGACTGTACTCAATGTCATTGAGTTGTACATATAGAAATTGTTGAATTGGTATATGTTTTGCTTTGTATTTTTTCAAAAACAATAATATATATAATTTTTAAAAATAATGCCTTTTTTAAGTGACCCTGCTGCTACTCCAACACAGAATGTGTAAATTTCATGCAGCAACTTAAAACAATAATACAGAAACATTTTCATGTTAGTCTGGCAAGGCAAAAAGTTTGAAAATATTCTGATGAAAGTAAATAACACAGTCCCCCTTGTGTTCTGTGGATATGATACAGATGTTTATTAGTACAAACTAATCTCTAGGAAAGCTCAACTGTTTCCTTAGAACTTCACTACTCATCTTGCCAGAATTCTCTATAAACCAAAACCAAACCTGTCACCACCAAATCTATTCCAACTCATGATGACCCCAAGCATTATAGAGTAGAACTGAGCTCCATAGGGTCTACTTGG
>NW_006921594.1:11751451-11758524 GCF_000298275.1 Orycteropus afer afer | reverse complement strand
CTTTGTAAGTCTTCACCCAAATCACAATAATAATAATAATAATAATAAAAGAATACTGTAGAATCTGCAAAACACCGCACAACAAGGATGAACTTGAAGGACATTATGCTAAGTGAACGAAGTCAATCACAGATGGACAAATACAGTATTAGTTCATTATTGTCAAAAGTCAAAGAAAGGTTTATATATGGAAGGGAACTTTCTTTGTTGGTTCCCAGGGGTAGGAAGGGAGGGGAGGAAACACTGCAAAAAAAAAAAGAAAAAAAGCATTGACTCATGTTACTTTACTTTTGTTTATTTCACTGTACATAAATTATATTTCAATAAAATACATTATAAAAAAAGTTTTAGAAACAGAAAGAATGGGACACATAAATTATATGTACTTGGGTATAAAAGGGAAGGAGGAATGACTACTTCCTTTACTGAAAATGGGAAAGATTTCTTCACAAAATTCATTAATATAATTAATAATTGACATGTAGGTATTTGCAATCAGCCCTGCATTGCTCTATTTTAAAAAATTGGAAACAGGATTCCTATTGATTTTCTCTTTTGTTCCAGCAACATTAAAAACATATTTTAATGGGACACCTTTCTGATCCAAACTAACTTACAGCAAGGAAATGTAGCTAAAATCAGAAGATAGGCTACTGTGAATTCTACATGCCTTTTCAGAGATACACTGTTACCTCAAAAATTCATTATCTACTACTTTTAATTTAAATTATTTATTAACCTCAAATTTCATCTCTTACATTTTTGATCATTTGTAGAGCTCTTAAACCACCAAAGTGGTTCCATTGGTTTGTTCTTTCAGCTCTCCAAAAGAACTTTGTCATAAATAAAGTTTCGACTATATCATCCCTTACTTAGCTATCTAGTGCTGCTATAACAGAATACTAAAGTGGATGGGTTAACAAACAGAAATTTATTCTCACAGTTTAGGAAGCTAGAAGTCTGAACTCAGAGTACCGGCTCTAGGAAAAAGCTTTCTTTCTCCGTTGGCTTTGTGGAAAATCCTTGCCTCCTTTCAACATCTGTGGGCCTAGCATTCTTTGGAGATCTACATGTGTCTTGGTGTCAGTGTTTCCCGGGTCTAGGAGGTTCTCACTGCAGGGACCCTGGGTCCAAATATGCACTCAGCTCCAGGCTCTTTTTTCTTGGTGGTACTGAGGTCCCTCACTCTCTGCTGCATTTACCCTCCTTTTATCTCTTGTAAGAGAAAAGGTGATGCAGGCCACCCCTCAGGGAAATTCCTCTTACATTGAATCAGGACTGTGACCTGAGTAAGGGTGTTGCATTCCACCCTAATCTCCTTACAAATGATTGGCTGATTACATAAAATCACATCAGGGGTGTTTTGGTTACCTATTGCGGCTCTGACAGGTATATACCACAAATGGGATGGCTTCAATAAACAGGAGTTTATTCTTTTAGAGTTTGGAGGCTTTAAATCCGAGTTCAAAGTGCCAGGCTCTAGGGGCTGGGTGAAGCCCCTCGACCTTGGGCTTCAGCTCTGCCTCTGGCTCCCAGCCCAATAACGCTGGAGGCTTTCTTCACTCAGGCAGCTGCTGGCTGCTGAGGCTGACAAACCAAAGGTCAACAAGTAAAAAGGTACAGTCCCAATGTTACCAAATCACATGGCAGGCCATTAATTCAAGTCCATTGAAAGTCCGAAGATTGGCAGAGAATGGCAGGCTACTGAATGAAGACTGGGCTACATGCAGGGTTCAAGCATGCCGTAAACTAGAGACCATTCCCAAAGCTGCTTCTTATATACGGGAAGCAGACCACATTCCAAAGGCAGCTACTCAGATCCCAGGATGGAGTTGATTGCCAGTCTCATCATGGGGAATAACTACCACCAGCTGCCCAGCCACTCAACCAGGCCCAACCAAGATGACACACAACCTTAACTACCACAATGGAGGATGATTACATCATTACCTATCAGATTAGATCATTACATAACTGCCAAACCACTGATAATCATGGCCTAGCCAAGCTGACACACACTTCTGGGGGATACAATTCAATCCATAACATTCCCTTTTCCAGAGCCTGTAGGATCTTGTGAGACCAGCATCAGCAGTGAAGGCTAAGACTCCTTTGATAAAGTTTTCTGGCTGTAAATGGTCCTTTTTGCCCTTATTCTTTTTTCCCTGTTGGCCTGAGAAAATTCATTTCTTCATACTCAAGTTCTTAGACCTTATTTCTCTGTGTGTATAAATGAAAACATTTTGACAGCAGAGAGTATGAGTTGGACATTTTCATATCTATTGTGAGTTTTATGAGTATCAGTTGTAAGATGCCTGGTCCAGCATTTCCCTCTTTTAAGGCAATTTTGTAAAATGTTTTCTGTGGTTTGTCTCTCATCATCCATCCATCTGACATTGATTGACTCTTTAGAATGTGCCACCCCAACATTTTCCCCAGTGGTATGATAATTCAGTGTTTAGTTATATTTTACAGCTTTGGGAAGGACACAGCGTTCTTAAAAATTCTCAGTTTTAGTTTCTAATATAGTAAATATCGATAAATATAACCCACCTACATAAAAGCCCTCTTGATTCTCAATACTTTTTAAGGGTGCAAAATGATCCTTGGACTAGAAAGCCTGAAAACTGCTAATACAGCCTAAATAATACAGCAAAATGGCTGTGGCAGTTCTAGACCACAAATTCAGTCACCACACTAGATAAAGGAGAGAGACGGAGCAAGAGAGAGGTTTTGTCCCCCAAAACGTCAAATTAAAGTGCCAGCTTTTACTCTAAATCAGTTTAGAATCTGTGTCTACCCTTATACCAGTCACTGGCAAAGGAGGCTAGATTCATTTTATGGGTTCATTAATCTACCCTTGGAGCTGGGCGTAGGGTCAATCCAACTTAAACAGCACGGCTGCTACATAGTTGAAGAAGGTATATGCAAATGCTGGGAAACCAGCCAATAATGTCCATTACAGTTACCATAGAAAAGAATAATAATAATAAAAGCAAGCACATAACACCTATTGTCAGGCTTTGATCTAAACACTCAATTCTCACAACCACGCAATGTGAAAGGTACTATTATTATTTATTACGATATGTGATATAGCCTCTGCCCCCACTTCAGCTCAGAAATAGGCTCAAGGAACCTTAAAATGGTTAACTTTCCAAAGATTTTGTACAAAGCTTTACCATTAGCAGCACTAGCAGTAGAAGCAATGGTTTCGAGCAAGCACAGGCTGTTTAGGCAAATTTACTCACACAATGCTCAGATTTGGGCTGAAGATTTTCACTGAGAAAATGAAGTGCCTCCCCCACCATAACCAAAATGGTACCCTTTATTAACCCCATAATATTGTTTTTAGTGGGAAAAAATTACATTTCAATTTCATTGGATAAATTGAATTCAAGTCAATAATTTAAACAGTCTCATTAAATGCCATTTCTTTGGAGATAGCATAAGTCTGTTGCCCTTGGTGCTGGGTGTTTTGGGGGATTAGAGGGGCAAGGGAGAGATGTGAATGGTGGAGAACTGTGAGGTCCTCCTTCCGAGCCACTCCCTGGACTGGCGATTGCTAAGTGTGACTGGTCCAGTCCCTGGATATTCTGAGGGTGTTTACAGAGATGTGGGGGTCTCTTGGCTTGGTTAGGTCTCTGTTCTCTTCCCCAAACCTTGACCCTGTCTTGGCCTTCATTGGTTCTGAGGACACCTCAAACACATAGCCTTGCTTCCATGAAAGCTTTCTGATAAATTCTCCCGTCAGACTCTAAACCAAACCGAAAACCAAATTCACTGCTGTGGAGTCAGATCTGACTCATAGCTAGTCCTCATTGGGTTTCCAAGGCAGTATCACTACAGAAGTAGATTACCCAACCTTCCTTCCGAGGAGTGGCTGGTTGAACTGCCAGCCTTCTGGTTAGCAGTCACATGCCTTTAGGCACTATGCTATCAGACTCTAAACCCATGTCTATATTGCTCTGCCCACCTCCGCCATGTAGGAAATGAGGATGGCTTAGGGGAACTAAACGTGACCTTTGGTTGCCTAACCATGCTGCATTCTGAACATACTTCAGCCTTCATGTTGGTGCAGGGCAGTTCGTGAGGTGTTTCCTCAACAGAAAGTAGAGCAGAAGCTCCATGGATTTAAGTTTTGCCTTCACCTTATCAATTACTCCTCTTCTCTCAAGTGCATTAGCACAGACAGGGAAGATTGGGACACGTACCTCTTCCTGCCTCTCTAACACTGCTTTCTTTCCACAGACTACAACAGGAAAGAGAGGTCTATTCTGTGTTGGAGCACTTGAGGAGTGCAAAGGTTAATGTGATTGGCTGCTAACCAAAAAGATGGAGTTTGAGGCCACCCAGAGGCACCTGGGAAGAAAGGCCTGGAGATCTACTTCCAAAAAAATCAGCCATTGAAAACCTATGAAGCACAATTCTGCTCTGGCACATACGGGGTCACCATGCGTCCGACTGAATCCATGGCAACTGGTGGTTTTTTCTGTGTTACCTTGACCTCTCCTATAGAAAAGTTTCTCATCAAGGCTTCCAAGCTTCTTGATATAGAAAAGGAGATAAGAGAATTTAGAAAAATCCTTTTCTCTATTGACAAAGCTTGGCTTTCAAATCTATTGTCTTGCTAAGGAATTGAAAATCCCATTTTGCATGTTAGAAGCTGAATATTAACTTGCTCTTCTTGTTTTGTTTTTCCATTCCTGTTGTAATAATCCTAACCTTACACCTTCGCCCACTCTCAAGTCCCCAGGATGCATAAAGTGCTCTAGGGGAAGTTTGTCTACATCTGAGAGAAAAGCAGATTTAAAAAAATAAGTCCTTGAGTTGATTCTGACTCAGGGCAACCCATGGATGTGAGATTAGAACTGTTCTTCACGTGGCTTTCAATATTTTGGGAATAGATCACCAGGCCTTTTTTCCCAGGTGCTCCTGGGTGGACTCAAACCTCTAACCTTTTGGTTAGCAGCTGAGTGTTTTAACCATTTGCATCACTCAGGAACGCTAAAAGGAAAGCATACAGTGTGAAAAGAGATATGTACCAGGGGTAGGGGAGGCACATTTAATAAGGTTAGCCCATGACATGGGCAAATCTAGATTAGAATCCTGCTATTGGGGCAATCTACTTCTGTAGTGATACTGCCTTGGAAACCCAAGGAGGGGTCACTATGAGTGGGGTCCGACTCGACGGCACATAACAACAACAACAACAACAACAATTGCTGTCTATTGGTTGTGTGCCTCTGAGTAGGTCAACCTCTCTAAGCATTGGCTTCATTTATAGCACAGAAAAAAAAAACCAAAAACAAAAACCCCAAGAGTATCTACTTTATACATTTGTGGAGTGCCTGGCACACAGTTGGTGCTCTTATGATATTAGTAACATATATACATTAACATATGCCTGGTAATCATTGCCTGCTAATTCACCTAATATAACTGTTGGAATGTGAACAAGTATGCTAATGATTCTATACATATTATTCTTTGAGAAAATATTACTCAATGACTTTGTAAACCTCTTTATCAGCATTTTGCTTCCTATCAGTTCCTGCCAATTTTTATAGCCTGTGAAATCTTAGAGTGTTTAGGGTTATCTTTATCAGGTGGAAGTTGGTCATTCATTGCTTTGAGGTGTGGCGAAAAGAAGGAGAGAAAGAAAGAGACAGGAAGGGAGGAGGGAAGGAAGAAGGGAAAGAAGGAAGGGAAAGGAAAGAAGGGAGGGAGGGAGGGAAGGAGGAAGGGGAAAGAGAAAGAAAGAAAGAGGGAGGGAGAGAAATGGAAGGCAGGAAGAGTGGGAGGGGAAAGATGGGAAGGCAGGAGGAAGACTAAAGCAGGACCATCTACTAAAATGTTGAATACTACCTTGGCTGACAAGTATGAAGGCCACGGTAATTCTTATATACAAACATCCTTCTACATACTACAACGTTTGAACACATAATTCAGAGACTTTGGCTGGTTATCTGATGGACAATTGAGATTTCTTACATGATTCATTCAATTAATACATTTCCCACTCTTCTGCAAAATAGACTTAGAATTATGATTCTGTGACTAATACAGAAAGCCTTGTAGTACTAAGAAAAGTGTTTCAGACACACAGCTGTGCATCTATCAGGAGGTGATATGAGCTCTTACCTATTCCAGGGAAAGGCAAAACTTTCTCTGTAAAGGATCAAATAGTAAATATTTTAGGCTCTCTGAGCCATAACCAAAAAAAACCAAACTCACTGCCATCAAGTCAATTCTGACTCACAGCGATCCCCTTTGGGTTTCTGAGGTGGTAAATCGTTTTCTTTTTATAAAAATTTTTATTATAATTTGGGTGACAGTTAACAGAGCAAATTCATCTTCCACACAGCGGTTCACATACACTTTGTCTCATGACACTGACTGCAATTTCCCACAGTGCTACAGCTTTTCTCCCACTTCCTCCCCATAGCCACCTCTTCCCTGTGTCCTTCCCTCCCATGCACTCCTGCCCCCTGAGCTGTCTCCCTTCTGCATACACAGCCCTTCTATTCTTCCATGATTGACTTCCCCAAGGAGTGTATCTACTTCATGGAAATGTTCAGCTTATATGCCTGTCTTTTGTTTGGCTGGAAGCCACAGGAGTGGGTTCAATTTCAGACCTGAAGGGCACCTACGGGTCATACTCTCAGGGGTTTCACCCGGCTCTATCAAACCAGTGAAACTGGTACCCCCTCTTTCTTTCTTTTTTTAAGTGATTTTGAGTTTTGTTCCACGTTGTTCTCCCACTCTATACGGGATCTCTGAGGGGTTGACGGTGGTAGCTGGACATCATCTAGTTCTTCTGGTCTCATAGTCGTATAGACTGAGGATCACATGGTGTACCAGTTGCTTGGACTAATTGTTTCCATGAGTCTGTGGTTTTCTTCATTCTTCTTTGCTCTGGATGAGGAGAGACCCATCATTGTATCTACACGGTTGCTTGCAAGCTTTTAAGATCTCAGTCACTTCCATTAAATGGGGAAGAGAATGTTTGTTTAATAAATGGTGCTGGCAAAACTGGAGATCCATTTGCAGAAAAATGAAACAAGATCTGT
>NW_006921594.1:11750036-11751351 GCF_000298275.1 Orycteropus afer afer | reverse complement strand
TACCTTTTCCCTATGTCCATCCCTCCATGCACTCCTGCCCCCCTGAGCTGTCTCCCTGTGCATAAGCAGCCCTTCTTTCTCTCATGATTGTTCTCTCCAAGGAGTGTATCTACCTGAGGTAAATGTTCAACTCATATGCCTGTCTTTTGTTTGGCTGGAAACCACAGGTGCAGGTTCCATTCCAGACCTGAAGGGCAGCCAGGGGCCATAGTCTTAGTGGTTGCACCACGTTCTATCAGACCCACCAGGGCTTTCTTATGTGGTGCTGCTGGCTGAGTTCGAATCACCAACTTTTTGGTCAGCAGCTGAATGCAAACTATGCCACTAGGGACCCTAAAATTCTCCATTAAAAACAAAACAAAACTTACCACTATTCTTATTTTTAGGAGTTCTGGTACCATAGTGCCTAAGGCACTTGACTGCTAACCAGAAGGCTGGCGTTTCAAACCCACCAACCACTCCTCAGAAGGAAGCCTGGGCAATCTACTTCTGTAGTGATACTGCCTTGTGAACCCAAGGAAGGGTCACTATGAGTCGGGTCTGACTCAATGGCACGTAACAACAACAACACCAATATGGTATAAAACCAAAAAACACAAACCCACTGCCGGTGAGTCAATTATGACTCACAGAGATCCCCATTGGGTTTCTAAGGCTGTTAAATCTTTACAGAAGTAAAGCTTCCCATGGAGCAGCTGTTAGGTTTGATCCACTGACTTTGGTATTACCAAACTCCTTACCCACTATACCACCAGAGCTCCTTATTGTATGGCATATAGTCATATAACTTAGAATTGATTTCTGGTGGCATAGTGGCATGACATATTTAGCTGCTAGCCAGAAGGTTCAGCAGTTCAAACCCACCTGCTTCTCCATAGGAGAAAGATGAAGCAGTCTGCATCCATAAAGATGTACAGCCTTGGAAACCCTATAAGTCAGTTTTACTCTGTCCCATAGGGTTGCTATGAGTTAGAATTGACTCACTGGTAGTGTTTTTTTGTTTTTGTTTTTTTTCTTTTTAAAATGTATTTTGTGGCCATTTATGGGGAAAAAAAAGGTGTCACATCATTTGGTTACAAACACTCTGTTATTATAGTATTGTTCCTATGGAAAATCAGATTTGACTCACAGTCCCAAGGTCAGCAAATAATCCGAGAAGCTGGACTATATGAAGAAAAACGTGGTATCAGTATTGGAGGAAGGATCATTAACAATCTGAGATATGCAGATGATACAACTTTGCTTGCTGAAAGTGAGGATGACTTAAGGCACCTACTGATGAAGGTTGAAGAATACAGTATGCAGTATGGATTAC
>NW_006921594.1:11740195-11741756 GCF_000298275.1 Orycteropus afer afer | reverse complement strand
TGGTTTCTGCTAAGAAATCAGACCTTAGTCTTATTGGTTGTCCTTTGTAGGTAACCCTTTGTTTTTCCCATGCTGCTTTCAGGGTTCTTTCTTTGTCTTTGATTTTGATGAGTTTGATGATAATACATCTTGGTGATTTTCTTTTAGGGTCTATCCTGTTTGTGGTTCATTGGACTTCCTGAATGGATATATTCTTATCTTTCAGGGGAGTTCTCTTCCAACAAATCTTGGACAGTTTCTCAGTGGTTTTATTTTTCTCTTCCTGTTCTGGAATTCTGATTACATGTAGGTTATTCCTTCTGAAGGTATCCCACATAAATCTTAGGCTTTCTTCATTTTGTTTTGATCTTTTTTTTCTGATTGATCCCTTTTCAAAGAAATATTTAGGTATTTGTCTTCAATTTCATTAATTCTGTCATCCATTGCATCAGTTCTACTCCTTTGTCCTTTAATGTGTTATCCATTTCTGAAAATTTAGTATTAATCATCTGGATTTCTATCTGTAGATTCTGTATCATTTCTAACTTTTCATTTATTTTGCCATTTTGTTCTTGTATTTTCTTCTGAAATTGTTTTAGGGTTTTGTCTGTATTTTCCTTAATTTTATCAGTGTTTTCCTTGATCTGTCTCTCAATCCATTGAAGGTGCCTAAATATAATTCTTTTGAATTCCTTATCAGGGAGTTCCAATGCTGCTGCTTCCTCAGGGATATGTTCTGGGTCTGTATCCTGCTCCCTTCTTTCTACTGCTTTATATTGCTTCTTTGTGTGGACTGTGATAGTCTGTTTTCTCTGAGACATTGTGACTTTGCTGTATTTATATTTAATTGGTGATTGTATATTGGAGTGATTTGCCCAAGATTTACTTTTTCCTTTTGTGGATATATCTGAGTAAGCAGGGTACTGTGTTCCTCTATTTGTTAGTTGGCAGCACTTATGCATTCACCACCTGTCTACGTGTGGGTGTGATAGAGAATGAGTGTGGCTGCACAGATCTCTGTTAACTGTTCATGAAGAGCATGAACAGTAACTCAGGCTCTTATTGGTGGTCATGTATCATTGGCCGGTTAGTGCAGAAGGAAGTGGTGGTTCTCACTCAGTAAGTGGAAATGCAGGAGGTGTGAGTGTAGTTGGGTCATATGGGCATGGTTGCTGTCTCCCTCTCAGTTAGACAAAAACAGCAATTGAAAAACCATCAAAAAAGTAAAAGAAAGAGGACAACAAACACGCACCACATAAACACACAGGAAAAATCACCAAAAATAGGAGGAAAAAAGAAAGTGGAAAGGCAATAAATATGAGAAAATATTTTTTAAAAAATACTTAAGAAAGCCAAAAGAAATTGAATAGGAAAAGAAAAGAAAAATAAAACCCACAATATCTGGAGAGGGTGGAATAAAAGAAAAGAGGTAGAATGGGATAATAATGAAGAAAAAAATGGGAAAAATGCAAAAAGGAGCATAAGGAATGGTGAGAACCACAGGAAGGAAAAAAATGGGAACAAGGAAAAGGGAAGAGAGGGCAAAACTGAAAACGAGAACTTGGGAAAGGAAGAAGAAAGA
>NW_006921594.1:11708892-11738875 GCF_000298275.1 Orycteropus afer afer | reverse complement strand
TCTCTGACTCTATCCAGGATCTCCTGAACTGAGCCCTTTCTGAGTGTTTGACAAAGGTAGCCAGACACCATCTAGTTCTTCTGGTCTCATAGTTACATAGGCTGAGGATTGCATTGTCTACTAGTCCCTTGGACGAATTGTTTCCGCATGTCTTTGGTTTCCTTCATTTTTCTTCGCCCATGGAGTGTGTTTTGACTCATAGTGACCCCATGTAACAGGGTGGAACTGACCCACAGCATCTTCTAAGCTGTAATCTTTATGGAAGCAGATTTCTGGGTCTTTCTCCCTCAGAGCTGCTGGGCAGTGGCATCACTAAGAGAGTGCAGGGGGTGTGGACCACATCAAGGGACACTGTCAGAAGGGGTGGCACCAAAATAACATCTATAAAATTTTTGTTCAGTGTTTCAGCAGAAATTTATTATTTTTATAAAAATGTCCCTATAGTTATAACAACAAAGGCATTTTTCATAAGCCCAGCTTACATGTATCAATAGACCTACAAGGCTAAAACTCTATTCTAATCTACTTTTTGAACCTTCTAATGTGCTGCAGTTTGAGCTGTCATTAATACTCAGTTACAGTGAGTTGATGGTTGTTGTTGTCGTTATGTGCCATTGAGTCAGACCTGACTCATAGTGACCCCTCCTTGGGTTTCTGAGGTGGTATTACTGTGGAAGTAGATTGCCCAACCTTCCTTCTGAGGAGTAGCTGGTGGGTTTGAACTGCCAGCCTTGGGGTTAGCAGTCAAGTGCCTTAGGCACTATACTACTAGAGCTCCTTGGGAGCCACTCAAGATACACAGTGGCTGCAACAATGGGCTAGAGTATTCCAACCATTAGGAAGATGACACAGATCTGGGCAACATTTTGTTCCCCAATATATGGGGTCACCATGCATTGGATTCAACTTGTCAGCAACTAACAACAACAAAGTCTTTTCATGTGGAAAGAGACACTCACCCATGAGTTATTTAACTAGACTGCCCTGTTCAATAGGGCAGCCATTGAAGAGCCACATGGGGCTATCGAGTACTTGAAATATAGCTAGCTTGAATAGATGCTGTGAAGTACAAAATGCACACTAGATTTTAAAGATTATGCATACAAACAAAAAAAGATTGCATGTATCTTGATAATTTTAAACTATAGACTTTTATGTTGGAATGATTATTTTGGCCATATTGGGTTAATTAAAATATATCATTAAAATTAATTTCACCTATTTTTATTTACTTTTTTAAATATGGCTGCTTGTTGTTGTTGTTATGTCTTGTCGAGTTGGCCCCGACTCACTACAGAAGTAGATTGCCCAACCTTCCTTCCGAGGAGTGGCTGGTGGGTTTGAACCGCCAGCCTTCTGGTTAGCAGTCAAGTGCCTTAGGCACTATGCTACCAGAGCTCCTATATTTTTTAAATATGGCTGCTAGAAAACTAAAAATTACACATGTGGCTCTACTTGTATTTCTGCTGGAAAATACTGAACTAGACTTTGATCTGGCAGATAGCAGAGGGTAATGATAAATACTGGATCAGATGTTGTACCTGGGTTGTAATCTTACCTCTGTTTCTTACTGCTTTGTGACTTTGGGTAAGAAACTTATTTTGATCTCCATGTATGGATCTGATCTCTAAATTCCCATCCAAATATAAATTATGAATTATTAAGAATATTATTTTGGTAACATCAGGTAATTAAAAGCTAATATTCTTCCTCTCCTTATCCCTATCTTCTCCTTTTTCTTCTCCCTATCTACTTAAAGATAAAACTATCAACCTTCTATAACATTTATCATCCAAAGAAAAAGTAAGAGAATACTGTAGGATAAGTAAAGAGTTTATTTAGCCATAAATTTGCCTGTTGCTCCCTGGACCTTGATCTGCCTGTCATCTCACCCTTTCTTCTGAGTCCTGATGGTAGCAAAAAAATGGGCAATGATCTGGCTAGTTTAGTTTCCCTTCCTTTTCAGAGCCTTGTCCAGCAATAGCTTCCAAAGGGTGCCTGATTCTCACTGCTACTATTGGCTTGAAAACCCCTATGTCTGTCTGTCTTCTATCTAGTCCAAAATTATAGGATACTTCAGGCACATATGATCACACACTCTGTGTCAGACAAAAAGCCAGAATCATGGGACTTTGAAGAAACAGACATAAGTTGGAAAAGTCCTTAACTAGGGATAGAATGCAAAACACTTAATAGAGAGGTTATTTGGATTCTAAATTCTAAAATGATTTTTCTTGTCTCTTTGATTCAATGATCTCCTAAAAAGGTCTAAATATTACTGTTAACCATGATTTTTATTATGTTAATATTAACATTTTATTTACATACTATTTTTTACTTTAATTTTTTGCTGAATACATGATACCTATAGCCCTATGGAAAATATGTTTGAATGCAAACTTTATTTTGGTTCTTTGGAAAGTGTGGGCTATGTATACTGCATATATATATATACATATTCACACACAAACACACACACAATATAGATAGATAGATAGATAGATAGGTAGATTAAATATGCATATAACGAAAGCCAAACTCACTGAGACTTGAGTTGATTCCAACTCATAGTGACCCCCATTGGGTTTCCAAGGCTGTAAATCTTTATGGAAGTAGATTGCCTCTCTGGAGCAGCTGGTGGGTTTGAACCACTGACCTGGTTAGCAGCCAAATGCCTTGCCCACTGAGCCACTAACCCATTGCCATCTAGTCGGATCTGACTCATAGCAACCCCTTCTTGGGTTTCTGAGGCAGTATCACTACAGAAGTAGATTGCTCAACCTGCCTTCCAAGGAGTGGCTGGTGGGTTTGAACCGCCTGCCTTCTGGTTAGCAGTCAAATGCCTTAGGCACTAGATCTCCTTAAATATATCTATCTATATCTATATCTAGGAACTCTGGTGTTGTAGTGCCTAAGGCATTTGACTTCTAAGCAGAAGGCTGGCTGTTCAAACCCACCAGCCACTCCTTGGAGGGAAGGTTGGGCAATGTACTTCCATAGTGATGCTGCCTCCAAAACCCAACGAGGGGTAGCTATGAGTTGGGTCTGACTCGATGGCACATAACAACAGCAACAACATATCTATATCTATCTATCTATATTGATAGTACTTTTATGTATATTTAAAAACATTTTCATTTTCAGTTTTAGATTTACAGAAAAATTGAGAAGATTGCATATACCTGACACCCAGTTTGCCCTATTACTAGCATCTTGAATTAGTATGGTGCATTTGCTTCAATTAATAAATAATATTGATTATTAACTGAAGTTCATACAAGGAGCCCCAGGTGGTGCAGTGGTTAAGCACTCAGCTGTTAATAGAAAGTTTAAACCTATCAGCTGCTCCATGGGAGAAAGATGAGCCAGTCTACTTCTATAAGGATTTATAGCCTTGGAAACCCCATGAGGCAGTTCTACACTGTCCTATAGGGTTGCTATGAGTCAGAATTGACTCAATGGCAATGGATTGCAAAGCTTATACTTTCTTTAAATTTCTTTTGATTTTATGTTTTCTGTTCTAGGATTCTATCCAGTATACCAAGTGACATATAATGATCATGTCCTTAGTCTCATCTTGGCTGTGACAATCTCAGACCTTCCTTGTGCTTGATGGCTTTGACAGTTTTGAAGAGTACTAGTCAAGTACTTTGTAGGATGTCTCTCAATTGGAATTTGTCTGATATTTTTCTCATTTGAAGTTGAGATAGATCTAGTCAGAATGGCATGTGGGTAGTCATCATGACTCTTTAGTTGCATTCAATCTGTGACAGTTACTCAGTCTTTCCTTCTCTTTCATGACCTTGAGACTTCTGAGATGTTCTGGTTGATTATTTTATAGAATGTATTAGAGTTTGTGTTTATCTGAGATTTTTGCACAATTAGACTGAGATTATGTATTATTGCTACAACCAAGGGAAGCCTAAGGAGACATACTGCCTAAATGTAATGTGGTATCCTGTATGGGAATCAGAATAGGAAAAGGACATGGTGCATTATTGCATAATTTTCCGCAGAGGTGATGTCCCTTCTCATTGCGGGTATGTGATGTGCACATATATGTATATGTCTTATTATTGATGTTATTAACCTTTATCACTTCATTAAGACAGTCTGCCAGGTTTCTTCACTATATAGTGAGTTATTTTTTGTAATGAATAAATTGAGACTATGCAAATATCCTGTTTCTCAAACTTTTGCCTTCTAATGTTAGTATCTACTGGTGAGGTTAGAAACTCTGGTGGTGCTGTTGTTAAAGCACTGGCCTGCTAACCAAAAAGTTAGGAGTTCAAAACCATCTGCCATGACGCAGGAGACAGATGCGGGAGTATGCTCCGTAAAGCTTTACAACCTTGGAATCCCTATGAGGCAGTTCAACTTTGTCCCACAGGGTCACTATGAGTTGGAATTGAAACAATGGCAGCAGGGGGTGGGTGGAGCTTGCCTACAGCAATTATTACTCTGGAGTTCTAATAGAGATTTTCTATTTCCTTCACTCCATCCAGTTATTAATTGGAATTTTTCTGGAAGGAAGATTGTTTATCCTTCATTTATTTGTTCATTTATATCGATCAGTATTGACTCACATACTTTTGTTTTATTCTTTGCATTATATCCTGATTATTGTTTTAAATGTCTACAAAATTTTTTGAATGGAGGACCTTAATGAATCTTTGAGACAGAAGAAGATACTTTGGTTCCCACAATTGTTATTAAATATCTTATTTTCTACTCAAAGTGTCAAGTAAAATATAAATCCCTTAAAACTAAGAAGCAGTCAGTATTATTTAGTGGTTTAAGACCAAAGCTTCTGGAATCACACTGCCTGGGTTCCAGTAGCTCTGTGATCTGGGCCAAGGTAATTACCCTCTCTGTTCCACTTCCCTCACCTGTGAAATTGTAAGTGATACCTTAAGGGATATTTGTGAAAGTAAAACAAGATAGTGCATGTAGAATGTTTAGACAAGTGCCTGGGTATGTAGTAAGGTCTCGATAAATGTTTGCTTATTATAAATAATGAGTAGCTGAAAGCATGATTAACGCCATTTTTATTAATTGGACCAAAAATAATTAATAAAGGATGAATGGAAGTCATATTTCTAGTTGATCCCACATCTTCCTTGTGGTCATTGTTATTATCTTCCATGAATTCAGCCCTCAATTCATGGTGACCCCTTGCACAGTGGAATAAAACCCTGCCTGGTCCTGTGCCAGCCCTATGATTGGTCATGGATTGGTTAGCTGTGATCCACAGAGTTGTCATTGGCTAATTTTTCTGAAGTAGATTGCCAGGCCTTTCTTCCTAGTCCATTTTAGTTTGGAAGCTCCACTGAAACCTATTGAGCATCACAGCAACACATAAGCCTCCACTGATAGGTGAGTGATGGCTGTGCATGAGGTAAATTGGCTGGGAATCAAACCTAGCTCTCTTGCATGGTGTGATAGTTGGAGCTGTGTGTCAACTTGGCTGGACCACAATTCTGTATGGTTTAAGCAATAGTGATGTGGGTTATTCCCATGATGGGGTCAGATGTATATGTTTTGAGCAGCCAATCCATTGAAAGGGAGTTTCCTTAGGGTGTGGCCTGCTTCCAATATATTTACGGACATTCTGGGAAAAGGGACACTCTTCTGTGGATCGGGATCCTGTTGTGCTGCCTACACTGTCTGTGAGCGAACAATCACCATTCAGCCTGGAGATCTTGGATTAGCCATTCGTTGGAGTCAACAGCTGGCATACTGCCTGCCAACCTTGAGCTTGTCAGTCTCTGCAGCTGTGTGAGTCAGGAAAAGCCTCCAGCTTGATGTTTGATTCAAGAACTTGGGACTCACCAGCTTCTGTAAGTGAGTGAGCTGTTTTCCTGAGATAAATTTCTCTTTCTCTATATGTATATGTAAGCTGTACTGGTTTTGCTTTTCTAGAGAACCCAGCCTAACACACACAGAAAGTGAGAATTCTACCAGTGAACCACCAACACCCTCACATCTTGCTTATGCTCATATATTTATTTATGTGTACACCCTTTTAAAATGCTTTAGTCCCCTACTAGACTGCAAGCCTCAGGAGGGCAGATCTATGTTTGTTTTGTGTTATTACTGTATTTCCAGGGCTTAATGCAGGATCTGGTAATAATAATGATCAATAAATGTTTGTTGAATGAATTAATAAGCCATATCTGCAAACCAAAATGGATGTCAGAAGAGATTCTGAAACTTGCTCTTGAATGGAGAGTAGCTCAAGCAAGTGTAAGAAATTATGATATAAAGAGCTGACCAGATTTCAAAGGGCAGCTTGAGAAGACAAAGCAAAGTATTATAATGGATTGTGCAAAGACCTGGAGTTAGAAAACCAAAAGGGAAGAACATATTCCACATTTCTCAAGCTGAAATATTTGAAGGAAAAATTCAAGCCTTGAGTTGCAATATTGAAGGAGTCTATGGGCAAAATATCGAATGATGAGAGAAGCATCAAAAGAAGATGGGAGGAATACACAGAATCACTGTATCCAAAATAATTGATTGATTCGATTATTTCAGGAGGTGGCATATAATCAAGAACCAAAGACACTGAAAGAAAAAGTCCAAGCTGCACTGAAGGAATTGGTATAAAGCAAGTCTCCAAGAATTGATGGAATACTCATTGAGATGTTTCAGTAAATGGATACAGCATTTGAAACTCTTACCCATTTAAGCCAAGCAATTTGGAAGACAGCTACCTGGCCAACCGACTGGAAGAGGTCCATATTTGTGCCCATTCCAAAGAAAAGTGAGCCAACAGAATGTGAAAATTATCAAACAATATCATTAATATCACCCACAAGTGAAATTTTGCTGAAGAAAATTCCAGAACAGTTGCAGTAGTATATTGACAGGGAACTTCCAGAAATTCAAGTTGGGTTCAGAAGAAGACATGGAACGAGAACTATTACTGATGTCAGATGGATTTTTGGCTGAAAAGAAAAAATACCAGAAAGGTGTTGCTAAAAGGGCAGGGAGGCCACATCTTCTGACCTCTAACCCCACAAGGGGAAGACAGAATCACCATCAATAGCCCAAGGCCTATTACTGTGAGGCCAGACATGCTGCCTCCCTCCAGCCCTTTCATCAGCCCTGACACCAACTGTTCTTCCGGCAGCACCTACTACTTTTCTGCTGGGTTCAATAATTCGCTGCAGTGGCCACACAGAACTCACAGATTATGGGGTTTAATAGGGAAGCACCAGGCTGCTATTCAAATTCAGGAACAACGCTCAGTCTCTCTCAGCCTGCTGTCTCTCAGCCAACAGTCTCTCTTCCAGCAGTGTGTGTCTCTTAGTGTCTCTTTCACAGCAGTATGTGTCTCTCGTTATCTCTTTCTCAGCAACACATGTTTCTCAGGAGCCCATTTCTCTCAGCAGCACGTCTTTCTCAGCCAACAGTCAGAGAGAGTTGTGCCTCTAGGAGGCCTCCTTTTGATCCTGGCCTAGTGGCCAAACTAGCCAATCATAACATCAGAATTCTAAGCACCTGACAGAGAGCAAACTTCCCAGAAAATTACTTTGTGCCACTCTCAACAGAAATGCCCCAGGTGGATAACATTTGCAATCAGGAGCTCCTCAGTTGCTCACGGCAAATTCCACCACTGAATTTACAAAGACGTAGGGCTAGAAAAGCCATACCAGGTAGTTTACTACACCTCAGGTATTTACCTGTGTTTTATTGACTACGCAAAGGCATTTGACTGTGTGGATTATAACAAATTATGGACAGCACTGAGAAGAATGGGAATTCCAGAGCACTTAATTGTGCTCATGGGGAACTTGTACATAGACCAGGAAGCTGTCATTTGAACAGAACAAGGGGATACCACCTGCTTTAAAATCAGGAATGGTGTGTGTCAGGGTCATATCCTTTCGTCATACTTATTCAATCTGTGTGCTGAGAAAATGACCCAAGAATCTGGACTACATGAAGAAGAAAATGACATCAGGATTGGAGGAAGACTCGTTAACAACCTGCGATATGCAGATGACACAGCCTTCCTTGCTGAAAATGAAGATGACTTGAAGCACTTACTAATGAAGGTCAAAGAGTAGTGTTCAGGACAGAGTACACTGCAACACAGAGGAAAAAAAAAATTCCTCACAACTGGACCAATAAGCAACATCACAGTAAATGGTGAAATGATTGAAGTTGTCAAGGATTTCATTTTCCTTGTATCTACGATCAACACCCACGGAAACAGCAGTCAAGAAATGAGATGCTGTACTGCACTGGACAAATCTGCTGCAATAAGTTTTGAGATAGGGGAGTGTGAGACCTTTTACTTTGTTTTTCTTCTTCAAAAGTGGTTTGTTTATCCGGGGTCTCTTTCCTTTCCATATAAAATCAGTGACTGGTTTTTCCATGTCATTAAAGAATGCTGATGGAATCTGGATTGGGATTGCATTGAATCTATAGATTGCTTTGAGTAGTATTGACATTTTTACAATGTTCAGTCTTCCTGATCATGAGCATGATATGTTCTTCCATTTATGTAGGTCTCATAGTTTCTTGTAGTAGTGTTTTGTAGTTTTCTTTGCATAGGTCTTTGTGTCCCTGGTAAGATTTATTTTTCAGGAAGTGGCAGGCAGGGCTGATGGCCAGAACAGGTAAGCGGGAGAGCCCCCAGGCAGGAAACTAAGGGAGACAAACTTGTCTGTCAGTTTGTCATACTGTGGTGGCTTGTGTGTTGTTGTGAGGTTGGTGGCTGTGCCATCGGTGTTTAAAATGCCAGCAGGGTTGCCCATGGTGGACAGATTTCAGTGGAGCTTCCAGACTGAGCCAGACTCAGAAAAAGGAAGAGGCCATCAACTTCTCAAAGAACTGGCCAGTGAAAACCTTATGAACAGCAGTGAAACACTGCCTGATAAATTATTGGACAACTTCATGAATGGCCCTGAAACATTGTCTGATACAGTGCCAGAAGATGAGTCCCACAGGTTGAAAGGCACTGAAGATATGACTGGAAAAGAGCTGCCTCATCAGAGTAGAGCTGACCTTAATGATATGGCTAAAGTAGAGCATTTGGGACCTTCATTTGCTTATGTGGCACAACTAAAAATGAGAAGAAACTGCTGCAAACATCTATTAATAATCAGAACATGGAAGATACAAAGTATGAATCTAGGAAAGTTGGAAGTTGTCAAAAATGAAATGGAACACATAAAGATTCATATCCTAGGCATTAGTGAACTGAAATGGAGTGGTTTTGGCCATTTTGAATCAGACAACCATGTGATCTACTATGCCAGGAATGACAAGTTCAAGAGGGATAGCACAGCATTCATCATCACAAAGAATGTTTCAAGATCTATCCTGAAGTACAATGCTGTCAGTGATAGAATAATATCCATATGCCCACAAGGAAGAACAGTTAATACTGTTGTTGTTGTTAGGTGCTGTCAAGTCTTTTCTGACTCATAGCAACCCCATGCACAGCAGAATGAAACACTGTCCAATCCCGCACCAGCTCCACGATCCCTGCTATACTTGAGCCCATCATCACAGCTACCATGTCAATCCATCTCGTTGAAGGCCTCCCCATCTTTCGTCGACCCTCCACCCTACCAAGCATGACATCCTACTCCAGGGAATGGTCACTTCTGACAATATGACCAAAATAGGTGAGATGGAGTCTGGCCATTCTCGCTTCCAAGGAGCATTTCAGGTGCACTTCCTCCAGGTCAGATCTGTTAGTTCTTTTAGCAGTCCATGGTACTTTCAGCATTCTTTGCCAGCACCACAACTCAAAAGCATCAACTCTTCTTTGATCTTCCTTATTCATTGTTCAGCTCTCACGTGCATACGAGGCAATTGGAAATATCATGGCTTGTGTTAGGCGCACCTTAGTCCTCTAGGAGATATCCTTGCTCCTCAGCACTTGAAACAGTTCCTTCACAGTTGACTTTCCCAATGCTACACGTTGTCTAATGTCCTGACTGCTGCTTCTGTTGGCATTGATTGTAGAACCAAGCTACGTGAATTCTTTGACAACCTCAATCTTCTCTCCATTTATTGTGATGCTACTCATTGGTCCACTTGTGAGGAGTTTTGTTTTCTTTATGTTGAGATGTAATCCATACTGCAGACTGTATTCTTCAAACTTCATCAGTAAGTGCCTCAAATCATCCTCACTTTCAGCAAGTGAAGTTGTATTGTCTGCATATCTCAGGTTGTTAATGATTCTTCCTCCAATTCTGATGCCACGTTTTTCTTCATATAGTCCAGTTTCTCAGATTATTTGCTCAGCATATAGATTGAATAAGTGTGGGGAAAGGATACAACCCTGACACACTCCCTTCTTGCTTTTAAACTGTGTAGTGTACCCTTTTTCTGTTTGAATGACAGCCTCCTGGTCAAGGAACCTGGGAACCCAGACAGAAAGCCAGGAACCTGGACAGAGGAGCAGTCAGCCACAAGGATCCAGGTGAGGAGAGAGAACCCAGGCACACCCAAAGCAGCAGGATGGGAGGGTGGGAGAAAGGGGATTAAAAGGCCCAGGAACCAGGACAGAGGAGCAGTCAGCCGCAGGAACCCAGGTAAGGGTGGTACGAGAGGTTTCCAACAGGGAGATAAACTTGTCTGTCGGTTTGTCCTACTGTGGTGACGTGTTGATGTGAGTTTTGAGGCTGAGCCACTGGTGTTTCAAATCCAGTGGGATGCACATGATGCATAGTTATCAGCCCAGCTTACAGACTGAGACAAACTAGGAAGAAGGAAAAGACCGTCCACTTCTCAAAGAATTGGCCAGGGAAAATCTTATGAATAGCAAAGAAACACAGTTACTACTACTATTATTCAAATTAGCACACCAACCACCAAAGCCAAAGACTTGTTCATTGCAAATACCTTTTTTTAACAACACAAACTGCAGCTATACATAAGGACTTCACCATATGGAGTACAAAGAAGTCAGATTGACTGTATCTGTGGCAAGAGGAGATGAAAAAGCTCAATATCTTCAGCCAAAACAAGGCCAGGAGCTGCTTGTGGAACAGACCATCCACTGCTCATATGCAAGGTCAACTTGAAGTTGAAGACAATTAAAACAAATCCACGAGAGCCAAAATATGACCTTGAATATATCCCTCCTGAATTTAGAGACCATCAAAAGAATAGATTTGATGCATTGAACACCAATGATCGAAAACCAGAATTATGGGATGACATCAAGAATATTATGCATGAAGAAAGCAAAACATCATGAAAAAGACAGGAAAGGAAGAAAAGACCAAAATGGATGTCAGAAAAGACTCTGAAGCTTGCCCTTGAATGAAGAGTGGCTAAAGCAAATGGAAGAAATCACAAGATAAAAGAGCTGAACAGAAGATTTCAAAGGGTAGCTCAAGAAGACAAAGTCAATTATTATAATGAAATGTGCAAAGACCTGTAGTTAGAAAACCAAAAAGGAAGAACATGCTTGGCATTTCTCAAGATGAAAGAACTGAAGAAAAAAATGTAAGCCTCGAGTTGCAATATTGAAAGATTCTATGGATGAAATATTGAATGATGCAGGAAGCATTAAAAAAAAAAAAAAAATAGAAGGAATACACAGAGTCACTGTACCAAAAAGAATTGGTTGATGTTCATCCATTTCAGGAGGTGGCATATGATCAAGAACCAATGGTACTGAAGGACAAAATCAAAGCTACACTGAAGGAAGTGGTGAAGATCAAGGCTCCAGGAATTGACAGGATACCCATTGAGATGTTTCAACAAACAGATGCCATCCTGGAGGCATTCACTCGGCTATGCCAAGAGATTTGTAAGACAACTACCTGGCCAACTAATGGGAAGAGATCCATTCCAAAGAAAAGTAATCCCACAAAATGTGGAAATTATCGAACAATAACATTAATATCACACAAAAGTAAAATCTTACTGAAGATAATCCAAAAATGGTTGCAGCAATATATTGACAGAGAATTTCCACAAATGCAAGCTGGATTCAGAAGAGGATGTGAAATAAGGGATATCATTGCTGATGTCAGATGGATCTTAGCTGAAAGCAAAGAATACCAGAAAGATGTTTACTTATGTGTTATCGACTATACAAAAGCATTCAATTTTGTGGATCATAACACATTGTGGGTAACATAGAGAAGAATGGGAATTCTAGAACACATAGTTGTACCCATGAGGAACCTGTACATAGAGCTGGAGGCTATTGTTTGAACAGAATAAGGGGATACTGCATGGTTTAAAATCAAAAAGGGAGTGTGTCAGCATTGTATCCTTTCACCATACTTATTAAATCTCTATGCTGAGCAAATACTCTGAGAAGCTGGACTATATGATGAAGAACGTGGCATCAGGATTGGAGGAAGAATCGTTAACAACCTGCGATACACTGATGACACAACTTTGCTTGCTGAGAGTGAGGATGACTTGAAACAATTACTGATGAAGATTGAAGAATACAGTCTGCAGTATGGATTACACCTCAATATAAAGAAAACAAAAATCCTCACAACTGGACTTATAAGCAGCTTCATGATAAATGGAGAAAAGATTGAAGTTGTCAAAGACTTAATATTACTTGGTTCTACTATCAACACCAATGGAAGCAGCAGTCGAGACATCAGACGACATATAGCACTGGGCAAATCAGCTGCAAAAGACTTCTTTCAAGTGCTGAAGAGCAAAGATGTCTCCCTGAGAACTAAGGTGTGCCTGGCACAAGCCACGGTATTTTCAATCACCTCATATGCATGTGAGAGCTGGACAATGAATAAGGAAGTTCAAAGAAGAGTCGATGCTTTTGAGTTGTGGTGATGGCAAAGAATGCTGAAAGTACCATGGACTGCTAAAAGAATTAACAAATCTGTCCTAGAAGAAGTACTGCCAGAATGCTCCTTGGAAGCAAGAATGGCCAGACTTTGTCTCACCTTCTTTGGTCATGTTGTAAGAAGAGACCATTCCCTGGAAAAGGATATCATGCTTGGTAAAGTGGAAGGTCAACGAAAAAGGGGAAGGCCCTCAACAAGATGGATTGACACAGTGACTACAATGATGGGCTCAGGTATAGCAGGGATCATGGAGCTGGCACAGGACTGGGCAATGTATTGTTCTACTGTACATAGGGTCACTGTGAGTCAGAGATGACTTGATGGCACCTAACAACAACAACATTTTACCTTTTGGAAGCTACTGTAAATGGTATTGTTTTCCTTATTTCCTTTTTCAGAGATCTCTTTGTTGGTGTAGAGGAATCCAAATAATTTTTATATGTTGATCTTGTATCCTGAAAATTGGCCATTTTAGTTTATTCATTTATCATCATCACCATCTCCCAGAAACTTTTAAAATTCAATCTCTTGTCAGTCTTATCATTGAAATATCTCAGAGCTGCCTGCAGACACTCTTCTGTGACTTCTGAACTGATGTCATCATCATCACTACCTTCGACATCTCCAACTTCTTCATTGGTATTCTGCTGGCACACCGTCCCAGTCTTTCTGAAGTCGTTGTGGATGCTTTCTCTGATTAGTTTTCCCCAAGCAGAAGCCACACACTTGCAGACAACTGTAAGCATCACCTCCTTCAGTTGTCCTGATTGTGTGACTTCATGAATCCTGGACTACATCTATTCATACTACTCTGTTCTCATGAAAGTCTTTATGAGTGGTTGACCACAATATCTAGTGCCTGCAGCTTGCAGGTAAGGCCACTAGGTACGACTGTTATATGGGCATCAGGTAAGTTAACATTACTGTGGATGTTTTTTCTTTCTGATTACCCATGTCATTGAAAATTAGTAAAGACTTACTTGAAAAGAATCTGCCCTGCCTGGCCCTATAACATGTATCTACTCACACTTTCATAACATCACAGTCCATCCATCCCTTCTTATTACAATGAACAATGACACCAGCAGGCAGTTTTTCATGGGGCATGGTAACTCCTCTGGGTCCCCAAATCTCCTTGCAAGTTTGTTGGTGGCTGCAATACTGCTGTGCCTGTTGACTTCTTATGACGTGACCTAAGGATAAGACTGTGTAATTTAGTTAACCTGAACACTCACGTCAACAACTAAACCCTTGGTCAAATTATTAAACAATTAATCCAGTGAGCACTTAAAAATGTGATCTAATTGGTCAAGAGGTTGACCATAATTAAAATGGAAAATGCCCCTTTGGCACAACAATTTGAACCAATTAATCATATAGACATTTCTTGAGATAAGCATTTAATTTTTCTGTTATTAACAGACTTCCAGTCAGATTGGCAATAACCCTTAAGCTATATAAGTTATGTTTAAAATTAATGAGTGTCAGGGCTCAGTAACCTTGAGTCTTCATTACTAATTCAAAGTGTTGCTGGCAAACATGAAGCCTGAGAAAGGGAAGGGGGAAAGAAAGAAGTAACACAGAGAAAGGAACAAAGAAAGGGGAGGAAGAGAGAGGGGGAAAGAAAAGAATGAATGAAGGAACAGAATGAGGGGAGAGAAAGAACAAGGAAATAGAAAAGGATAAGGCTTATCTGAATTTTTTCCTACAGGGTGAGATGAAATAGTTCAGTAATCACATGAACAAGTCAGCAGTGAGATGTAGCAGGAAATGTATGTTTTGATGTCAGACAAATCTGGTTTCTGAGCTGAGGCTCTGCTCCTTCTAGCTGTGTGACCTTGAGCCTGTGTGACCTCTGAGCTTCATTTACTGCATCCCAAGAGGCAGTATGGTGTTGATGTGAAGAGTCATGTTTCTAGAGCAGGGTTTAAATTCTGATTCTGCCACACACCAGTTGCACAACCGTGGGCAAGTAGCTTAATTTCTCTGTGACTAAAGTTCAAAATGGGAGTAATAATAATAGAATCTGCTTTATAGAGTTGTTGTGACTTTCAAACGAGTTAATACAATAAAACTTGTGAATGTTGGAACTTGTGTAAGGCAGAAACCTGTCAGAGAGGAAAACTCAGATATTTTCTACTAATAAAGAGTGACAGAAAAGTGGTAAGAGTGTATTCTGTCAAAGGTGGAAAACTTGTGAGATGCAGACAGCAAGGCAGTCTCATCAGGTTCTGGCGAGCACAGGTTTCACTGTATGTGTAAAGCACTTATAACACTGTACGTGATAAAATTATCTATTAGCTATAAAATTGTAATCATTAGGTTGTAAAGTATTTGTAAAAGCTCCTAGCACTGTGCCTGGCTTAGAGAAGACACTCATAAATGAAATCTTCTTACCTTCTCACAACACTTCAGATGCTGTAGATGGAGCTAAGGTGGAAAAATTACTGTTCTTCAACTCCTCTTTCTCTACCAGGGCATGTCCAAGCCACTTGGACCAGGCTTTTTTGACCCCCTGTCCATGTTGGGATGTCACTGGGTTCTGGGCCAAACAGATGGAGACCCATGCAGGAGGAAGGTTTAATAGATTGTTTTTCTCCAAGGTTATCCTAGGAGTACTTACAAGGGACCTAATAAAGTCTTAGTAAGCTTTGCAATAGGAGCTCTGGTAGCGAGTGCTTAAGGCACTTGACTGCTAACCAGAAGACTGGTGGTTCAAACCCACCAGCCACTCCTGGGAAGGAAGGTTGGGCAATCTACTTCCGTGGTGATACCACCTGGGAAACCCAAGGAGGGGTCACTACTCTGAGTTGGTCTGACTCTCATGGTACAAAGCAACAACAACAACAAGCTTTGCAATAGTCTTAAAGCTCAGGACTTTTTGGAATGTAGATTTTGCATTTGCATGACTATGGTGATTGAAACAATAACCCAAGAGAGGGATCTAAAAAGACAGAAATTAAAGCCAATACTGGTAAATCTCAACAACTGGGAAATATCTGTGGTATCCGTCTTTATGTGTGTGACTTGAGTGGAGAACATGGAATAAAAGAATGAGTGAAGTATTTTTCTCCCTTTCCTAACTAGTGGAGGTATACTTATTCACACACACTCATATAAATTCTCTTCACACAATTCATTAGCTTCATGAAACCAAATCTTATGGTTTTGGAAGGGGAACAGAGTTAGAAACATAGTAATCTTAGTTTGTTACTTAAATATCCAGTTTATTACTTAGAGAATATAACAAGCTTAATAGAAAACCTTAGATACTGAAACTTATTTTACTGGTCACTTAGGAATTATGGAAATACATATGTAAGTTAAGTAGCAATTATATTTACTCAGATAACTTTGTGACTAGCTCTAGTTTCTAGTTTAACTTGCTTTTGTACTATTAATTTAGGTAAGGCTCAAGGTATTACCAGGCCTAAGTTTCATTTTTCTTACTTAAGTTTCGGTTTACTAGAATAGACTTAGTTATAAGAAATCACTGATATGCAAACACCAATCAGAGAAGCCAGAATCTGGAAAGTCCCGAGGGGGGACCCCTTCCTCAACAGGAAACTGGAAAGTCCCGAGCTTGCACCTATCAGTCGCCACCAAATAGCAGAACTTGTCCCCTGCACCAATCATTGATGTTCAGCCCAACCTTGTGTAACTGCCCCTTGAAAATCCTATAAATATGTAGAACAAAGGGGGTTGGGGGTCTTTTTGCCCAAGCCGTTGCATCGGTGTAAGCAGAGACCCCAACTTGAGTTTGGAAATAAACCTCTCCTTTGCTTTTGCATTGTCGAGTCAGTGTCACGTTCCTCGTGCCGACACTCCTTTCCAAATTCGGGTCCAACAGTTTCTTTCTTTTTTTTTTTTTAAAGCTGTCCTTTTAATGTTTAGCACATTCTTACAACCCAAAAGGAGAAGGCTGAGAAGACATAAAGCCCAAGGAGAAACACCCATGAATGAAGGGCGAATTCTGCATGGTGATTTTACTCCCTGCAATGAGAGGAGCACAGACTCCTCCCTCCACCCCTCCCAGCTCCAGGTCACCTTTAGTGTCCAATGGTTTTCTATTTACTTTCCACTGCCCTGTTTGCCCTGTTCAGGGCACTGTAAGGAATCATGAACTGACATGTTAACTCTAATGTCAACAGCTATGCATTGCCATTGAGTTAATGCTGAATCATAGTGATCCTATACAACACAGTAGAACTACCCTTTAGGGTGTTCAGTGCTGTAATCTTTACAGAAGTATACTGCTACATGTTTCTCCTGCAGAGTGGATGGTGGGTTTGAACCACTGACTTTTCAGTTAGCACATGAGTGCTTAACCACTGCTCCACCAGGGCTCTTGTCAACAACTGTTCCTCTTCTTGCTCTTACGTGCCATCTAGTCGGTTCCAACTCATAGCCACCCTGTGTACAACAGAATGAAATACTGCCTGGTCCTGTGCCGTCTTCACAGTTGTTGCTATGCTTGTACCCACTGTTGTGTCCACTAGGCCAATCCATCTAGTTGAAGGTCTTCCTCCTTCTCACTGACCCTCTGCTTCACCAGGCATGATGTCCTTCTTCAGGGACTGACCCCTCCTGATACCATGTCCGAGGTATGTAAGATGAAGTCTCACTATTCTCACGTCTAAGGAGCATTCTGGTTGTACTTCTCCCAAGACAGATTTGTTTGTTCTTTTGACAGTCCATGGTATAGTCAATATTCTTTGTCAACATCATAAGGCATCAATTCTTCTTTGGGCTTCCTCATTCATTGTCCAGCTTTTGCATGCATATGAGGCAATTGAAAATACCATGGCTTGGGTCAGGGTACCATAGTCCTCATGTGACATGCCTGCTTTCTAACACTTTAAAAAGTCTTTTGCAGCAAATTTGCCTAATGCAATACATCATTTGATTTCTTGACTGCTACTTCCATGGGCATTGATTGGGTATCCGAGTAAAATGAAATCCTCGACAGCTTCAATGTATTTTTCTCTGTTTATCATGGTGTTGATAAATAGCACTACTCATCTATCTGTTTGTCATAGTGTGGTGGCTTGCTGTGATACTGGAAGCTATGCCACCAGTATTTCACATACCAGCAGGGTCACTCATGATAGGCATTTTTCAGCAGAGCTTCCAGACTAAGACAGACTAGGAAGAAGGACCGAGTGATCTACTTCTTAAATAGGTGGCCAGTGAAAACCTTATCAATAGCAGTGAAACGTTGTCTGATATAGTGCTGCAAGTTGAGCCCCTTAGGTTGGATTGAGAAAGAGCTACCTTTTCAAAGCAGCATCTACTTTAAGGACGTGAATGGAGTAAAGCTTTTGGGACCTACATTTACTGATATGCCACTAGTCAAAATGAGAAGAAAGAGCTGCAAACATCCATTAATAATCAGAACATGGAATGGATGAAACCACAGGCATAGGGCCTAACATTTACAGGACCTATTTTTGGGGAACATAACTCAATCCATAACAGCTACTAACTGAAAGTTTGGAGGTTCAAGCCCACAAAGAGGTGCCTCAGAAGAAAGGTCTGTTGATCTGCTTCCAAAAAAAATCCATCACTGAAAACCCTGCGGAGCACAGTTTTATTCCAGCACACAGGGGTTGAAGTCAATTAGAAAACAAATGCTTTATTTTTTTCACTAGTTCAGGGCTAAGGTGGAATAGGAGGCTGGCTGTGGAGGAAATCTTTTTATCCACTCTAGACAGGATAAACACTTTTCCCAATGTGTAGGAGAAACTGAATTTGTTGTAAAAGCAACAATGTGTGAATCAAGTTAAGTATATCAGGATATGGCTACCTTTTTAAGTGTTTACTGTGTGCCAGCTCATCCTTCACAAACTGCTTTCAAGGTTACATGCCAAATGGTTTTGAATTACTGATTAAACTTTATTACTAAAAATCTACTTCTTCCACTTTGTATGGGAGCTCTGGTAGCATAGTGCCTAAGGCACTTGACTGCTAACCAGAAGGCTGGCAGTTCAAACCTACCAGCCACTCCTCAGAAGGAAGGTTGGGCAATCTACTGTAGTATACTACTGTAGTGATACCGCCTCAGAAACCCAAGGAGGGGTCGCTATGAGTCAGGTCTGACTCGACAGCACATAACAACAACATCACTTTGTAAATGGAAGCCTGAGCTACCCAAAGGGTGTGAGGAATCCTGATGGACATTTTCTGAAGATAATCTCCAAGAAGTAGGATCGCTACATTTGCCAAGTCCAAACTAGCAGGAGGGAGATAGGGGAGCTGTTATTCCATTGCTCCTACAGTTCTACCCTCCAACTGGCCACCCAACTGGTCTAGTGACGGTCTAGTGGCCAGGAAGGCATCTCCTCTCTTAAAGCTGGCTTCTGCTTCTGGTGATGTTCTTCAATAAGGTCAACTAAACAGGGCAAAATTTGTCATCTTTAGGCCTTTGACCTTGGTGCGACATTCCAACTTTTAAAACCTTCTTACGGACTCCTAATAACACAATTAAAGTAATCGCCAGAGGGGAAAGAAAAGGAAACAGTATTTATTGTGGGTGTGGAAGGAGCTTGGGGAAGCAGAAAGGAAGAAATGCAGGTTATAATGCACTGGGGAAAGATCACTAGTTTCCTGGAGCCAACACTGTTTTAAATAGGCCTTAAATGGCCTTAAATGCCACCCTGAGGCATCTCAGAAGAAAAGTGTATTTCTTTTCATTTCAAAGAAGTGGCCTATTTCTGCAAAATGAGTCATTAAAAATCCTATGGAGCACAGTTCTACTCTGACATACATGGGGTCACTATGGGAATCAATTGGATGACAATTATTTTTTAATTGGAATTGACCTAGTGATTCCTCTTTATCCATCAAAAATGCCTCTTGCCCATCTCCCATCTTCTGTACTGTGACCTCTTTCTTTGTCCTCACCAATTAATAAATCAGCATAGGAATTTTCCAGGGAAGGGGTCAATGTTGTCCTGAAAAAGGGGGTGTGTTTGTTTCTGTGTCCCACTACCCTTGCCATTCAGTACAGGCCCTGTAAACAAGTCTTTTGTGATGGCAGTTTGCAGGCACTTTGGAGACCCTAGATGGCCTCATCTGATCCCCATCCAGCCCTGACTTTCCTCACTCTGCCCCAGCTCCTGGAATGTCTGCCTCACCGGCCTCCTCAGAGTCTTTATGAAAGCTGTTTTGTCACTCTGAAGCTCTCCTACCTTCAGGCCTTAGCTCATGGCCCCAGAGTGGCCTTCCCTAGTCCCCACTCCAATTCTAAAGTAGTTCCTCCTGTTTTACTTTCTCACCATACCATATTTTTCCCTTCTCAATAGTTAAGGCCATTTGGGCTTATTATTATTATTTTGTTTATTTGTTCCTAGATACCTTCACAGAACATCCCAGAAGGGCAGGGACCATGTCTGTCTTATTCAGTCTTTTATCTGCAGGTGCATAGGAAGTTCTCTGTTACTTTTTGTTGAATACATGAAAGAAGTTGGGTTCTAAGGCTCTGTGTATCAGGATTGGAGTGCCTGGATGGTACAAGCAGCTAGCTTCTGCACTCTGCTGTTAACTGAAAGGTGGGAGGTTTAGGTCCACCAAGAGACACCTTGAAATAAAGCTCTGCTGATCTACCCCTGAAAAATCTGCCAATGAAAACCCTATGGGGCGCAGTTCTGCTTCGACACACTTGGGGTAGCTATGAGTTGGAGTTGACTCAGGGACAACTGGTTTACATAAAGATTACATTTTCGGGGGACCAATCATTAAGTCTTGACAGAGAGCAAAGTTCCCAGTTTTATGAATGATTATTTCTTCCATGAGCAAAGTCTTAGAGCCTAGAGAAGAGAGGATGCATTTTTCCCCTTAAACCTTCCTCTCAGGGGAAGTCTTAGAAAATTGTGGCCCTAAATGTTCTGTAGAGGACTGATAAAGGTCAGTAATACCTATCACAGACCCAATCAGGTACATTCCTGCTGAAGCATGACCTGAACTGGCCAAGAATAAGATAAGCCCAACCCTGAACCCAACACCACACAAAGATTCTATGAGATTTCAACAGATGCTGAATGGGACAGTTTATAATGATTTTAATTGCCCACCACCACCACACCATACTCTTCCCAGCATATGTCACCACCAATATAAGGGAAAGAGGAAAATACTCAGAAGGAGAATGTTGACATGACACAAAAGATGGGACTGTAGAAGCTAGTGAGTAAGTTTTAATCAGTGTGTCTTCAGACATATGACAATAACTATAAAATTCCTCAGGGTTAGAGATAGAATGTCTATCTGTCTGGAGACAATATTTAGGGTTTACTGAAGGCAGGAAGGGGTTCCTCTCCTGCAGTGTCCTATGCTTTGCTACGTTGCAGCAGGACAATAATGGACTGAAAACCCTAGGACATTAGTGGCCCAGAAGGAAGCATAAGTACAAAGCAAAAGCAAAGTAACAGGGTGCAATCTCCTGTTCATAGAGTACCAGGCACATAGTAGGTGCTCAGGACATTTTGCTGAATGGCAGAATCCAATCAATAATTCTCCAGGGCCTGCAGCTATTGCTCCCCGGATCATTTTGTGTCTGATTTGCTGTTGTTGATGTTGTTATGTGCCATGGAGTCGGACCCGACTCATAGCAACCCCTCCTTGGATTTCTGAGGCAGTATCACTACGGAAGTAGATTACCCCATCTTCCTTCCGAGTTAGGGTGTGCCAAAAGGAACTCTATCCCAAACAATTAACCCCCACCTCTACACCCTAACTAAAATTCTGATCTCCTTTGTTTAATTTGAAATTGGTCTTTCAGATTAGGGTTTAGAGTTTCCTAAAGTTTCTATGAAAATGTATTAAACAATCAAACACCCAGGCATAATAGCCCATTAATACTTGTTCGCCCTGATTAGCTTCTCTGATTTTTGCAAGAGTAGGGCAGAGGGTGTGGAAGTGTGGGGGTGTGGGTGCGGAGAAGGGATTCTCGTTTCTGAGGCGGGAAGCAGGGCAAACACTGTCTCCATTTTACAGTTGAGGCAGTTGAGGCTCAGTGAGTTAAATGACTTGCCTGACACACAGCATTTATGAGTCCTGGACCTCGGGACAATGTCCTTCCATCATGGTGCCACCACCTGTTACTTCCTTGGTTTGTGCTGAAAATGTTAGAAAAATACTTGTCGGGTTCCTGTAGCTCAGAAGCTGCAAGGACCCAATAAATATTAGCTCCAACTTTACCCCTTTCTGAGCTATTTCGAGTCTATATGTCAGCATCAGCCAACTGAGAAACAAATGCATATGGTCTAGAGGGGAAATGAGGCAGGATATGATTATTGTCATTAATTTAATATTAAATATCTGGTATAATAAATCACATCAATTTATTTCCAGTCATTCAACACATTTTTTTCCGGTTATCTGCGATGTGCCAGCCACTGTTTTATGCCCTAGGGCTAAAATGATAAATAAAGAATAAAAATATCTCTGAATGTGTAACAGTGACAGAATGTCAGATGGGGGTAAGAGTTATGGAGAAAAGCAGGGAAGGGGGATGGGGAGTACAGGGTACAGAGGGTGGTGAATGCAGTTTTAATTTAGGTGGTCGGGGACAGGTTTATGGAGGTGGTGAGCTGTGAGCACAGTCTTGAGAGAGGTGAAGGAGTAAGCCATGAGAGTATTTGGGTAAGATTGTTCCAGGCAGAGGGAAAAATGGGTGCAAAGTCTCCAGGACACAAAAATTAATGACATATGGCTAAAAATCCCTGAGTAAGAAATGTTCACTTTGGTGGTTATTGTAGGCATAGCTTTTGATCAAGGAGAATAAATACTCAGTTAAAAGATAAGCCTACAATTTAAATTTCTGGCCTATAATTACCAGAGAGGGAATCAATATTTGATTCTTGGACTATGGTTTAAGTAGAGAATTATCTTTTTTAAACCACTTTTTCATTAGGAAAGTCTTTAACTTATTAATTAATAATTTACCAGCTGTGAGGAGATGTTGCATAATGTATTGATCAAAACAGATTTTTTTTTTTCCTATTTCAGTGGTGTTTGAGTTCACTCTGTGCATTACATAGGGCAAAGGCGTTGTGAGCAGATGTGGGTCACCATTATGTTCAAGTGCACAAGAGGCACTGTTTGGTTCCACCCAAATGGCATGGATCTCACCCTGGAAGCCTTTCAACTCAGAGAAGAAATGCACCTGCGGATGCGCTGATTTACATGGTTTGGTTTGGGGTTCAGTTCATTAGCATTATGTCTCTGTGAGTACATGATAGTAACAACACTCAGTTTTGAAGATATTTACGATGCTGGGCCTACTTTTGCTACTATTGATTTTATCTGGTTTCTATAGGCAAGACCTCTAGTCTCCTTGGTTCACCAAACTTTTACTAAGTATTTATAATTAACAGATATTTTTAACTCAACAACTCTTGTTAGAGAAATGTCAAATAATACAAATAATTTTATTGTATTTCCTATTTAAATGACTCAATCACTGAAATCCTTAAAATAGCCATTTTAAATAATGCTTGAAAGACAAAGCCACTGTCCACTCAAACTACACTAAAGTCAAAGATATGTTGTTTTGTTTTCTATATGTCTCCCCAGAGGAAAGTAGAAACACCTATAATGCAATATCTTGTCATGAGAGATGTGTAGACATGACTACTCACTCACCTGTATGATTTCTGCACACATTCCCCACCACCACCACCACCACCCTGCACATACTTAGGCTATTTTTAAAAATGATGACAGGAGCGGTGAGTTGTTCCCAGTATATTGCAGTTAAAGAGTCATGCCCCAATTACTAGAACTGCAGAAGACCTAGTCTGAGTAACTGAGGGGGTATAAGCAATGCTTGTATTTATTTTTAGGAAATGAGTGTTTATCTCACTTTAGCTGGTTTAGCAAAACTTTAAAGGAGTTCCTACTTCCTTTAATAGGATGAATCACAGCAACCTGATTCGTGGAGAAAACAAAGAGGAATGGAAGTGAGGTGGTGGATATGAGAAGGGACATTTGTGAGTAAATTCATTAAGTCCTCCCACAGTTTAGGGTGAAATTATCCAAAAACACATTTTCTTTTTCTCACGTACTATTCTTTTACTGTTCTTGTCAGCTGCTGTCTAATTGACTCTGACTCATGACAACTTTAGGCACAACAGAATGGAAGGTTGCCTTGTCCTACATTATCTCACAATCACCAGCCTGTTCAAGTCCACTGTGTGGCTGGTTGTACCAATACTTCTTACCAAGGGTCTCCTTTGCCCTTCCTGGCCCTCTACTTCACCAAACATGATGTTCTCCTTTAGTGATTGATCGCTCCTGATGGTGTGTCCAAAGCAAGCAAGTCAGACAATGTTCTACTTGAATAATTAAAAATAAATGCTGTTGTCAACCCTTCCCTGAGTCTGTACCTTGAACAGGCTTTCCAGGAGTGATGCCTTTGAATTTGCATATTCTCCAATGCCCCATATGACAAAGAACCTGTCTTTGCAGCTGGCTAAAGATGATTCTAACAAGATGGATTGACACGGAAGCTGCAACAGTGGGCTCAAGCACAGCAAGGATTATGAAGATGCCACAGGACTGGGCAGTGTTTCCTTCTGTTATTCACAGGGTCGCTATGTTTGGGAACTGACTCTATGGCACCTAAAAACAATGGAGATGATGATTTCTAGTCTGTGGTTAAAGAACTGTGTGATGATGATCACGGGTAAATTAAATGAGGGCAAGTAAAACCCCTATCAGAAAAAGGCATAATCTAGAAAATAAATGTTCTTTCTCACTCACCTCACCCATGACTTATCACCCATGGCGATGGGATCTGTGTCTTTGGCTTTACAGAAGGGGACCTGGAGATTGTGGTTATTTGAATTAGTAGGGCCTGGTAATGGACAAATGCAACTTTCTGGCACTAATACTTCAAAGGCTAAACATGGGTTGGTTGTTTTGATACATAGCAATATTTCCCAATAACAAAGAACTCTTTAAACCCCTAAGTCTTCCACAGCCAACCTCCTCCTGCTCTTGGACCCCTCTGCCCTGCCCTGCAGGAATGCATGCATGTCATTGTTAAAGGCATCATAGTGTGAGAACAGACACTGGAGTGAAGACCAGTGAAGATCAGAAAACTCCTGTGTTTTCCTACCTGATAGCTTCCTTGACCTATCCCAGCTAGAAGCAAGCCTTGCTTCAGCTTATGACTGTAATAAAATGTGAGCACGTGGGGGAAGATTTGCTGTTTCTTCATTTCACTCCTGAATCATCCCAAGAGGCCCTGTATACTAGGGTGTTTGGCTTTGTCACCTTTCAAATCAACTTTCCCCCCTCCAAAGCCCGGCTGTGTGGGTTGGGCAGTGTGGCAGGTGTGCACCAAGTGGACTTTAGCATGGGTGAGGTCCTCATCCAGAGGCTCAGGATTACTCATTTAAATGAGATTAAACTGGAATTATTGTTGGTTAAATTGGAAGGAGCATGTGGGAAAACCAAAAAAAAAAAAAAAAACCAAAAACCAAACCCACTGCCATCAAGTCAATTCTGACTCATAGTGACCCTCTAAAACAGGGTAGAACTGTCCCATAAGGTTTTCAAGGCTGTAAATCTTTACAGAAGCAGACTGCCTTATCTTTCTCCCATGGAGCAGCTGGTGGGTTAGAACTGCAGACCTTCTGGTTAACAGCCCAAATCACTATGCCACTAAACTCCTCAGAACATGGAAAGGAGGAGAGAATATAAGGATGCAGATTCACAAAATAGAGGCACAGCCCTGAGTCTGTGTACATAACTTAAAATAAAATCTGGTTTTAGGGAACATACACTGATGCTTTAAGTGCCAGAGTCATTAGTTCAGTGGTTCAGTCATTCAACAGATCGAGCACTGACTTAGGGTCAGACCCTACTCTAAATACTAGGGAACAAAACAGATGGAAGTTGCTTAGAACTTACATTCTAAGGAGAGGAGACAAAGAGATCCAAACAAGCGAATGTGATGGTTAAGGTTATGTGTCAAATTGGCTAGGCCTTCAATCTCAGTGGTTTGGAAGATGTTATGTAATCATCCTCCATTTTGTGATCTGATATGAACAGCCAGTGAGTTAGTTGAAAGGGGAGTTTTTCTCAGGGTGTGGTCTGAGGCAATACAGATGGGTGTTCTGGCAAGGCTCCTTCCCTCTCAATCCTACATCTGTCTTGTCATACCCTGACCTCCTGTTCTTGGGATGTGAGCCAGCAGCCTGCTGTCTGCTCTATAGATTTCAGGATTTGCCAGCTCCTGCAACCCTGTGAGCCAGAAGGCTTCTGTTTGACCTGCTGATTTGGGGTTCATCAGCCCCTGCAACCATGTGACTAAGGAGAAGCCTCCAGCCTGACACCTGACCCATGGATTTGGGACTTTCCAGCCTCCACAATGTGTGAGCCATTTCCTTGAAATAAATCTCTCTGAATATATGTTGTTGTTGTGTGCCGTTGAGTGGGACCCGACTCATAGTGACCTCTCCTGGGTTGCCGAGGCAGTATCACTACAGAAATAGATTGCCCAACCTTCCTTCCGAGAGTGGCTGGTGTGTTTGAACTGCCAGCCGTCTGGTTAGCAGTAAAGTGCCTTAGGCACTATGCCACCAGAGCCCCTTCTGAATATATTGTTGTTGTTATGTGCCGTCGAGTCGGCCCCGACTCATAGTGACCCCTCCTTGGGTTTCCGAGGCAGTATCACTACGGAAGTAGGATTGCCCAACCTTCCTTCCGAGGAGTGGCTGGTGGGTTTGAACCGCCAGCCGTCTGGTTAGCAGGCAAGTGTCTTAGCCTCTATGCTACCAGAGCTCCATATACCTATATATACATTTCATTGGTTTTGCTCCTCTAGAGACCTCAAGCAAAGACAGAAAACAAACAGGATGAAGCATTACAGCCTGGGGCAGGGAGAGGCACCTGCTTACATCTGAATGTTACAAAGGAACCAGATGTGTGAAACATTGGTAAAAGCATGCCAGGAAGAGGGAAAAGCCAGTACAAAGACCCTGGCCTAAGAAAAAGCCATGTGTGCTTAAGGAACAGAAAAAGGTCAGTGTGCTGGGAACCTTTTCTCATGAAATTCAAATTTTCACAAAATTGCATCATGTAGGGGAAGGGTGCCCAGATGACTTGGTCTGTAAGTTGAGAGGCCCAGCCACAATGTTTTACAGGAGAGGATGGCACTTACTCTGATGGGGGGGAGAAAAGAAATACCTCTGTTCATGTGGCTGTGCCTGTATCTACAAAACTGTGACTGCATGAATATCCCATCAGCTACGCTGAGTGATGCATTCTGCTGCTGACTGAAAGGTTGGAGGCTTGCGTCCACCCAGGGATGCCTTGGAAGAAAACCCTGGTGACCAACTTCAGGAGAATCAGGTATTGAAAGCTCTAAGGAGCAAAGTTCTATTTTGGCACGCATGGGGTCGCCATGAGTTGGAGTCGATTTCATGGCAACTAGTTAAAAAGAAAAAAAAAAAAGCTTCCCAAGGTCATTGTAATATGTTTTGACTGTGGGACTGAAATTTCTCTACATCCCACACTCCCCTACACCCATGGCTATGAGGAGTCGTGATTATGATGCCTAATCTCACCATATGTGTGTGGGTGGATTTTTGAGTGTACATCTGGCATTTAGTTAGTGAATATAGTTTACATAAGCAACCAAGCAAGTAATTCACACCTTCCCTTTCCAAAATCCAGTCCCCCTCGGCTAGATTCATTAGCTAGCCAGATAAATTGTTCAGAGCTGAAGAAGCTATTCTGGGAAGAACTCTACTCATTATTTTAAATCCTGGTTTAAACTTAAAAAAATCCTTTAAGGTCCATCATCTAAACTTGTACAGAAACATGTAGCCAACTAGTCATTCAAAGTATTTTCACCGTGAGTTTTTGTGAGGCCTCATAAACAAATCACAGTGTCCTAGGTTCAAAATTGCCATACCCCCAGCACATTTTGCTGTCAAGGGCTGTGTAAGAAATACCCTCACTTACTGTGCTTCTATTGTGCATCACTAACAAGGAAGGAAGTTTGGGCATTCCTACTTCTGTAGTGATACTGCCTCAGAAACCCAAGGAGGGGTCGCTATGAGTCGGGGCCGACTCGATGACAAATAACAACAACAACAAGGAATTCTGGGCCTTAGACATGGCTGCCCTCTGTGGTGAAGGATGGGATGAGCAGGGGCAGATGCTGGGGGCAGGGAGCTTACTGAGAAGGCTATCTCAGTCCTGTGCTCGTCAACCTCTTACTTCAGAGCATCCCCTCTTCCTGGGCTGACGATGATTTTTCAGACATTGCTGCCATGGTTTATTCCATGCGTAGGTGTGGTATAGATTGCAGGGGAGTGGTGGTGAATCGAAGGGGAAGTCGAACAAAGTCTGAATTACCGTTTCTTTCTTTTCTCCCCCCATGACGGAGATGGATTTTCCCCTTTGTCTTGACCACAGTACTGCCACAGACAGCAACATTTGTGGCTCCAGCAACTCAAGGCCTCACCAACATCAGTGCTTCACCTGGGTGTCATCGATTCTCATGGCAATTAAGAATCTGACTGATAGATACTTGGTTATCTTCTATTTGTCCTTCTAGACTCCTCTCAATCACTACTCTCTCCAGAAGCAGTACCTATCCCCACATCACCCCTAGCTAGTGCCTCTACTCTGGACTCCCATAGAAGTCTGGTCCACCCCAGCTTAACCTGTTTGAAACAAAACAAAATCAATCGAACAAACAAGTAAACTCAAAACAGGGCAACCACAGGGGGTGGGACCACCACAGAGGGTTTACCCAGGTCATCCACTGTTCGACAGGTCTGACTTCTCTCAACCTGTCCTGTGAGGTTGGACAAGGGTACTTACTTGTTTCAAAATAAACAAGGCCCTCGAATCCTTTGAACAACTAAAGGAACAGAACACTCCATTAAGATGTATTCCTTCAAATCCTCTGAACTGAGATCTTTATTTACAAGAGAGGCTGGTCTTGGCTGGAAAAATGGTGGTCTGATGGTGATCAAAATGATAACCTCAAAGTGATAATCTCAGAACACAGCATCACGTGTGTTTTGCATGGGCCTCAATGTCCTGCTGGAATGTAGGCTATAGAGGATAAAAAAATAAAGGCCCTAGGAAAACATGAATCTTTGATTGTTTTCTTTGATTAGAATCTCACCATGTTTCTGACTCAGCTTTACAATGTTTCTTATTACTAAGCTGAAAGGTGTAGAAGTGTAGCTGTGGTGTGACCATTACCAGGTACAGCCTCAGCAATGAGTCGCTTGCTACTCCTTTTACTTTGGAATCTAACCAACTTAATATGGCCCTTTAAATTTGGGTGTCACGTGAGTGCACAGGTGGTATTTGTGTACTCACTGCCTGCTTTGCTTAGAACACAAAGTTGTGTGCAGTCAAGGTGAGTGTCTTCATTTCCTAGGGCTGCTGTGGCAGCCCATCACAAACTGGGTGGCTTAAAATAACAGACATTTATTCTCTCACAGTTCTGGAGCCTCCAAGTCTGAATTCAGGGTGTCAACAGGGCCAGCCTCTCTTGGAAGGCTTTGGATACTTTCGTATCTTCCATCTTCTGGGAGCCCCAGGAATCCCTTGGCTTTTGTCAGCAAACTCCACTCTGCCTCTCTCTTCACATGGATGTCTTACCTCTGTATGTCTCTCTTTCCTCTGTTTTTAAAGGACACCAGTTATATTGGATGAGGGCCCATCCTGCATCAGTAAGACCTCCTGTTAACTAATTACATCTGCAAAGACCCTATTTCCAAATGAGGTTACATTCATGGGTACCAGGGGTTAGAACTCCAAATACCCTTTTGGAGGATACATTCAAGACATAACAGTGAGCTAATGGCTTTATATGGCCAGTGGATACAGTGAATCTAAACAACAAATTCCCCAAATTTAAGATATTTTGGCCTGGATGACCAAGGCTTATTTACTTGTACTGGTGTCATAGTGCCAAGGCATTTGACTGCTAACCAGAAGGCTGGCAGTTCAAACCCACCAGCCACTCCTCAAAAGGAAGACCGGGCAATATACTGCCATAGAGATTGTTGTTGTTGTTGTTATGTGCCATCGAGTCAGCCCCGACTCATAACGACCCCTCCTTGGGTTTCCGAGGCAGTATCACTACGGAAGTAGGATTGCCCAACCTTCCTTCTGAGGAGTGGCTGGTGGGTTTG
>NW_006921594.1:11704425-11707592 GCF_000298275.1 Orycteropus afer afer | reverse complement strand
GTGCATGGAGGGATGGTCATAGGGAAAGCGGTACCTATCAGGAGAAAGTGGGAGAGGATATGTTGCATTGTGCTAAATTGTGGTCAATGTCATGAGACAAAGTGTATGTGATCTGCTGTATGGAAAGTGTATTTGCTCTATAAATTTTCACCCAAAATCACAATAAAAATAATAATAATAATAAAAAGATTTATAGTCTTGGAAACCCTATGGGGGTCTCTATGAGTCAGAATCAACTTGATGGCAGTGGGTTTATGGAAAATTTTAAACTTGTGTATTTTCCCAGATTTGCACTAATGATATATATATTTTTTTAAGGTCAAAGATTTTAAAATAACTATTGAAATTTGACAGCTTTGGGATTATTTTTCTCTTTCTTTTTTCTTTCATGCCACAAAAGCAGACAATTCCAATGCTTTTCACCACCTATATTGCCACAGTCCTGGTTCAAGCCAACATCCATACTCTCTTAAACAGTGAAAAAGCTTCCAGACACATCTCCCTGCTTCTACTCTTACTCTGTCCCCTGCTCTGCACAGTCCATCCACCACATGACAGCCAGAGGTATCTTACAAAGTGTAAACCAGATTATATCACTCTGGTTTACAACTCACCAAAGCACAAAATTTGTGCTCCTGCCTGGCCTACCAACCCCACCTGATTGGTTCCTGCATGACCCTCCCAACTAACCACCAATATGCTCCCTGGTCCTTGGTCCTCCAGTCCTCAGAGCCTTCTTTCTGTTCCTTGAACTCACCAAGCTGGGCCCTCTCTGGGCCTTTGCATTTGCTGCAAAGGGATGGCTCTTTCCCCAGATCTTTGCATGGCTGGCCCCATCTCATCATCCGGGCCTCAATTCACATTTCCTCTTAGACCACCCTATAGAAATGAGCACCCTCTGTTCATCACCATCACTGTAAGCCATTATCCTCTTACACATGCTTCCTGGAACTTACCAGACTTGAAATTATTATTATTGTTATTATTATTTTAAATATGTTTATATGTTTATTGCCTGTCTCTCTACCACCAACTCCCCCACTCCTCTCACACACACACTAGAATACAAACTCACTGAGAGCAAGTGCTCGGATTTTTTTCAGTCACTGCTGTAGCCCCAGTACCTGGAACAATGTCTGTTGTTGTTGTTGTTGTTGTAATGTGTCATCGAGTCGGACCCGACTCATAGCGACCCCTCCTTGGGTTTCTGAGGCAGTATCACTATGGAAGTAGATTGCCCCATCGTCCTTCCGAGGAGTGACTGGTGGGTTTGAACTGCCAGCCTTCTGGTTAGCAGTCTAGTGCCTTAGGCACTATGCTACCAGAGCTCCGTTGTTGTTCTTGTTGTTGTTGTTGTTGTTATGTGCCGTCGAGTCGGCCCTGACTCATAGCGACCCCTCCTTGGGTTTCCGAGGCAGTATCACTACGGAAGTAGGATTGCCCAACCTTCCTTCCGAGGAGTGGCTGGTGGGTTTGAACCGCCAGTCGTCTGGTTAGCAGGCAAGTGTCTTAGCCACTATGCTACCAGAGTTGTTGTTCTTAGTTGCCATCAAATCAGCTCCAACTCATGGCAACTTTATGTACAACAGAACGAGACTTTGCCCGGTCCTGTGCCATCCTCACAATCATTGTTATGCTTGAGCCCATTGTCACAACCACTGCATCAATCTTCACCTTTCTCTCGCTGACCTACTTTACCAAGCATGATATCCTTCTCCAGAGAATGGTCCCTTCTGACAATATGACCAAAGTAGATGAGACAAAGTCTTTCCATTCTTGCTTCTGAGGAGCATTCCAGCTACACTTCTTCCAGGGCAGATTTGTTTGTTCTTTTGGCAGTCTGTGGTGTTTTCAGTATTCTTTCCAATACTACAATTCAAAGGCATCAATTCTCCCTCAGTCTCCCGTATTCGTTGTCCAGCTCTCACATGCATGTGAGGCAATTGAAATGACCATGGCTTGGGTTAGGCACACCTTAGTCTTCAGTGTGACATTTTTGCTCTTTGACATTTTAAAGAAGATCCTGGCTGCAGATTTGCCCAGTGTAATACAATGTCTTATTTCTCGACTGCTGCTTCCACGAGTGTTGATTGTGGATTCAAATAAAATGAAATCTTTGACAACTTCAGTCTTTTCTCTGTTTATCATGATGATGCTTATTGGTCCAGTTGCGAGGATTTTTGTTTTCTTTATGGTGAGGTGTAATCCATACTGAAGACTGTAGTCTTTGATCTTCATCAGGAAATACTTCAAGTCCTCTTCACTTTCAGCAAGCAAGGTTATGTCATCTGCATTTTATAAGTTGTTATTGAATCTTCCTCCAATCCTGATGGTGTGTTCTTCTTCACATAGTCCAGCTTCTCGGATTATTTGCTCAGCACACAGATTGAGTAAATATGAAAGGACACAACCTTGATGCACACCTTTTCTGATTTTAAACCATTCCCCTTGTTCTGAACGACAGCCTCTTGGTCTATGTACAGGTTCCTCATACACACAATTGAGAGTTCTGGAATTCCCATTCTTTGCAATGTTATCCACGATTTGTTATGATCCACACAGTCAAATGCCTTTGCATAGTCAATGAAACACAGGCAAACATCTTTCTGGTATTCTTTGCTTTCAGCCAAGAACCATCTTACATCAGCGATGACATCCCTCATTCCATGTCCTCTTCTGCATCCATACTGACCCTAAAGGACAGTGTAGAACTGCTCCATAGGGTTTCCAAGGCTGTAAATCTTTATGGAAGCAGACTGCCTCATTGTTCTCCCACAGAGGGGCTGGTGGGTTCAAACCACTGAAATTTTTGTTAGCACCCCAGTGCTTTTAATCACAGCACTACCAGAGCTCTTGATAAATTAACTAAGGAACATGAAACAATATAGACAAAGCTCAAATGTATTATGCTGAGTGAAAGAAGAGACTCAAAAGGCTATATACTATACAAAAGTCCACTTACATGACATTCTAGAAAAGACAAAACTATAGGACCGAAACCAATCAGTGGTTGCCAGGCTCTGAGCCTGGGGTGGAGGTTAGGTACAAGAGGGCAAGAGAGAATTTTTGGGGGTGATGAAACCATTCTGTATCTTGATTTTGATGGTTTCTTGCTTGTATATGTTTGTTGATATCATAGAATTGTTCACTAAACAGGATGAAATGTT
>NW_006921594.1:11699768-11703960 GCF_000298275.1 Orycteropus afer afer | reverse complement strand
CCCAAACTACCTCTGGTCAGCCTGTCCACCCCTTGACTATACCAAATATCAGAAAGAGGAAGGACACAGCTCCTCGACCCTTGTTGAAGGCAGGTACCTGGAATTATGCTCATACCACATGGTATAGACCGTCATCATCCCTCACTGGACTATTACATCAGCCTTGTAGCTTCTCCATCTGGCTCTTCTCCTTTTCTTTCCTCTCTGTTTTTCCTTCCCTATTTCCCTTTCCTCCTCCATCTTCTCTCTCTAGCTCCTTGTCTCTCTCTCTCTGTCTCTCTCTGCCTCTTTCCCTCTCCAGGAGGGAGTATGACATATGGTAAAGTGCATGACCTCTGGAGCCAAAACGTCTAGATCTAAATCTTGTCTTTGCTACTTAATAGCCATACTTTGGTCAAGTTGCTTAACTTCTGTATGCTTGTTCCTTCATGAGTAAATAGAGGGTGATAATAGTTCCTACCTCACAGGGTTATTAATGGGATTAATTGAGTTACTACACATAAGCATTTAGAACAGTGCATGGGTGTTGTTGTTGTTGTCATGTGCCGTTGTATCAGACCCAACTCATAGCAACCCCTCCTTGGGTTTCTGAGGTGATATCACTATGGAAGTAGATTGCTCAACCTTCCTTCTGAGGAGTGGCTGGTGGGTTTGAACTGCCAGCCTTCTGGTTAGCAGTCAAGTGCAGGAGGCACTATGCTACCAGAGCACCCAGTGCTATATAATATGTTTGTTAAATAAATCCACCTCCTTGCTGCTTCCAGAAATACCTTTCTAAGACATAATTGGGAACCTTATGCTTAGAGAGTCATGCTTGCCTGCCTACTCTCATCTGCTTAGCCCTTTGTCAACTGCCCCAGTTGGAGCAGAACCTGGCCTCCTTTTATCCACCTGGACTAAACCCTCTGACTGTACCTGAATCATTGTTGTAGTTATTTGCTTACAAGTTTTTTCTCTACAATCACTTGTGAATTCTTGGAAATGTAGACTCTTATCTTACTCATATATGGTTAGTACCTACCTGTCTAAAGGAGATGCTTGACAAATGTTTGCTGATTTAATAGAATGAGCAAAATAATCAGTCTCATCCACTGAGAAAAAATAGAAGAAATTGTCTTCAAACATAGTTCTTAAAGTGGAGGGCAGTATTCCTTTGGCTCACCATAAAAACCCAAAGCTATAAAATCAAATGTTAGCCCTATAGTGACATTTCTAAAACAATCTAAAGTAATGGAGAGCAGGTGTGGCACAATCTGGTTATGTAACTCCATGCAGTGATGTAACATATAGAATCTAATTGAGAGGGTGATTGGCATGGACCTTGAACTTTGATTCAGATTTTAGGCAGAATTTTTTTTTTTTTGGACACTGGAGAACAGACATTATCAAGTTGTATTCCTTTGCAGGCCCTGAACGGTAGAAATTCTTTTATTGATTGAAAATAGACCCATCTGTGTTATAAACATTAATCTATGGATAAAGAGATGGGTAGACAGGCTGAATGATCAGATATGTCTAAGCAAAAGGGAGTATGCCCATGACTATATATAGTGTTGGCAGATGATGTTTCTGCATACTGATCTGTATGTGCTGTAAGGAAGTCCATATAGCTAGAATTAACAGGGGCAAAGTTAAGACAACTTCTTAGGCACAGTCAACCAACCTGATGGAGCAAGTTGTTGGACCTGTGGGCTCAGGACTATGGTTGCAGGGGACATCAAGTTCAATTGGCATAACATACTACACAAAAACATTGTTCTACATCCTACTTTGGTGAGTAGCAACTGGGGTCTTAAAAGCTTGCAAGTGGCCATCTAGATGAAACGATTGGTTTCTCCTTGTGCAGAACAAAGAAGAATGAAGAAAACCAAAGACGCATGGAAATAATTAATCCAAGGCACAAGTGAATCATGCAAACCTCAACCTACATGACCATGAGACCAGAAGAACTAGATGTTGCCTGGCTACCACTGTCAACCACTCAGAAAAGGATCAGTACAGGAGATCCTGGATAGAGTCAGAGAACAATGTGGAACAAAACTCAAAATCATAAAAAAAAGACCAGGTTTTCTGATCTGATAGAACCTGCTGAGACCCCTGAGACCATGGCCCCAGTTATCCTTCAGGTCTGGAGTTAAATGCACTCCCGTGGCTTCTAGCCAAACAATAGACAGGCATACAGGGTGAACATGTACATCAGGTAGATATACTCCTTAGAATGATTAATCCTGAGAGAACAGAAAGACAATATTTGCACAGGGAGATAGTTTAGGGGGCAGGAATACATAGAAAAGAAGGACACAGAGAAGAGGTAACTATAGGGAGGAAGTGGGAAGAAAGCTATTAGATCGTGGGGGAATTGTAGTCAATGTCACAAAACAAAATGTGTATGAACTGCTGTATGGAAAATAAATTTTCTCTATAAACTTTCACTCAAATCAGAATAAAAATTTTTTTAAAAAAAGAAAAAAATAGATCCATTTGTTTTAAATTCCAGGCATACCACTGGGTAAAATTTACATCTTGTGAAAAATAAAGAGGCCCGAATTGTTGCCTACATTTGGAGACTTCTCATATCATATAGAGGCAGCAGAGGCCGTAAAGCAGGGCTAGGGTTTTTATTTTGAGGCTGTCTGGAATCTTTTCAAATGGCTGTGTAAATTCTCAGCTGGAGGCCCAGAGTTCAGTGCCACTGAGCATAGGAGAGATGGTGCTGTCCAGGACTACTGAGGACCATGAAGAACCTTGATAAGGCTGGAAGGAATATTTGCTTCAGGGAAACACTGCCTCCTGCTAAACCCAGAAGTTAGCTGCTAAATGCAGCCCAAGACATGTGAATTTACTGATACTGCATCACCTGCAGAGTTTAAAAAATATCAGTGCCCAGGCACCAGCTCAGGCTAATTGACTCAGAAATGCCTAGGCATAGGGCCCAGAAATCAGCATTTTAAAAAGCTCCATTGCCATCCAATTGATTAGGGTTCCAAGGCTGCAGTCTTTGCAGAATCACATTGCCAGTCTTTTCTCCCACAGAGGACTGGTGTGTTCGAATCATTGACCTTTCTGTTAAGACATCTTTCAGTTGGCAGCCGAGCTCTTTAACCACTGTGCCACCATGAGCCCTAGGTGTTTCTAATCTGCAAACAGGATTGAGAATCCCTGGTGAGAAGGAAAGGAAGAAGCCCCCTTCATATTTGCTGTGGCAAAGTGGATATTTATCCAGTTCATCTAAAAGCTCTGTTGAGCTACCTACACTACCATGAAAGAGGAATAGCCTGGGCACCCTCTCTCCTCTTTTGTATCATTAGAAATGGTATTCTACTTGCCCAGTGTCCATTCTTAGGACTCTAATCCTAGTAGGGCCATGACAAAGACTCATAAGAAGTAGAAATTGCTTGGGATCAACATCAGAATCTGACCCTCTAGCCATAGAAAACTTCTGCCTAGGAATTCAAAAGTTGAGAATAGATAAATGCATACTACAGAAAATACCATTTTCCCTGATAAAATGGAGAATAGCAACATCAACAGCAGAATTGTTCTTTATTCGGGATGTTCTATGCATAGCAAAAACTTTGAAATTTATTAGTAGATAGGGTTTTGACGAGATAGCCAACATTCTAATAATTGTGTGTGTAATTTGAACTTGAGGTAGACAGTTGTTCTTCTGGAAATCATTGGGTGAACTGACCATAGGGACTACCATGAAAAGTGCTGAGCATATCCATGTCTTTAGAACCAACTAATTCAGAAAAGACATAGGACATAACTTGTCCATCAACTCATTTAGTAAAGATATACGACAGAAGCACAAATTTATTATGAAGAGGTTTGTCGCAATGATGAAACCAAATCAAATAGGTGAAACTACCCTCTATCACTGAAAATAATTTGTGATTATAAAATTTAATCTCAAGATTGAGGTCTCAGTTGCACCCTAAAGAGTAGTAATTTTTATACATAGACAAGAGGTAACAGGATTAACTTAAAGAATTACATAAATATATTTTAGGATTTTTTTTCTCATTTAATAAACACTTTTATTTGTCCATAATTTGATTATTTTTAGGCCAAATTTTTAGGCCAATGGATTAAACTCTTTGCCTAAAAGTCTATACATACATGTTTGTTTGTTTGTTTGTTTGTTTGTTTTTAATTAGGATTTGGGTGAAGATTTACAGAGTAAATTCAC
>NW_006921594.1:11659075-11682311 GCF_000298275.1 Orycteropus afer afer | reverse complement strand
CTTCCCAGTGACATCTTTGCTCCACATCACCACCATGATAGCAATGTAATAATACATTCCATTTTTAAGGCCTTATTATTTGCCATGCACATTACTTAGGTTTTCTCTAATTCTTTTTAACAGTCCATAGCAAGTGTTATGTCTATTTTACAGATGCTGAAACAGTTTGGAGAGATGAACAAATTTTTCCAATGCCACAAGCATTCTCCCTGGTTTTTCCACTCCTTGATTTTATCCTAGCCACCTTTCAAAGCCAATTTTAGTAATTCTATGTTGCCTGAAGCAGCTATGGTGGTGTAGTGATTAAAGCATTTGGTTGTCAACCAAAAGTTCAGTGGTTTGAACCCACCAGCTGCTCTGTGGGAGAAAGATGAGGCAGTCTGCTTCCATAAAGATTTACAAACCCTATAAGGTTTGGAAACCCTATAAGGTCACCAGGAGTCAGAATCGACTTGAAGGCAGTGGGTTTGTTTTTTGTGGTATCTCGCATGAAGACCAGGGCTTTGAACCCATTCATTCTGATTCCCCACCTGAGAATTTGCTTTTCCTTCCCAGATATACTGAATTGGAATCTACTTTTTAACGAGATTTCAGGTGTTTCTTAAGTGTACATTCTTACGTACATAAGCATCACCTGAGGATCTTCCAGAGCAAAGAAGAATGAAGAAAACCAAAGACACATGGAAACAATTAGTCCAAGCAACTAGTACACTATACAATCCTCAGCCTATCTGACTATGAGACCAGAAGAACTAGATGGTGCCCAGTTACCGCTGTCAACCACTCAGAGGGGAATCTATGTAGGAGATCCTGGATAGAGTGGGAGAACAATGTGGAACAAAACTCAAAATCATTAAAAAAAAAAAAAAGGACCAGGTTTTCTGGTCTGATAGAGACTGATGGAACCACTGAGACTATGGCCCCTAGTTGCCTTTTAGGTCTGGAATTGAACTCACTCCTGTGGCTTCCAGCCAAACAATAGACATGCATATGAGCTGAACATTTACAATAGGTAGATACACTCCTTGGAGAGATGAATCATGGAAGAATAGAAGGGCTGTATACCTATTGTACCTATCCCAATTGATGTACTGTAATCACTAAGTCAAAAATTACCAAATATTATTCATTGAGCACCTAACCAGTTGCCATCCAGTCATTTTCAACTCATAGTGACCCGGTGTGTCAGAGTAAAACTATGCTGTACATGGTTTGCCCACCAACTAAGTAGAAAACATAGTGCAGGACACTGAAGGCAATGCAAAAACATTATCAGCAGATCTCTCTGGTTTCAGAAAGCTCACAATTTAGTTGAGGAAATTAGGCATCCATGTGAGCAGACAAGAAGTGCCAGACCACATATCAGACCAGGCTGGGCCTTCCATTCACCCACCCTACTCCTCACCAACCACCACTAACCAGGTGACTACATCCCTTGCTTCCTTTAAATCTCCACTCAAAGGTCACCTTTTCACTGAAGTCTGCCCTGACCACCCTACATGAAATTATAATCCACCCTACCTCTGCCCTGCATGCTCATTCTCCCTAAGTTTTTTTTTTTTTCCCCACAGCACTATCATCTGCTTGCATACTGTGTAATTACTTTATTGTGTTTCTTTTATAAAGTTTTCACTGCCACTAGACTCTAACCTCCACAAGAGCTAAGATTTCTTTTTTGCTCACTGTTTTTCCTCAGAGTCTAGAACAGTGCCTCGCACGTTATAGGCACTCAAAATATTTTTTAAAAATGTTGAATGAATGCCAGTGAGTAGAAAAGATAAAAGTGCTGAAGGACTTTAGAGGTGGAGAGATGATAATGGCCATGGCCCTGAGCAAAGTCTTCATAAGGCCTTCGAACTGTTTCATTCCCCTGCTGACAATGTGCATCTCCACCCCAGAGATACTGAATCAGAATCAACATTTTAACAAGACCTCAGGTGATTCTTTTTTTTTTTTTTTTTAATTTTTATTGTGATTTGGGTGAAAGTTTACAGAGCAAATTCACTTTCCATACAGCAGCTCACATACACTTTGTCTCATGACATTGACTACAATTTCCCACAATGCAACAGCTCCCCTCCTGCTTCCTACCCATAGTTACATCTTCCCTGTATCCTTCCCTCCCATGCACTCCTGCCCCCTGAGCTGTCTCCCTGTGCATACACAGCCCTTCTATTCTCCCATGATTCATCTCTCCAAGGAGTGTATCTACCTATTGTAAATGTTCAGCTCATATGCCTGTCTTTTATTTGGCTAGAAGCCACAGGAGTGGGTTCAATTCCAGACCTGAAAGGCAGCTAGGGGCCATAGTCTCAGTGGTTCCATCAGACCAGCAAACCTGGTGCTTTTTTTTTTTTTTTTTTTTAATGATTTTGAGTTTTGTTCCACATTGTTCTCCCACTCTATCCAGGATCTCCTACATAGATCCCCCTCTGAGTGGTTGACAGTGGTACCCAGGCACCACGTATAGCACATGTTCTGATGCTTTTGTATTTATAATCACTTTAAAGCATTAATGGCGAATCCTTGCATTAGTACCCCAACATGCACATTTGCTTTATTGAGCTTCCTGCTTTATTGGAACCACAGGATGTGACCAAGAAAGAGGGAACATTGCCCCCTTCTGGGAAGAAAGTACTAGTTGCTTTTAATTAAACTATTCTCTGGGAGCTCTGGTGGCGTTGTGCCGAAGGCATTTGACTGCCAACCAGAAGGCTGGCGGTGCAAACCCACTAACCACTCCTCGGAAGGAAGGTTGGGTAATCTACTTCCGTAGTGATACTGCCTCAGAAACTCAAGGAGGGGTTGCTATGAGTCCGATACGACTCTGTGGCAGTGGATTTGGTTTGCACCCTTTGATAGCTTAGCTGCTAGAGCGGAAGACTGTAGACAGGACAAGTGTGGATATCCTTAGGTCGCTGGTTCGATTCCAGCTCACAGGAGGTGCCTGATGCTTTTGGGAGCTCTGGTAGCATAGTGCCTAAAGCACTTGACTACTAACCAGAAGGCTGTCAGTTCAAACTCACCAGCAACTCCTCGGAAGGAAGGTTGGGCAATCTACTCCCATAGTGATACTGCCTCGGAAATCCAAGGAGGGGTCGCTATGAGTTAGGGCCGACTCGACGGCACTTAACATCTATGAGTCAGGGCCGACTCGACGGCACATAACAACAACAAGCCATTGAGTCAGATCCAACTCATAGCAACCCCTCTTTGGGTTTCCAAGGCAGTATCACTACAGAAGTAGATTGCCCTATCCCCCTTCTGAGGAGTGGCTGGTGGGTTTGAACTGCCATCCTTCTGGTTAGCAGTCAAATGCCTTAGGCATTACATCACCAAAGCTCCCTTTATAACCCTTCAGCATCTACCAAAGAACCCCAAATACCTAGATTAGCATTTTTATAACAATTTGATTGAGCATCATCAAAGAAAATGAAATTTCTCAGAAAAAAAGGAGATGATACAGGAAATGAAGTACAGTTGTTTCCTTAATAAAACATAAAATAACTAGGGAGAAGGCTGTATAATCATTTGGGCCAATTTGACACATAAGAATGGGACAATTCCCCAGGAAACCTGAGCTAAATAATCAGGAATCTTCCACCACAGGAAGAATGATGTAGCAGGGAGAAAAAGCAACATGAACAGAAAGCGTAGAATTGTGGAAAGAACAGGCTTGGCAAACTGGCAGGAAGCTAGGTGTCCAAATATCCACTAAGATTTTTCCACTGGAAGTGTCTGCATAAGACATCACTGTTGCCACTACTAGCCCTCAACATTGTAGGCCCCTCCTGCTGCCAGTGGAGTGAATTCTAAACTGTCACAGTTTCTTTGTACCAGCCTTGTCAATTTCTGTCCCAGTGGGAGCATCTGGTTGGCAAGCTTAGGATCTATGTCTACTCTAGCTGGTAGGGCAGCAGTGCCACAGGTGACCAACTGGGCTTCCTACTGGGGTCTGGTGTTATACTATAGTGGAATTCTCAAACATGGAAAGGGGGTTCCAATGGAGGGTAGCCCCAAAGTAAGAAAAATCTACAGATAACTACTTTGACTATCATTGGTTCTCCATAAGCCATCTCTTTTCAACTCAGTGTAAAGGCATCATAGACTTTATAGTTAGAAGGGACCTAGTATCCTCTCATTTGAAAGTTTGGGAAACCAAACTTAACCAAAGCATGGTTAAGTTTTTAAGTTTTATGCATGTTATATAGAGTTATCGGAAAGCAAGGATCAGACCCTAGATCCCCATGCCCAATCTTGAAGACAACGTTTTTCAACCCTTTTAAACCTACCATCTCTCATGGAAATCCTAAAATGTCACCTACCTCTCCTCCCATTCTAATTTGCTCTACCAGAGAGGTGTGTTTTCCAACTGAGGAGGTAGAAAGCAGGCTGTTTCTTGTATTGCCCGTTGCCTCAGTCACTTAGAGTAGGATGCTGTGATGCCAATGTCTGTGCCCGCATCTACCATCCCTAATACATTTACATATATGGCATACATATATTACACACATGGTATTGGAGGGGTAATAGTATTTAAGCAGTAATTAAGACCAAAGGCTTTGGCTTCAGGGCTGCAGTTATCTTTTCCTTGCAGACATTGGGAGTATTGTTTAAGCTCCCTGGGCTCATGCAGGAAATGAAAATCTTACTACTACGGATGTTGTAACGATAAAGTGAGATGATGCCTGCAAAGTGCTGAAGAACGCCTAGCACAACCGAAAGCTTGCCCAGCTTTGCTTTCTGTAGCATGCATTACGCAAATAGTAGTATTATTGGTTATTTATTTCTTCTTCCATGTATACGATTACATAGCATCTCCGGGCATTCTTGCCGTACCGAAATCGTCCCTCACTCCCGGCTACCACAAAGCACTACGGTCTTTACGACAGCGCACGACGCCGAGGCTGAGTAGCACGCCAGGTTCGGAGGGCCCGTACAGCGCGGGCCAATCACACTGTCTCTAAGCGATGACGACAGGCTGTGTCTGTGCATGCGCAGGGCGGGGAGACCTTGGCGAGGCGGTGACGGCGCTCTGCAGAGGTGAAAACCTTGGCAGGAAGGAAAGTACAGGGGAAAAATGCAGAGCTGGAGTCGTGTATACTGTTCCCTGGCTAAGGTGAGGGCCAACTGGGTGGGTTCGTGCAGAGCCACAGGGTATAAAGAAGTGTCGTGACAGAGTCTGGAGACGCGGCCTTAACTCTGGTCGTGGTATGAGGCCGGGGGCCTGGCTGGGCGACCCCGACCGCCTCTTTACAGGCTCAGCCCACGCCGCGCCTGGGAGGAAACGGACCTCTTTTCGGCTGCAATGGGCCCAGAACGGGGCTGTGGAGAGTCATTATGGCCAGTAGTCCCACACAGGCCTCAGCTGAGGGGCAGGCGGGTCACACAGGCAGGTCTCCACCTTGGCAGAGGACGTATGAGCCGTTCTTGTCTTCGTATGGGCTGGCTCTTACTGCCTTTTCTTTTCCTAATCTCAATCCCGGCCCTGGAGTGACCTCACTTTGCAGTAAGTGGGTAACTTTGGGGCCGCTGCTTGAAAGGGCCAGACACAGTCTCCCCAGACAGATGGCCCTAGGAATTCCCTGAGGTCCCTTCAGTGTCTGCAGTTTCAAACTAAGTCCATTGCCATCCCCCAGGTCGCTCAGTTGCAGCGGGTTATTAACGAAGACAGCTTTCTTTTCTCATCAACCTAACAGCAACAGCTACATAGTGTGTGTGTGAGATGATGGTTGGGTACTGTAGTGATGTGCCTGTTGTTATGTGCCGTCGAGTCGGCCCCGACTCATAGTGACCCCTCCTTGGGTTTCCGAGGCAGTATCACTACGGAAGTAGGATTGCCCAACCTTCCTTCCGAGGAGTGGCTGGTGGGTTTGAACCACCAGCCTTCTGGTTAGCAGTCAAGTGCTTTAGCCACTATGCTACCACGGCTCCTGTGCCTATATAGTAATATAAGGAGTTTGGTGGTGTAGTGGTTAAGGCATTTGTCTGCTAAGAAGGCTGGCAGTTCAAACCCACCAGCCGCTACGCAGAAGGAAGATGTAGTAGTTTGCTTCTGTAAAAATTTACAACCTCGGAAAACCAGTGGGGGTCATTGTGAGTCGGAATGGACTGGTTGGCAGAGAGTTTGGTTTATAGAGTAATACAGACATTTTTACAGATAACATAGATATCAAGCCCCCTTATTTGGAAAAATGAGTAGTCAGAGTTTCAGAGACTAACATGCTAGAGGCCATGCTTTTAGTGCATGGCACAACTAGGACTAAAATTCAGGACTGACATTTAGTCTACTGCTTTGAGATCAGCTGTCCTGAAGAGTTCTGGTAGCACAGTGCCTAAGGCATCTGACTCCTAACAAGGAGGTTGGCGGTTGGAACCAGCCAGCCACTTCGTGGAAGCAAGACTGGGCAAACTACTTCTGTATAGATTTTCTGCCTCACAAACCCAGCGGAGGTCACTGTGAGTCAGAATTGATTCCACGGCAGTGGGTTTGGTTTGGGTTTTTGGTCCTGCCCTCAGGTACAAGATGTATCTTGGAATAGAGGACATTACTACACAAGTGTACGGTTTGTCACTACCTCCCGTTTTCCTGCTGTGATAGGAACTACAGGTTTCTCCTGCTGTTGGAAAGTAGAATCTTTTTGTGAAACTTTTAAGCCGAAATGGCATAAAGAAAGATGCAATTCCCATTAAGTTTAATGAGAAAATTTTTTGAGTGTTCCCAGACCCAAAAAATAACCTATCAAATCATACCAGATAACACATAAAACCTTAAATAACAATGACATACACTGTTCACAGCTCATTCAGAATTGTGGTGGCTTGATGCCGAGATGCTGAGTGTAGATCTCTGGGGAAGGAGCTTGGTAACATCACTCACAGTGTGCTTCATTGTACCTGCTGCTACTTTAAGGGCTCACTGCAAAACACGTGCGGAATGCTAGTTTGCGCTTTTTGCCTTTTTTCCTGAAAGTGTAAACCTTCAGATTTCTGTTGGTTAGCAAAAACACGTATTTTAGGTCTTTCGTAAGAGTCAAGTGGCAGAAAGTGAACTTTGGAAAAGCACGGGATACCTGTACTTGTTTTGTTTCTTTGTGCTTCACTCTTCTTACAAAACAAAACAAAACAAAACAAAAAACCCAAACTCACTGCTGTTGAGTCGGATCTGAGGCATAGCAACCCCTTCTTGGGTTTTGGAAGTGGTATCACTATGGAAGTAGATTGCCCAACTTTACTTCCAAGGAGTGGCTTGTGGGTTTGAACCACCAGCCTTCTGGTTAGCCTTAGGCACTTGGGGGGAAACAAAATGGAGCTCTGCTGGCTCATTGGTTAAGGCATTTGGTTGCTAACTGAAAGTTCAGTGGTTCTAATCCACCAGCGACTCCACAGGAGAAAGATGAGGCAGTCTGCTTCTGTAAAGATATACAGCCTTGACCCTGTGGGGCAGTTCTGCTCTGTTCTGTAGGGTTGCTGTAAGTCAGAATTGACTTGATGGCCATAGGTTTTTGTTTTTAGGAAATGGTTGCCATCCAACCTAGACATTGTTGTGGAGACTGATGCAAATTGTAAAACTGTAATAGTTGCAGTTAGACACTAGTGTCTAATTTTCTGTTTCTAGTAGATGACTTAGGAACAGATTTGTAGGTTGTTTAGGTAAATATAGACTGTACATACATGGGAGATTAGAGTTAGGAAACAGTAAGGATTATCATAATGTAGATTATATAAGTATGTTAGAATGTTTAAGAGCTTTAATTATGACATTAAAATGATCACTGGCACTAAAAATTAGCCATGCTTTCTTAAAATTTGCACCATTGAATGCATTTCTCATTAGGGAAGATATGGAGTGTGTTGTTGGATAGTCATAGTAAAAAGATAGTGTGGCAAGCTGAGACTGAAAAGTTTAAATGATTATTGTCAAAGAGGAGAAATTAACAGTGTAATCTCTGTGTTGCAATGGAAGGTGCACTAGCAATCAATGCTTGTTAGATTTGCTTAAAATCATTGTGCTCTCCTTAACCTATAGTAGTCATGTGTCGTGAATTCATATTTTACGTAATAGGAACTTTATTCTCGTTCTTCTAGAGAAGCCATTTCAGTCGAATATCTCGTGGCCTACAGGGAGTTTCTGCAGTGCCTCTGAGAACTTATGCAGATCAATCGAGTAAGTACTTTTGTTAGTAAACCGTTTTTCCTCGTATTAGTTGTTCATTCTTTGTATTTAAATGTAGAAGAAAGTGAATATTAGAATAACCAATAATAAAGTAAGCAGTATTAGAATTCATTAAATAATATATTCATTTGAATGTTTATTAAACACCTAGTGTTTTCCAGGCAGTATGCACTAGTAACATAAATATTTTGGGAAGTGTTAAGTGTTAAAGCACGTAGTTAGGAAGAAAGGAGACTTTTTGGTAGGGTGCCAGGGAAGGCCTTTCTGAGGAGATGCTGACTCAGCAAGGGCCTGAGTTGAGTGAGAGAGTGAGGAAGCTATTTCAGGCAGAGGGAAATAGCAGTAAGAAGGGTTTGAGTGGGAAATTAGCTTGTGAGGTTTTAAGGAGCCTCAAGAAGATTGGTGTGGCTGGGACAGAGACCCATAGAATGTGAAGAGTGGTAGACTGGGGTTAGGTCATGGAGAGCTTTCAAAGTCAGGACAGTGAGTTTAGGTTTTACTTCCTTCAGGTGTGTAAAAAGGGCATGGAGATAGCATCCTCTGGCGTCTAACTTCACAACAGGGAGAGAGAATCACCATCAACATGCTGAGGCTGATTCCTGTTAGGCCAGATATACCCTCACTCTCCAGCCTTTTTACCAATTCTGATGCCAAGTGTCCATCCCATGGCACTCACTGCTTTATTACTGGATTCAGTAATTTGTTGCATTGGCCACACAGAACTCACAGACAGTATTCATGGTTATGGGCTTTATTAGGCAATAACAGGCTCAGGAATGCTCTTGGGATACAATACTTGGAGCAGGACAGTATCCACTCTGCTGTGCCCTCAGGTAGGCCTCTCTGGCCCTTGGCCTCCAGGCCTGGCCTCTGCTCTGGTAAGTGCCACAAAGCTCTTTCAGCTCTGCCGATAGGTGCACCTACATGCATCCCACTCCGCCAGCAAGCCTCTTGCCCAAAGGCTCTCAGCTTTCTCGCTCTGTGGGCTAGGAAGCCTGCAGCTCTATCTTATGCCTCTTTATTTCTCTGTGGCCATCTCTGCCATTTCTCTGCCAAGGAAGGTCCAGTGCAGGGCTCTTGGGTCCACTCCACTTCCAGCTTTTTTCCTCTTGATGATAGTGAGGTCCCCCTTTCTGCCTCTGGGATGGCTCATTTTAAGCCTAGCAGAATGACAAAACTAACCAGTCCCTGCATTACACTTCCATATACCTTATTTGCATAGTCCCACTTAGTAATCTTGTGAAAGTCACAAAGGCTGATTAGAAAAACCATAGCAAGTAATTGATTGAGCCCCAAAGTGTGATGGGAAACCACTGAAGAATTTGGAGCAGGGAAGTGATTTCATATATTTGTATAGAAACCTTTGGCTAGGGTGAACTGTAACCATCTACTTCCCTACATTCTGTGAAATAATTTTATGCTGTATCCTTAACTGTCATCAAATCATTATCATTTTGGATGTTTTACTCTTTAAGGAAGAGAGATTCTGGTAACCAGTGACCAGCAGTGAGTGAGTGATTTATCCTAGCTTTTGAACACATCAAGAAGTCCTTTAAAAAATTACTGGTTTAACAGTGGGGAAAGAGTTGTGCCCGGTATATCCATTTTTAAGGAGCCCTGGTAGCACAGTGGTTAAGCACTGGGCTGTTAACCAGAAGGTCAGCAGTTCAAACCTGCCAGGAACTCCATTGGAAAAAACACCTGGCAGCCTAGAAAGATTACAGCCTAGAAACTGCTACGAGGCAGTTCTGTTCTATCCTGTAGGGTCATTAGGAGTCGGAATCGACTCAGTGGCACACAACATATTACCTGTTTTCTTCATTGTGTTTTTGTTAAATGGGAGTGTTTCTTAATTTTTTTGATTCACACAATAGAAGAAATGTTACGTTTTCATTTCCATAGCATACGATTTAAAAACTTTTTCATGACTAAATTTGTACCTTTTGAATCTTCAGCAAAGATTTAGTCAGTACCTACTATTTGCAGGCAGTCCCAAGTAGAAAGTTAGATTGTAGTAGAATAGGCAGAGCGCTCCTGAATCAAACAGTTTAGTGATTGCTTGGCATTGGGTAATACCCATATATATATATAAAGTGTGTAAAGCCTTTGGGTGGATGAAGTAACCATATTTATATTCACCTTAGGTATTGGTTTAATGATTATTTTTTCCTCAAGAATGCAAGCTTCATTAGGGTAGGGACTGTACCTGTTTTGTTAGCACCTAAAATGGTATCTGGCATACAGTAGGTACTCAAAACCACACAGGCCTATTGCCGTCAAGTTGTTTCCAACTCATACTGCCTTACAGTGCAGAGTAGAACTGCTCAGTAGAGTTTCTAAAGCTGTAATTTTTATAGGAGCAGATTGCCGTATCTTTCTCCCAAGAAGCAGCTAGTGGGTATGAACCACCGACTTTTTGTCTGGCAGCTGAGCACTTCAACCACTGTGCCACAAGGGCTCCCTTCAGTAGGTATTCAGGACAGGTCTATTGAATAAATAAGCCTCATACCCTGAGACCAGAAGAACGAAATGGTATCCTGCTATCAATACTGGCAGTTCTAACCAGGGTCATAGATATGACCAAAAAAAAAAAGCAAACTCACTGCCATTGAGTCAATTTCGACTCGTAGCAACCCTTCCTTGGGTTTCCGAGGCAGTATCACTATGGAAATAGATTGCCCCATCTTCCTTCTGAGGAGTGGCTGGTGGGTTTGAACCGTCAGCCTTGTGGTTAGCAGTCAAATGCCTTAGGCACTATGCCACCAGAGCTCCTAATTTATTTACATAGTTTACTGGATAGAATGGGATAAAAATGTAGAACAAAACTCACATTGTTAAAAAAGGTCAGACTAATTTGATTAGTTGAGACCAGAGGATTTCCTGATGCTCTGAGATACTCTCTAAACCTTGAACCAAAACTATTCCCTGAGATCACCTTTTAGCAAAACAACAAAGTAACACACAAAATAAAGGATATTGCCTGTAAGTACAGTACTGTATTAACAAACCATCTATATGAGACCAACATAAGGTCAACATTTATTCTAAAGCACAGGTAAGAAGATAAGGGATCAGGGAAAGTAGAGTATTGGAAACAAGCAGAGCATAGTTAAAGAGAATGTTGGCACAAATGTGAGAAATGTAACTAATGTCACTGAATAATTTGTACAGAAATTGTCAAATGGGAACCTAATTTACTGTGGAAATTTTCACCAAAACACAGTTAAATACTTCTTAAAAAAAGCATGTAAAATTTTGTATGGGAAAATCTAAATTTTATAAAAATTTGAATGAAAAAAATATTGGCAGGAATCTATAAAAATGGTTTTCTCTGGGGTATGAGGCATTATACTTATTACTGTTTCTTTCTGTATTTTCCCCCCACTAAACTTACATATTTTAATCAGAAAAGATGTTAAAAATTCAGTAAAGGAACCCATTTTTGTAGCTTATATTTACTTATGGGGACATTAAAATTTCAGGGGTATTGTTTAGCTCCTATTGGCAGAGTTATAACATTTGGTTACAAACCAAAAGGTTGGTGGTTGAGCCCACTAGCTGCTCTGCGGGAAAAAGACGAGGCAGACTGCTTTTATAATGATTTACAGCCTTTGAAACCCTGTAGGACAGTTCTACTTTGTCCTAAAGGGTCCCTGTGAGTTGGAATAGACTCAGTGGCACTGGATTTAGTGGTGTTTTGGAATTATTATCTACTATAACCAAGAGGAACCAATACTTTCATTGATTCATGCTTAAAAGTGCATAAGAATTCGGGAGAATTCTTAGGTTTTGTCAATAATTGATTTGAATAATTTCTTAGATGTCTTCCAGCAGAGGCTCTATGATTCTTTGCCTCATATCCCAGAGAAAACCATTTTTATAGATTCCTGCGAATATTTTTTTCATTCAAATTTTTATAAAATTTAGATTTTGCCATACAAAATTTTACATGCTTTTTTTTAGGCCAGCAGATGTTTTTTGAACGATACTAGTACCTGGGAAGGAGCTCTGGTAGCATAGTGCCTAAGGCACTTGACTGCTAACCAGAAGGCTGGCAGTTCAAACCCACCAGCCACTCCTGGGAAGGAAGGTTGGGCAATCTACTTCCGTAGTGATACTGCCTCGGAAACCCAAGGAGGGGTCGCTATGAGTTGGGGCCGACTCAACGGCACATAACAACAACAACAGTACCTAGGAATAAAATAGTGCTGGTGTTTACTTGGAGGTTTAAATATCAGAAGACTGTCTACTTGTTTTTCTAATGAGCTGTTTTTAGTAAAAGGTAAGCAATTTATTATTTTATGTCAATTTGCTTTTATTTTAGTTGATGCTGATGTAACAGTAATAGGTTCTGGTCCTGGAGGATATGTTGCTGCTATTAAAGCTGCCCAGTTAGGCTTCAAGGTAAGGTCTGCACTCAGACTAGATGCTGATTGGTTTTTATTTGGATAGAATTGATCATGTTTACACAATAGTTTATGCTTAAAAGTGCAAAAAATAACATTTTAATCTGTGTAGTATCTTTAACCCTGATAGTAATGAAGTGAGAGTTTGGTTGTAGTATTTTCATGGAAGGGAAAGTGAAGTCCAAAAAAACGTATTTTTCCCTTTCCCTGGTACTTTTCGTAATAGTAAACAAAAATACCTATTAGAATAATTTACTTTTGAATTAGCCTGGAAGAGCTTCATTTAAAGAGATCTGTATTTTGATCTCTGAAAAACACAACTTGAGAAACATGTTTTGCATAAAAATTAAGCAAACATATTTGGAAGTTTAATAGACTAAAATATTATAGTTTATGTATAGTTAAAAAATGTTTTGTTTGGTTGTAGACAGTCTGCATTGAGAAAAATGATACACTCGGTGGAACATGCTTGAATGTTGGCTGTATTCCTTCTAAGGTGAGCATACATTTTGTACAATATAACAGGTTTTCATTAGCTATGGACTAAAAAGATGCATTGAGACTAGAATGAATATTAGATTAATATAATTATACAAAACAAAACATGATAAAAACACAGTTTTCCTTTGTAAAACTTAAGTCTTTCCAGTCTGCCACACATTCCTGAAATACCTTCCTTGTCTCAGTGCTTAGGATTTCTGTTTAAAAAAACTGACATTCCAATTTTTCTCTTTTACTGATGAGACAGATAGTAGTAAATTCTTCTTTTAGGTCCTTTATGTATGTAAACATGACTGCCTTTTTCACCTGCCATCCTTAAGTATGTATTCTTTGCTCTTAAAGAAAGTCAACATGTCTTTGTTTTTCATTCTTGTTTGTTGAATGTCTTTTATGTAATTATTGTTTGTTTTAGGTTAATTATGTAAGAACAGAAACTGAAATGGTATATAGTCAGTCATATGTACAGTTCCACAGAGAATGAAATTTTGTGTTTTTTGATTGTATGTAGTCTATTCAGGTATGACTGCTAACCAGAAAGCTGGAGGTTCAAACCCACCACACACTCCACAGAAGGAAGGTTGTGCAATCTACTTCCATAGTGATACTGCCTTGGAAAACCAAGGAGGGGTCACTATGAGTCAGAATCAACTTGATGGCAGTGGGTTTGGTTTTTTTATAGTCTTTTTATGAACATTTGATAATTTCATCTTTCTGTTTCCTTTAGGCTTTGTTGAATAACTCTCATTATTATCATTTGGCCCATGGAAAAGATTTTGCATCTAGGGGAATTGAAAGTAAGTATAGTTTTCATATTCAACAGTATCACAAGGCATGCTTGACTCGAGTCTTGTGGCTAAAGACTTAGTTTGTATGTGTGTTTAGTGAGAAAAGATTAAGATAAAGAATCATGAAAATGTAGAGAGATTGGTTTAAGAAAGGGCTTAAATCCAGATTTCTACCATAATATCTTCTATTCATGGCTAGCTTTTGTCTGAAATTTCACATGTGCGCGCGCACACATGCGTGTGTGTGTGTAGAGTAGAGTAGAGTTCACTTAGAAGGATGGGTCCCTGCGGGCTGTGGATAAATAAAGGAGGAAGGAAACTCTGTGTAAGTTGCTGGTAGTGAAAAGGGGTGTGAGGTATGGTATGTTGGTAGTGAAAAGGGGTATGTTGTGGTGATGAGGTGCCATCCAGTCAGTTCCGACTCAGAGTGAGCCTGTGCACAACAGAATGAAACACTACCCATCCTCACAATTGTTGCTGTATTTGAGCCCATTATTGCAGCCACTGTGTCAGTTCATCTCATTGAGAGCCTTCCTCTTTTTGCTGACCCTCTACTTTTCCAAGCATGCTGTCTTTCTCCAGGGACTGGTCTCTTGTGATAACATGTCCAGAGTTTGTGAGACAAATTCTTGACATCATTGCTTATAAGGAGCATTGCGACTGTACTTCCAAGACAAATTTGTTCTTTCTTCTGGCAGTCTATGGTATATTTAATATTCTTTGCCAGCCCCATAATTCAAAGGCATCAGTGAAAAGAAAGTGCATTTTATATTTTAATTTGGTGTGTCTATCTCCTGTCATCCTTTTGGGCTGTTTTTATTCCACCTCTTCTAACTGTTGCTGTTGACGAATATATGCATAGGGCAGTCTGTTTTAGAGAGGGTCTAAAACATCCCTTGAAATACTTTATTTATTTACTGTAACAGTAAGCTTCTGAAAGAAGAAGGTGTGGTATAGGCAAAAAAAAAACAAAAAAACCAAACTCAGTGTCGTTGAGTTGGTTCTGACTAACAGTGACCCGTCCTTGGGTTTCCAAGGTGGTATCTCTATGGAAGTAGGTTGCCCAACCTTTCTTCTGAGGAATGGCTGGTGGGTTTGAACCTCCAGTCTTCTGGTTAGCAGTCAGATGCCTTAGGCACTACGTGACCAGAACTCCTGCAGTATAGGTCCAGTGGATATAGAGGAGATGTATGTACACTAAACCAAATAATTAAACTACATGAAAAATAGAATTACTTAAGGAAAGAAGAGATAAAGGTAGTCAAGAGACCTGTATTATAGGAAAGGCTTTGTTTTTAAGCTATGTCCTTAGGCTCTTTATTTTCTTATTTCTAGGGTAGGTGTTAGTTGCATGAGCCGATCTCTAAGATATTCTTACCTTTAAAATTCTATTGAGTTGAGCAATTTTATCTTACATTGTTTTGGAATTCTCTTCTGAGTTAAATGAGTAATTAAATCTACTTTATTAAACTAAATTCTTTTATATTAAGTGTGTCCATTTGAAATTTTCAAATGTGTTATTTTTATTAGCTTTTATTTCATGGCATTTAGCATTTGTCCTTATTTAAAATTCAGGTCATATTTTATTTTGCCATTTCTACTTAAATCTCTTCCAGGTTTATAACTATCATAAGGTGTTTGGAGACTGTGTGGTCACAGTAGGGTATAATATTTTATTTTTGGCTATTTTACTTCTAAAGAGGAACTTTTTCTTTTTTTGTATTTATACATGCACACACACATAATTAAATTGTGATTTGGGTAAAAGTTTACAGAGCAAATTAGCTTTCCATTCAGCAGTTCATACACATTGTTTAGTGACCTTAATTGAAATAAATACCACAATGTAATTGCACTCTTCCCACCTCTTCCCTATATTTACCATTTCTCTTCACCCTTCTTTCCTATCCCTTCCTGCCTTCTTAGGTTTGTCCCTTGCAAATGCTGCCATTTTGTTTTTGTTCTAATGAGTACATATTATTGCTTACCTTACAGCCTGTCTGTCATTTGGCTGAAAGGTGAGCCACAGGGTTGAGTTCAGGTCCAGGCTTGAGGGATGTCTAAGGACTATAGTCGGCAAGGTTCTACCAGTCTCTATCAGATGTGGTCTTTTTAACGATTTTGAGTTTTGTTCCACATTTTTCTCGTAAATCTATTCAGAACCTGCTATTGTGAGCCCTTTCTCTGCAGTCAGCAGTGGTAGCCAGGCATCATCTAGTTCTTTCAGTCTTAGTCATGGAGGTTGGTGTTCATATGGTCCATTAGTCCTTTGGACTAATTGTTTCCATATGTCTTTGATTTTCTTTACTCTTACTTGCTCCAGATTGGGAGAGACCAATAGTTGCACTTTACATGGCAGCTCACAAGCTTTTAAGACCCCAGTTGCTACTTGTGAAGGTGGACTTCTTGCAGTATTTGATGGGTCTCACTAATTTCGATATGATGTTCTTGATTTTTTGTCAGCTACGATTGTTATATCAGTTATGATATTCAAAAAATTTTCATACTGCATTATGTACAGCTCCATAAGCATTAGCGGAATCCCTTAGGGATGCAAACAGTTAAGTGCTCAGCTTCTCATCAAAACATTGGCAGTTCAAGTCCATCCAGAAGTGGCTTGGAAGAAAGGCCCTGGTGACCTACATCTGAAAAATCAGACACTGAAAACCCAGTGACACACATTGGGTCTCCTCATTAGTTGGAATCAACTCAACAGTAACTGGTTATAAGTGTTAGGCTTCAGTTTTCTAGACCATGATTAGTGAAAATAACACATACAGCTTCAAGAATTTACATAAGAACTGAAGATTTACCTAAATTCCAGTGTCTGAAGTTCGCTTGAATTTAGAGAAGATGATGGAGCAGAAGAGTACTGCAGTAAAAGCTTTAACAGGTGGAATTGCGCACTTATTCAAACAGAATAAGGTTAGTATGTTTAATGTTCAGGTTTCTGCTTTATTTAATATATACTTTTAACATTGCTCTGTGCTGATAGAGTGGTGGTATTTGGACCTGGCTACGAAAGGATGTTTTTTAAATTTACAACAGTGTGCTAACCCAAAATAGCTTTCTTTGAAATATATAGCCATTTTTTGTTACTCGGTGTACAGGATTACTGAAGAAGGAAATGTTTCATATTTGATGAATTCATTTAATAAATTTTACTGTTAATCATATTTATAAAAAGTGATTTAAACTTTGTGATTTTTATAAGCATTTGTTTTATGAAGGTTGTTCATGTAAATGGATATGGGAAGATAACTGGAAAAAACCAGGTCACTGCTTCTAAGGCTGATGGGGGCACTCAAGTTATCGATACAAAGAACATTCTCATTGCTACAGGTTCAGAAGTTACTCCCTTTCCTGGAATCACGGTATTTTCGCTTTATAACGTAATGACTATTAGAATTTTCCTTTAGAGATAAATTTTTATAAATTAACACATGCTATTCATGACTATTGAATGAGAGTGTTTTGACTGAAATACTCTATTTGGACAGTCATTCAGCTTTGGAGAGTTGCTTATCTTTATTCTACAGTGATTTGGACCAGATACAGACCACTTTATATTAAGATACTGACTGAAATACTCTATTTGGACAGTCATTCAGCTTTGGAAAGTTGCTTATCTTTATTCTACAGTGATTTGGACCAGATACAGACCACTTTATATTAAGATACATTTGAATTCAATATGAAGTTAAAATTGGCCATTTTGTTTTGAAACAATGATAAAATTTTAAATGTAGCATTTTAATGGGATTTAACAAAATTTGGCATATGAATAGAAGTCATAGAGATAAATCTCTCACAACAAATAAATGACAGTATTTTTAGTGAGTATACTGCATGAGGTTACCACTTACAAATCATTATGTTTTCCCAGGTAATTTTGATTGTGTCTTTTGTTTTTCTTATAGATTGACGAAGATACAGTAGTGTCATCTACAGGTGCTTTGTCTTTAAAAAAAGTTCCAGAGAAGATGGTTGTTATTGGTGCAGGCGTAATAGGTGTAGAATTGGTAATCAGTTTCTTTCTGTTATTACCTCCATGGAGTTTGAAGGGAATCAAAGGTCCTCTATTTAATTTTTTCTGTAACATCTCAGGCAGATCAGCATTTGGTTTGCTTGAGCACTTACAAGGAGTTTACCTTTTTTCAAGAAAACCTTTATTTATTTTTTATTATGATTTCAGTGAAAATTTACAGAGCAAATTCGCTTTCCATACAGCAGTTCACATACACTTTGTCTCATGACATTGACTACAACCTACCCCAATGCAACAGCTCCCCTCCCACTTCCTCCCAATAGTTAACCTCTTCCCTGTGTCCATCCCTCCATGCACTCCTGCCCCCTGAGCTGTCTTCCTATGCATAAACAGCCCTTCTTTCTCCCATGATTGTTCTCTCCAAGGAGTATATCTACTTCAGGTAAATGTTCAACTCCTATGCCTGTCTTTTGTTTGGCTGGAAGCCACGGGTATGGGTTCAATTCCAGACCTGAAGGGCAGCCAGGGGCCATAGTCTCAGGGGTTCTACTAGGCTCTATCAGACCAGCAAACTTGGTCCCCCTTTTTTTTTCCTAAATGATTTTGAGATTTTTCCACATTGTTCTCCCTCTCTATCCAGGATCTCCTACATAGATCCCCCTCTGAGTGGTTGACAGTGGTAGCTGGGCACCATCTAGTTCTTTTGGTCTCATAGTCATAGGCTGTGGATCGCATGGTGTACCAGTCACTAGGACTAATTGTTTCCACAAATCTTTGGTTTTCTTTCTTCTTTGCTCTGGACAAGGAGAGACCCATCATTGCATCTAGATGGCTGCTTGCAACCCAAGAAAACCTTTTATGTACTCAGTCATTAGAATGTTCTCCTTTATTTGAAATCTACTTGTCTGTGTCGTCCACTCTTTCAGTTCCCTATAATTAGTCCTTTTTTTTTTTTTTTTTTAACTTACAGCCCTTGAAATATTGTAAGACAGCTCTCATGTTGAACAAATTGCATTCCAGGTAAAGACTGTGCTCCTTACCATGACTTAATGTAATCTGGCTTTTTGCTTCCTGTCCATCCTCATCTTAGTGCTTCTTGACTTAGGTTGTAGAAGTGTCAACCTATTTGCAGTTCCCTGAACTTCCATGATACTTCATACCTTCTTCCTGCAGTGTTCTTCCTTATTGTCCATACAGCAGCTTTCTTTAAATTTCTGATGACCACTTCTTGCCTCTGTTTTAGGCATTCTTCCCCATGGTCGTCGTACATTAGTGATTGAATTGCTCGACTGAAATAATTCAGACATTCTGCTCTCTAACCACAGCCTTCTCTTGCTTAGTTACTCTTACTAGGCTCTTACAGGCTCTTTAACTTACTAGGTTTTCTAGTCCGTAGGTTCCACTAGTTTTTCCCTATCTATCCTTTCCTGTCTTAACACTGCATTCCTGATTAGCTTAGATTCTGCAGTTTACCACTTTAACCACTCTCTTAAGTGTCCTTTGCCTCACTGTTTACCCACCTCCTTGGCAGAGCTCCTGTCCTGGTTGATTTAACCTTTAACTGTTTACCTTTTTAATGCCGTACCCAGGCTATTGACTGCACCTGGCGAAAAACAGCTTGCAGGTTGGTATCTGTATAAATTCTTGGTCAGGAACTCAACCTTGCTGGCCATCCCATTGTTTTTCTAGCTAGTACACTTTCCTGATCCCTGTAGTGACTGTTTCACGTCCTACTCTTCTCAGACCTCTGCTGCTGCACTGTCTTTGTGCCTGAGCACAGATGAGCTTGTTTCCTAAATATCACATAAAAGAGAATCCATCAGAGTACAGCTCCCTCAGTTTGATGCCCCAGATTTGAAAATATTCTTACCTGTTGTTACACTTGTCCTTTTGATCTTCCCTCTTGTTATCGTGCACATGTTGTTTTGTCTAAAACTAACTCCATTACCTGTTCTTTGATGCACATCATCAGAAACGTGGTTTTATGATTTATAGTCATAATTTCTTATATTTTTCAGTCTTTCAACTGTGTTACTTCTGCTTCTTTCTCATTTATGTTTAAGCCTGCCTTTGTGTCCCTGTGTGCCACATACACCTGGTCAGGCACATTCATGCTTATAGATATAGGCTTGTGTAAACATAAAGAAGCTTTCTCTTGACCTCATATCCTTCTCCAGTTTCTTATTTTCCTCTCCTGCTCTTTACAACCAAACTTCTTGAAATACCTGTTTATACTCTGTTTCGTGAACTTCTCCTCCTTAGTTCATGGCTTCTTATACCATTAAATTACTCTTGACGAGGACACAATTGGACTTACTGCTCAATCCATTGGACTGTTTTCTTCAGCAGCAATTGGCATTGCTGATTTTCTTGGTTTTGAAACTTTTCCCCCACCTTTTCTGATTCTGTACTCTCCTGGTCTTACTTCTACCCTTTAGGTTGAAATTTCTCCATCTTCTATGCAAGTTCCCCTTTCTGAGCCTTCCCTATAATTGTTTGCATTCCTTGAGATTCTGTCCTAGAATTCTGTCTCAGATTCTGTCTTTTTACGGAATAATACTCTTCATTCCCATCTCACTTACCCAAGGACTCATAAATATTTGCATCCTAATCCTCTCTTGTCTCTGGACTTTTATATCTGAATGCCTACCAGCATCTCTATTTGTTTGTCTTACAGGCACTCAGTTTAGTAAATGTATAACTTAAGTTTACAAAAAAAAAAAAAAAAACCAAGCAAAGCCTGCTTCTCATCTGATATTTCCCATCTCAGTGATTGGTACCATCCATGTAAAGGCCTAAGCAAGAAATTTGGGAGTTATATGTGACTTCATGCCCATGGCTTCAAGCCTCACATTCACCCAGTTACTGGGTCCTAATGTGCTTGTACCTGGTATGTATCTATTGAAATATACCCACTTCTTTTCATTTCTACTTCTTAGATTGTAGCTCTGGTCCACACTATGCCTTGGCTTAGGGCTCTCTTGCTTTTTTCATCTTGTAATAATTCTCACCAGACTGGCTAGAGTCATTTTTCTGTAACACAAATTTAATATGTCCATTTCCTACTTAAAAGCCTTCTTCAGTGGCTTAATACTGCTTTTTTGGATAAATCCAAACTCTTTTTGTTGTTTAAAAGTCAGTGTGATTTGACCCTGACTCACCTCACCAGCCTCATTTCTAGCTTTCTCTCTCTCTCAGACAGTGTTGTGGGTATATCACAGTATTAGTTACTGAGCAAGCTTTGCTCTCTGCTTAGAACATTTCCTCCCCTTCATTGGTCCTGTACTTCTGTGACCTAGATGTCGTTAGGTGCTTTTCTGTGTGTTCCATTGCACCGCACTTAACCCTTAACAGTATTTGTTCTTACTTTATATTACATGTTAATTAACTCATAAATTCCATAAGGGCAGGCATAATGACTGTTTCATTCACTATATGTCTTTAGCGTCTAGCGCAGTACCTGATAAGGAGCTTGATAGTACAGTGGTTAAGCATTCAGCTGCTAATGGAAAGATTGGTGCTTGGAACCCATTTAGCAGTTCCATGGAAGTAAAGACCTAGTGATCTGCCCCGTAAAGATTACAGCCTAGAAAACCCTGTGAAGCAGTTCTCTGCTACATGGGGTCACTATGAGTTGAAATTGACTCAATGGCACCTAACAACAACATTGATACCTAATACAGAGTGAGTATGGTTGGGCAATCCTACTTCTGTAGTGATACCGCCTCGGAAACCCAAGGAGGGGTTGCTATGAGTCAGGGCCAACTTGATGGCACATAACAACAACAACAACATTCACATGCTATCTCTTATTAATATTATTACTCAGTAAACACTTGACAAGGAGCTCTGGTAGCTTAGTGCCTAAGGTACTTGACTGCTAACCAGAAGGGTTTGAACCACCAGCCGCTCCTCAGAAGGAAGATGGGGCAATTGACTTCCATAGTGATACTGCCTCTGAAACCCAAGGAGGGGTCGCTGTGAATCGGGTCCGACTTGATGGCACGTAACAACAACAACAACAACAACAAACACTTGACCAGGACTCACCAAAACTTAGACATTTTTTAGTGAAGACTTCTCCCTTCTGTCCAGGAAAGCGTGAATGTTTCCTTCATTGAGTTCTTAGTATGCTGTGTCAACATCTTTGTAGCACTTGCTAATAACAGTGCAATGCATTTATCTGTTTATGTGTGTCTTCTATAAGGACATGAGCTCCTTGAAGTCAGAGATTGAGTTTATTGGTATTTGAATCCCCAGTGCCTGCCTCAATGCTTAGTACTTAGGTCTCATAGATACCAGATCCATTATTTTGTCATCCCTTCGATCAGTCCAGTCTGTCAGGATCACTTGTATATGAGTTCAAAACTAAACATAATATTCTAGATTGTGGAAAATATTTTCTTTGATATGCATAACATATTTTAATGTAATACCTTAATAAAACCCAAATCAAATTTGTTGACATAGAGTTGACTGTAATTCATAACAACCCAGTAGGACAGTAAAGCTACCCTATAGGGTTTCCAAGGCTGTAATCATTAAAGAAGCAGACTGCCACGTCTTTCTCCCATGGAGTGGCTGGTGAGTTTGAACTGCTGACCTTCCTTGGTTAGCAGCCAGGTGCTTAAGCACTGTGCCACCAGGGCTCCTTAATTTTTTTTAAAAGTCTATTAATTTAAAACAACAACAACAGTATTCTCAGTTAAAATTATAATTGAATGAAAAAAATATTTCTCTTTTCTTGAGAAAATTCATATACAAAGCCAGTTTATTATTTTACAAATATCGGTAATTAGTAGCACTAAGAGTCTGCTTCATCCCTGTCAGGACCTTCACACTTGCTATTCCTTTCTGCTTGGAACAGTCTTCTCCCAGTTATCTGTATAGTTCACTCCCTCTCAAGTTTTTGTGCAAATGTCATTTCCATTGAGCCCAGCTCTGCCCACACTATTGAAAATTGCAGTCTCACTCCCTGTTGTACTTACCTGCTTTATTTTTTTTTCCATATCTGTATTATCCTCTGACATAAATTTTACTTATTTTTTTCTCCTACTAGAATATAAGATCCCTGAGGGCAGGGATTTTTGTTTTCTTTGTTTATGTATCCCCAGGACCTATGACAAAGCAATCAAAAGTCATTGCCATTGTGTTGATTCTGAGTCACACAACCCTATACGACAGAATAGAACTTCCACACAGGGTTCCCAAGGTTGTAATTTTTAAGGAAGCAGACTGCCACATCTTTCTCCCTTGGAGTGCCTGGTGGGTTTGAACCTCTGACCTTTCTGTCAGCAGCCAGGTGCTTAAATATTGTGCCACCAGGGCTCTAGTCCATAGTAGGGGTTGAATGAATGAATGAATCTATTGCATTATATAT
>NW_006921594.1:11647004-11658705 GCF_000298275.1 Orycteropus afer afer | reverse complement strand
AATGATTATTTGTAGGGTTCAGTTTGGCAAAGACTTGGTGCCGATGTGACAGCCGTTGAGTTTTTGGGTCATGTTGGTGGAGTTGGAATTGATATGGAGATATCTAAAAACTTTCAACGCATCCTTCAAAAACAGGGATTTAAATTTAAATTGAATACAAAAGTTACTGGTGCTACCAAGAAGTCAGATGGAAAAATTGATGTTTCGTAAGTGTGCTACATTTGTTTCTGATACATGATCATCCTTGTCTTGTTTTTCTTTAAGAAAAACACTCAGGTTTATAATTACATTAACATACTTGTTTTTGTAACGTTAGACCATGTTGCTTAATATAGCTCAGTGTTGCTTATCAAATTAGTCCATTGAAGTTTATGATTGATCGTAGAAAAATTAAGTCATTGTTACTATTGCAAAGTGCCTTTCAGACCATACATTCTGAAATTTTAAAACTCCTAACATTAAGATTAATTAAATACATTTAGACGGTGGCATGGGAAAATCTGTGTAAGAACTAATGTGAATTGGATTGCTTACTGTGTGTGGCACTCATTAAATAATTTAATGGAATAACTTGCCTAAAGTTACACAGCTAGTGAATGACAGAGCCAGGGCTTGAACGTGTTATCTTTCTGCTTCAGACCTGTATTCTTAACCACTGTGCTTTACAACCTGTTTTGTGAGGTTTTAACAATAGGCCTCTAGTGGATGTGTATGTTTTCATTGCTTAATCCTTGTTATGTTTATAATAAAATCAACTTTGTTAGTAATATCAACACTTGAGGACTTTTGGTCTTAAATTTCCAATTAAATCAACTTTATGTAAATGTGTGTTTAACAGTAATCCACTATTTATTGTTTAGTATTGAAGCTGCTTCTGGTGGTAAAGCTGAAGTTATCACTTGTGATGTACTCTTGGTTTGTATTGGCCGACGACCCTTTACTCAGAATTTGGGACTAGAAGAACTTGGAATTGAACTAGATCCTAGAGGTAGAATTCCAGTGAATACCAGATTCCAAACTAAAATTCCAAAGTAAGTTGGATAATTACCTGCATTTTAAATCATTGTAAAATTTATTTTAAACATCACTATTTTGAAAATAAGAGTCTTGTCATACTCAAAAAACGCATTGACTTGGGGTAGGATAGGATAGTAAACTTAGAGATGTAAAATAAAAATAATTAATTGAATTTTTTCGTTACCCAAAGATTAGAAACTGAGCTCATTCGTAGATGTTGATATATTTTTGGTGACCTAGAAACTTTACTTTTTGTTACCATAGTATAACTGAAGATAAGTCTGTCTGAGATTTTAGAAGTTCACTAGCTTTATTTTGATCCCTGTGGTAGTATCTATGCTATTGGTGATGTGGTGGCTGGTCCAATGCTGGCTCATAAAGCAGAGGATGAAGGCATTATCTGTGTTGAAGGAATGGCTGGTGGTGCTGTGCACATTGACTACAATTGTGTGCCATCGGTGATTTACACACACCCTGAAGTTGCTTGGGTTGGCAAATCAGAAGAGCAGTTGAAAGAAGAGGTAATTCTGAATTTGGGTGGTTTTACACCGATTTTAAGTTGAGCTAATGACATTGGTTGAGCAAAGGCATTTTATTACTGCATTTAATGTCTGCAAAACATTATAGTTTAGTTTACATATGTGTGTATATATGTATATGTATGTATATGTATTTAAAATACTGTATCTTTTTGCAAATAATGCACACATACCTATAATGCACAAATAAGCGAGTGGTTTGCACAAAAGTATAAAGTGTGCATTATTTGCGTAAAAATACTGTGGTTTTTGTTGTTGTTGAAAATACACGCAGCAGGACATAACCCAAGGGTTATATCTTTTTTTTCCCTCTGATAGCATTATAAAGGAGATCATTTAGTTCTTGGATTTATCAGCAGTAATGCAGAGGAGGATAAGTTGCCTATAGTTCAAAAACTAGTATTCAAAAACTTTATATTTGGCTTTGAAATATAACCAGACAGATAGATACTTGCATTTGTACCCAAAATATATTTAATTAATCAGCATTTGGTGACTAGAAATCATATATATTACATATATATAGTAAGTAGACACTTTATATTATATATAGTGTCTGAAGAATTGCCTCCTTGGGATTTGTTTTCTGAACAAATGACAGGTGGTTAACGGGCATGACCTTTTCCATTGCTTATATGGGTTCTCATTTTCTGTCTCTCACAGGGTATTGAGTACAAAGTTGGGAAATTCCCATTTGCTGCTAATAGCAGAGCTAAGACAAACGCTGACACAGACGGCATGGTGAAGATTCTCGGGCAGAAATCAACAGACCGAGTGTTGGGAGCACATATTCTGGGACCAGTGAGTATTATAAGAACAAAAAATTGCCATTAGGATTTCTGGAAAGAATTGCTATTTAGTAATTTCACTTTAAACCACATGGTGTTTACATTGTGTGGTTATTAATTACTAGCAAAAGTTTTAGTATATCCTCTCTGCCTGGTTTTTAGCGTGGTAACAGCAGCACTCTGAACACTCTTACCTTTGTCTCCCTTCGTCGGCTGCTTTCCATGTTGCAGCTAAGATTATTCCTTTAAAACATAAGCAGGTCGTATCATTGCTTAAAACCCTCCATTGGTGCTTCTCAATTCAAGGTTCCAATGAATCTGGTCCTGCCTACATTTTTAACGTCATCTCTTTCTACTCTCCTGCTTTGCTTTTTAATTCCCAGCCACATGAGACTGCTCTCAGTTTTATAACAAACCAAGCTTGTCATATTTTAGGGCTTTGTGCTTTAGCTTTGTGCTAGGCTTTCTGCCTAGATTCTTTGCCTCTGGATCTTTGCATGGCTGGCTTGTCAGGTCTCAGCTCAAATGTTGCCCCGAAGAGAAATCTTTCCTGACTTGACTCAACTTGAAGTTTTGTCTCAGTTATCTTACATAGCAGTGTTGTTGCTAAGTATTAGCACTGACTCTTACTTCATTTTCACAACAACTCTGAGATAGATGCTACTATTATTCCCATTTTAGTGATAAAGTCTGTTGCTTGAATGAAGTGCATAGAACCAGTGAGTGATACTGAGCTAATAAGTGGTAGGATTTGAATCCAGCCCATCTGGCTCCAGAGCCCAAGCTCTTAACTTCTATGTCACCTTTTCTATTAAGCTTTAAAAAAGTAAATTGTGTTGAAGGTGAATTGACACAGAAAATAAGGTTCCCATTTAACAGTTTCTACACATATTATTCGGGAGCTCTGGTAGCATAGTGGCTAAGACACTTGCCTGCTAACCAGACGGCTGGCGGTTCAAGCCCACCAGCCACTCCTCGGAAGGAAGGTTGGGAAATCCTACTTCCGTAGTGATACTGCCTCAGAAACCTAAGGAGGGGTCGCTATGAGTCGGGGCCGACTTGACGGCACATAACAACAACAACAACACATACTATTCAGTGATACTGGTTACATCAAATTTTAATTTAATGAAAATTTCAAAATGTATCATCATCCTCATTCTGTTCTATTATTTCCAGTATTTTTATTTCTTTGCCCCTCCCCTTACCCTCTTATCTTTAATTTTTAACCATTTGGTCTCATAACAGATGATTTTTCAAAGTCGCTTATCACTCAGGGGTGATAACTCATTGTATGCGCTAATCTGCTATTTAGCAAAAGGACCTCAAGGGATAATTTTGGTTTAACATTAAAGAATGTCTCAAGTCTGTAGTCTCAGGGAGGCCTCTAGTCTCACCCAGTCCAGGAAATGTGGACTTTTTAAGAAATGGAGCCCTGTTCGTTCACATTTTTCTCCCATTCTATTAAGATCCATCTATTGTAGCCCTGATCAGAACTGTCAGTAGTGGTAGCCAGGTACTGTCTAGTGCTGGTCTCAGGGTAGATATGGCTGTGGATCATGTAGACTGTTAGTATTGTAGACTTATTTCTTCTCTAAGTCTTTAGTTTTCTCCTTTCTCTTTTGTTCCAGATGAGTAGAGACCAATAGTTACATCTTAGATGGCTGCTCATAAGCTTTTAAGACTGCAGACACTACTCACCACATTGGATATAGAACATATACTTTATGAACTATATCATGCCAGTTAACTTTCCCATGAGACTGTGGTCTTAAGCCTTCAAAGTCAGAAAGGCAATCTCATGAGGTATTTGGTTATATCTTTTTTATTATTATTATTTCTATATTTAGTTTCACTCCCCATTTACCATGCCCAACCCTAACCCAGTCTCCTAGGTATTTGGTTATGTCTTTGAAGTATCCATAACTGTCTCCCATATGTGATTTATTAATATACATACACACACACACACACACACACACATGTATGTACATACATGTAACAATTAACAAAAACATTTAAGGCAGTTTTAATAATTAAAAGCTTGCTCTCTCAACTGTTCTATTCGCCTGTACTTGTTTTTGCCCTGGAAATAAAGTTACTTCTTGGATTATTATTTTAAAGGGTGCTGGGGAAATGGTAAATGAAGCTGCTCTTGCATTGGAATATGGAGCATCCTGTGAAGATATAGCAAGAGTCTGTCATGCACATCCGGTAACTATTAACAACATTCAGAATGAATGTCTACTTAAAATTTCCTAACCCACAAATACTTCGTTTTTAATGTTATATATCTTCCTTTACAGACCTTATCAGAAGCTTTTAGGGAAGCAAACCTGGCTGCATCATTTGGCAAATCAATCAACTTTTAAATTAGAAGATTATATATTTTTTTTTCCTGCAGTCTCCTGGGAGATTTTGTAGAAGTCACATTTCTGAACAGGAAATGCTCACAGCTCCAAGAATTTCTAGGACTGAATTAAGAGACTTATGGAAAGTATTTAATAGGTTTGGACAGAATGGAATAATCCCACATCTGTGTTTTAAATAAACTTAATATTTTGTTTCAGTGCATTAATATTGCACAAAAAAAGCTACTTACAGTAGTAGCATCCTGTAGTGTTTCCATCAACCCATGTTTTCATGCTGTTTATGACCGATTCACCTTTACTGAATTTATATCAGGTAGCTTTTATTCCTGATACAGTAAAGTTGAATTTACTTACGTGATGGAACCTGGAGTATGGTAATGTGAGCAGTTACGTTTGAAGCAAGATGATCAGTTACTTTAAATTTGTTTTTCATATTGGAAACAGAAGTCATTAAAACAAGAGTCAAATATGTATAACCTGAACTGTTGTAAATAAAATACATTCTCACTTGTTTAACTCCCAAATCCTTACAGCTTAGAGGCAGAATTCCTGTGTGCAGGAAATTTTTAAGGTTCCACTGAGGTCTGCAACTCTGAAGGATCATTATATAGCTATCTATATTAATGAGGTTTATGTACAAAACTCAAATGGACACTCAAATGTATTATACTGGTTAATGTGAGGATATGAAAATAAATACAGTCTTTCATTTACTGGTTATTCTGAGTCGACATAAAGATGGTCTTTCCTAGTTCCTTTGTGACTACCTCTTGTGTGTATTCTTATTAATCTTTATTACTGCTTTTATAGGCCTACATGTAATTCAGAATTAAACTAACAGTTACTTTATCTTTTTTCACATTGTAGGACAATATTAAAGCATTTAGAAGGTCATTAGCCTTTCATCTGTCTTAATACCATCATTGATCATAGAGAAAAGGAGAATGTTTAGTAATTAAGTTTTAATTGCGTTAGATATGGGCCACATTTTCTTTTTTCTTCATTATGTCCAGTAATATTGTGGTCATTATTAATGATACATTGAAAAGAATCTGGATTCTGTTACATACCTCTGAAGAGTATTGAATAGGCAGTAACTTGGCTAAGTCAAACTATAAACTGTCTTATTTGTATTGGGCAGCAGTCGAAATCACTTTTTAGTTTTAGCTTTAGCTTTAGCTTGTCTACTTGAAGTCTGCCCTGTGCATGTGTACTCAAGGATCAACCAGATATTGGGCAAAGTGTATAGAAAAGTTAGGGGCCCTTCTCTGAGATATCAGACAGTGTTTTCACTGCTAGTCATAACGTTTTTAGTGGCCAATTTTTCCAGAATTGGATGGCCCCATTCTTCTCTTAGTCTGGAAGCTTCGCTAAAACTGTCCACTATGAGTGACCTTGCTGGTATTTGAAATGCTGGTGGCGTAGCTTCTAGCCTCATAGCAACACACAAGCCACCACAATATGACAAACTGACAGATGAGTGGATATTGGCCACTGGAAACTATGAATAGCAATGAATTGCTGTCTGATATAATGCCAGAAGATAAGCCCCTCAGATTGGAAGGCACTCAAAATGCGACTGAGGAAGAACTGCTTCCTTAAAGTAGTACTGCCCTTAATTATGTGGATGGAGTAATGCTTTCAGGACCTTCATTTGCTGATGGGGCGTGACTCAAAACTGGGAGGAAACAGCTGCAAACATTAATCAGAACGTGGAATGTATGAAGTGTGAATGTAGGAGAATTGGAAATTGTCAAAAATGAAATGGTGGAACATATAAAGATCTACAACCTAGGCATTAGCTGACATGTACCACTGTTGACCATTTTGGATCAGACAGTCATGTGATCTGCTATGCAGGGAATGACAAATTGAAGAGGAATGGCATTGCATTAATCATCAGAAAGAACATTTCAAGATCGATCTGAAGTATAATGCTGTCAGTGATAGGATAATATCCATATACCTACAAGGAAGAGCAGTTAATACTGTTTGCATTTATGCACCAACCACTAAAGCCAAAGATAAAGAAATAGAAGATTTTTACCAACCTTCACAGTGTGAGATTGACCAAACATGCAATCAAGATGTATTGCTAATTGTGAAGAAGCATCAGTAGTTGGAAAATATGGCCTCGGTGATAGCAATGATGTCAGAAACCACGTGATAGAATTTTGCAAGATCAATGACTTATTTGTTACACATACCTTTTTTCAGCAATATAAACAGTGGCTATACACATGAACCTTACTAGATGGAATATACAGGGATCAAATTGACTACGTTTATGGAAAGAGGCAATGGAAAAAGCTCAATATCATTCAGAACAAGGCTAGGAGCTGACTGGAGCAGATGATCAATTGCTCATATGCTTCTTCAAGTCGAAGAAAATTAAAACAAGTCCATGGAAGCCAAAATAGGACCTTGATTATATCTCACCTGAATTGAGAGATCATTTGAAGAATAGATTTGATGCAGTGAACACCAGCGACCAAAGACCAGATGAGTTGTGGGATGACATCAAGGACATCATATATGAAGAAAGCAAAAGGCCATTAAAAAGATAGGAAATTATGAAAAGACCAAAATGGATGTCAGAAGAGACTCTGAAACTTGAACTGAGAACAGTTAAAGCTAATGAAGAAATGAAATAAAAGCACTAAACAGAAGATTTCAGAGGAGAGCTCAAAAAGCCAAAGAAGTATAAAATGTGCAAAGACCTAGAATTAGAAAACCAAAAGGGAAGAAGACACTCAACATTTCTCAAGCTGAAGTAACTGAAGAAAAATTCAAGCCTGAAGTTGCAATATTGAAGGAAACTATGGGCAAAGTGTATGAAGAGGAACATGTCATCAGAATTGGAGGAAGACTCATTAACAACCTGTAATATGCAGAAGACACAACTTTGCTTGCTGAGGAGGACTTGTTTGAAGCACTTCCTGGTGAAGATCAGAGACTACAGTCTTCAGTATGGATTACACCTCAGCATAAAACAAAAATACTCACAACTGGACCAGTAAGCAACATCACACTAAATGGAGAAAAGATCAAAGTTGTCAGGGATTTCATTTTACATGGATCCACGATCAATACCCATGGAAGTAGCAGTCAAAAAATAACGTATTTTACTGGACAAAAGGAGTTCTGGTAGCACAGTGACTAAGGCATCTGACTGCTAACCAGAAGGTTGGTGGTTCAAACCCACCAGCCACTGTGGGAGCAAGACTGGGCAATCTACTTCTGTAAAGATTTACTGCCTCAGAAACCCAATGAGGGTCACTATGAGTCAGAATTAACTCAATGGGAGTGGGTATTGTACTGGACGTATCTGCTGTAATAGACCTCTTTAAAGTGTTAAGAAGCAAAGATAACACTTTGAAGATTAAAGTGCACCTAACCCAAGCCATGGTGTTTTCAGTTGCCTCATATGCATGTGAAACCTGGACAGTGAATAAGAAAGATCAAAGAATTGATACCTTTGAATTGCATTGGCAAAGAATACTGAAAATATCATGGGCTGCCAGAAGAATGAACAAATCTATCTTGGAAGAAGTACAGCTGGAATGCTCTTTAGAAGCAAGAAAGGCCAGACTTCATGTATTTTGGTCACGTTGTCAGAAGGGACCAGTCCCTGAAAAAGGATATCATGCTTGGTAAAGTGGAGAGTCCATGAGATAGGGGAAGACCCTCAACAAGATGGATTGGCACAGTTGTTGCAATGATGGCTTCAGGTATAGCAAGGATTGTGAGGGTGATGCAGGACAGAGCAGTGTTTCATTCTCTTGTACATAGGGTTGTTATGAGTAGGAATCTATAGCTCCTAATAACATGGACAAAAGACTGAGTGATGCAGGAAGCATCAAAAGATGGAAGGAATGTAGAGTCATTGTACCAAAAAGAATTGGTTGATGTTCAACCATTTCAGGAATGATCAGGAATTCTCAGATTACTTGCTCAGCATACAGACTGAGTAAGTATGGTGAAAGGATACATTCCTTTCAAAAAATAAGATCAGGAACAGATGGTAGATACTTGTTCTGGTTACCTAGTGCTGCTTTGACAAGAATATGCCACCAATGGGATGGCTTGAACAAACAGGAGTTTAGTCTCTTAACAATTGGAGGCTTTAAATTTGAGTTCAGAGTGCCAGGCTCTGGGGGCTGAGTGAAAGCCCCTCAACCTTGGGCTTCAGCTCTGCCTCCTGTTCTGGCCCACTGAAGCTAGAGGCTTATCTTCACTCAGGTAGCTGCTGGCTGCTGAGACTGACAAGCCCAAGGCTGAGAAATAAAAAGGCACAGTCCTGATGTTACCAAACCACATGGCAGGCCATTAATTCAAGTCCATTGAAAGTCCCAAGGTCGGCAGAGCATGGCAGGATGCTGAACAATGACATGGCTACATGCAGGGTTCAAGTGTGCCATAAGCTAGAGACCATTCCCAAAGTATGGGAAGCAGACCACATACCCAAAGCAGCTGTTCCAATAGATTCCACCACGGAGTAAATTACCAATCTCACCATGGGGAATAACTACATTCAGCTGCTCAGCCACTCAACCAGGCCCAGCTAACTTGACACACAAACTTAACCACCATAGTACTGAAGGAAGTCCAAGCTGCACTGAAGGAATTGATAAAAAAAGCCCCAGGAATTGAAGGAATACCCATTGTAGTGCTACAAGAAATGGATGCAGCACTGGAGGCCCTCACTTGTTTCTGCCAAGAAATTTGGAAGATAGCTACCTGGCTAGCTGACCAGAAGAGATCTGTATTTGTGCCCATTCCAAAGAAACGGAGTCCAACAGAATGAGGAAATTATTGAACAATATCATTATCACATGCAAAAATAATCGCTAAAGATAATTAAATGGTTGCAGCAATATATTGACAGAGAACTGCCAGAAATTTGAGCTGGATTCAGAAGAGGATGTGGAACAAGGGATGTCATTGCTGATGTCAGATGTGTCTTGGCTAAAAGCAGAGAATACCAGAAAGATGTTTGCCTGTGTTTTCTTGACTATGGAAAGGCATTCGGCTTTGTGGATCCTAACAGCTACATTGCAAAGAATGGGAATTCCAGAAGACTTAATTGTGCTCCTGAGAAACATGTACATAGACCAAAAAGCTGTTGTGAGAACAGAACAAGGGGATACTGCATGGTTTAAAATCAGGAAGGGTATGTGTCAGAATTGTATCTTTTCACCATACTTCCTCAGTCTGTATGCTGAGCAAGTAATCTGAGAAGCTGGACTATATGAAGAATGGCATCAGGATTGAAGGAGGAGGATCCATTAACCACCTGGGATAGGTAGATGACACAACCTAGCTTGCTGAAAGTAAAAAGGTCTTGAAGCACTTACTGATGAATACCAAAGTATGAACTTCAGTATGAATTACACCTGAACTTAAAACAGAAATCCTTGCAATTGGACCAATAAGCAACATCATGTAAAATGGAGAAAATATCAAAGTTGTCAGAGATTTCATTTTACCTGGATCCACAGTCAACACCCATGGAAGCAGCAGTCAAGAAATTAGACATATTGCATTGGGCAGATCTGCTGCAAAAGACCTCTTTAAAGTATTAAGGAGCAAAGATGTCACTTTGAAGAGTAAGGTGGGCCTGAGTCCAGGCATGGTATTTTCATTTGCCTCATATGCATGTGAAAGTTGGACAATGAATAAGGAAGACTCCAGAAAAGTTGATGCCTTTGAATTGTGTTATTGGCAAAGAACACTGAAAATACCACAGACTATCAGAAGGATGAACAAATCTTGAAGAAGTGCAGCTGGAATTTTCCATAGAATCAAGAATGGCCAAACTTTGTCTGACCTACTTTGGTCATGTTGTCAGAAGGGACCACTCTGTGGAGAATAATATTATGCTTCATAGAGTAGAGGGTCAGCAGAAAAGGAGAAACAACGAGATGGGTTGACACAATGGCTGCAACAGTAGGCCAAGTACAGCAAGGATGGTGCAGGCCTGGGCAGTGTTGTACACAGGGCCACTGTGCGTTGGAGCACACAGCACCCAATAACATCATCTCTGAGATGCTCTCCTTTCTCGGATTTCCCCTTTACTTTCTAGTTGCTTTGGCTGCCCCTTTGTCTGAAACCTCAACCATTGAGATTAGGCTTCTATCCAACTTGAGCTTACTGGAGCCTCCCTCATATAAAAAGTTGTTAAAAGGAGAAACTCCCTTTCTGCCTGCATTTGCTTGCTCTCTTGTGCCTTTACATTGAATTTTGTTTGTAGTTTACAGCTGTTACCAGGAGGGCTGGTTTGATACATGCTGCTTTGCCATCAATAGAAATTTGCGTCTTTTTAAAATCTTTTCTGAAGTCCCAATGTTATGTGAAGTGCTTGTTTGTTAAACTTCAAACATGTCCTTCCACTCTGAAGAAAAAAAGTTTCTAATTAGGGAATAGTGAAGTATATTTTAATATGAAATCCTAGCTATAGAGAGACAAAATAACCCAACTGTAAAGGTTCACATTCAACATGAGAATGCAAATACATCTGGATGGGAATGAAGTCCTAGGGCTAAAGCGTTTTAAATGTTCAGGAGCTCTGGTAGTGTAGTGGTGCGGTGTAGTAAATTACCTGGTATGGTTTTTCTAGCCATAACTGCCAGCCACTGTTGTAAGTACTTTACATGGATTATACCATTTCATTCTCATACCACCCCTAGGAGATAGGTACTCTTATTACTTCCAGCTTACAAATGAGGAAAATGAAGCATAAAAATTTGAACAGCTAGCCCCAGGTGAAAGGGCTAGTGAGTGGTAGAGTCAATGCCTGGTAGCATATGCACATGGAAGCCTCTTATTAAATATTTCTTGAGCATGTCCAGTGGGATTTAAAATAATGATAATTCTAGTTCCCATTTATTGAACAGATCCTATGTCTTAGGCACTGTGTCAAGATTCATTTGTTCATTCAATCATTTCCTCATTTGTTCAATTCATCTCACCTACTTTGGTTATG
>NW_006921594.1:11636190-11646224 GCF_000298275.1 Orycteropus afer afer | reverse complement strand
TAAGTCTTTGTATACTCCGTGGTGGGATTTGCTGTGAACAACTGAGGAGCTCCTGATTGTAAATGTTATCCTCCTGGGGTATTTCTGTTGGGTGTGGCACAGCAATGTTCTGGGAAGTTTGCTCCCTCTCAGGTGCTTAGAATTCTGACGTTATGCTTGGTTAGTTTGGCCACTCTACCAGACTCAAAAGGAGGCCTCCTAGAGGCAGAAGAGGTCTCTCTGACTGCTGGCTGAGGTCCTTGCTGCTGAGAGAAACATGCTCCTGAGAGACATGCGCTGCTGGGAAAGAGACACAAGAGACACACATTGCTGAGAGTGACACTGAGAGACACGCACTGCTGGGAGAGAGACAGTTGGCTCAGAGATGGCGGACTGAGAGAGACTGAGCATTGTTCCTGAACTTGAATTGTAGCCTGGTGCTTCCCTATTCAACCCCATAATCTCTGAGTTGTGTGTGGCCACTGCAGCGAATTATCAAACCCAGCAGAAAGTTGGTGGGTGCTGCGGGAGAACGGTTGGTGTCAGGGTTGATGAAAGGGCTGGAGGGAGGCAGCATGTCTGGCCTCGCAGGTATAGGCCTTGGGCTATTGATGGTGATTCTGTCTTCCTCTTGTGGGGTTAGAGGAGGTCAGAAGATGTGGCCTCCTTGCCCCTTTGGCAAGTGGTCAAGGCATTTGGCTGCTAACCAAAAGGGCAGTGGTTCAAACCCATGAGCTGTTCTGTGAAAGATGAGGTTGTCTGCTTCTATAAAAGTTTACAGCCTTGGAAACCCATTAGGGGCTGCTGAGTTGGAATCGACTTGATGGCAGTGAGTTTTGTTTTTTGGTTGATATTAACTACTCTGCTTTCAGTATTCTCTGAGATTGTGAAAGATAGGGTGATCACATGTTTCAAAGTGGGATCTTTAGTTGTTTGCAGGGAAAAACAGGTGAATAGGTAAAGTTAGGGCTCAGAAAAAAAGTTAAAAAGAATGGTAGTAATGCGTTCCTGCCATTTTATATCAGATACTTACAAGTCAGGAAAGATCATAGTTGCTGTAGTGGCTGATGAGGCATGGCCATTCTGCTAGTTATTAGCATTCTTACCTAAACAAAAGTGATAAACAATTGGCTTGGACCAGAGGGAAGGTACCTTATTATTTAAAATACAGCTCTGTCTGTAACTTTGGCCCAGGCCCAGCTTCAAGTGCAGCTGTGTTGGCTGTGGGTGGTTGGTAAGTGGTGCACAGAATAATAGTCTTGCTCTAAGAAGAATGTGTAAAAAGCAGTTTCAGGGGCTGGACTGTTCCTAGCTCATCTATAAAGATGACAGGCTTGCCAGTTGCATTTCAGCTATTTTCTTTAGCCTGTGGAACAAATGATTGTTGTACAATTGTTTTGGCCAAACCTACACATTGTAGCTGAGACATTTAAGTAGTGGAACCAACTAAAACACAACACACAAGCTGAGAAATTACAGCCTCGTTCTGTACCTTGTCTAGTACTGCTGAACTCCCAGGAGCAGTGTCCATAAACTGGCCCGGTTTAGTTTAAACCTTCCTCTCAGCAACAATGGACTCATTCTATGTGGTAATAATCACACGGCCAGTTCATCCTTCTGATTTTCTAGAAATGGCTCCTTTTTATGTTCTCTTCCCTAGAACAAGGAAACTCCTAAATTTTGGAGTTTGGGGTGACTCATCAGTCATGCAATGGTGAGGGTAGTTCTGGCTAAATCGTTCTTCCTCCACTTCAGCCAGGAAATCCCACTGGGCGTGGTTTGGGGGTGGATGTGTGGAGGATGTTGATCTATCTAGCAGATGAATAATAGCTTGTTTATAGACACAATAGAAAGTAGGGTCTTTGGGGAGGCAGCAAACTTGTTTATAAATCCATCTTTACAGCAAAAATAACTTTCTTTGTTAAACAGATTCATGGATGCTCAGTGAAAGTAACAATGAACTTAAGAATTAAACTAAGTAGATATATATACAAAAGCACTGTACTTTATTTAACTCCATACAAAAAATGTGGTCATTAAAAACATTAAATAGGTAAGAGTATTTTATTTTGAAGATCATGAAGTCAGTTTTCAAAGTGTAGCTATTATTACTTTGGTCACCTCAGGCATCTTACACTTAGAGCCCTCCCTTCCTCCTCTGTTACAAGCAGGTGCTATAAACAGCAACTTTCTGGCTTATGTCCTTCAGGAGTGAGCGGACTTCCCCTTCCAATCTCACTAGTTCTTGGGCTTTATCTTCTAAATATTTTTGATTGTCTTCGTATTTTCTTTCTAAATCTGGGAGATAAAATGAAAAAGTAAATCTGGGTAATTTGCCTACAAGGCCTTATTTAAATACCTGAGACATAGTGGATGCCTAAACTTTAAAATTAGTTTATGAAAACATGAGACTACGTAAAAACACCTACCTTTCAGCAGTTGCAGTTTACTGTTTGCTTGAGCCAAAAGTGTTTTTGCTTCATTTTGGAGCATTTCAGCTTTCCTTCTGGCATCAGCTGATTCTTCAGTCTTTTTGGCAATTATATTTTCTACTTCCTTATACTTTTCACCAAGTTCACCATCCAGAATCTGCAGTTCCATGTTAGACACAGAACAGTGATAATGTCAGTATGTGAGCACATGTCAGACTAGCAGTATATTGGTTGCAAGCTTGGATCACATACGTAACTAACTTGCATGGCAAGCATTCTGGATTAAGCCACCAAGGGTATCTGGGCTTCATCAAGTTACTCAAGGGCAGTAAACAGATAGTAGTTTGAATGCAAAATGGACACATTTTTACAAAAAAAAAAACCCATGAATTTTAGCAGCAAGACTTTAGGGTTACCCCAAGGTGGGTCACTATGAGTCAGAAACAACTCGAGGGCAGTTAGTTTTTTATAGAGAAGAACAGCACTGCTCTAAACCAGGCCTCCAAACTAGGTTAGTCATGGCTGACAGCAAAATCCTAACAGGCCTGAATTTCAAAATTTTGGGTGAATTGCAAAAATTACCGTCAGAACCCTGGAAGGGGAGACTCAGGTGCAGTGAGCCCTTTCAGGAGCCTGATGACTGAGACTGGATTATTGCCAGGACTGTGGAGAGCAACACTTTGAAGCAGTGAGGTTGCCACCATCTTTGAGCAGGGCACCGCTGTTTTCACGCCTGTCATTCAAGAGATTTGGTTGCTATGCAACATGCATGCTGCCCTTGTTTTCCAAGAGGCAGATTACGTTTCTATCAGGGCATCTACCCCAAATTTTTCTCATTGTGATTACTGTTTTGGTCCATTCACATTTTACAAATTCACATCCGTTCTGGTTTCGCTTTGTCTGCCATGACTGAACCAGGAAGAAACAATCTGAAGCAGATTTTCTCAAAAGTAGATATTCTGAGATCCAAACGTTTAGACACCAGAGGCCCTTTCTGAGGAAATGGAAGGGGGACTATCTGGAACTTAACTATTTAGGACTTGTGAAATCTTCACATAGAAATTAGGGTGAAAAAAGATTCAGGAAAAAGGCATATTCCAGAGCTGGGTGAAGAGAGGAGAAATTGGGTGTGGGTTGGAAAGATAGCTGCAGATGATTCTTCTGAGAAACACTGTTTAAACAACAGCCATAAGTATGGAAATTTCATTTCAAGGGACTTTGTTCCTTTTTGTTGAAAAAAATAATCACAGACATGCAAAATGCTCTGTAAGATGACTACTGGGGGAATTGACCTCAGCACTGCAGGAAGACTACAGACCACAATGGGAATGAAAATGGATCTGATACCATGACAACAAAATTGTCTTGTTCTCTTACCTCAGCCCAGAAGTGTAGGAAAGTTACCCTTATGTGATTCCTAAAAGCTGCGGTTTCAGACTCAATCTAGTTTTTCCGTAACTTCCAGGAAAAATCTTGAATAGTATGAATTATAAACTGAACTTGAGTCATTTAACCATTTCAACATCTCCCCTTCAATTTCTTTCTCTTAAATACTACTTTATTGTGTTTTTGGTAGAAGTTTACACAGTAAATTAGGTTCCCACTTGACTATCTCTATACAAACTGTTTTGTAACATTAGCTACGTTTGTCCAACATGTCCACATTTTCTGTGTTTAGCTTGTTTCGTTTCCGGTATTCCACTTTCTGTGCCCCTTGTTTCCTCATCTTGGCCTTAGCTGGTCTCATACGGATGGTTTTTTAGTAGAGGACTGTACTTACATACAATATCCTTTATTTTGTGTGCCACTATCATTTGCTACCTTCCGAGGAGTGGCTGGCGGTTCAAACCCACCAGCCACTCCTCGGAAGGAAGGTTGGGCAATCCTACTTCCGTAGTGATACTGCCTCGGAAACCCAAGGAGGGGTCGCTATGAGTTGGGGCCGACTCGACGGCACATAACAACAACAACAACAACATCATTTGCTAAAAGGTGATCTCAGTGATAGTCTCAGGGAGTCCTCTGGTCTCAACTGGTCTAGTTAGTTAGTCTGGCCTTTTGAAAGAATTTGAGTTTTGTTCTACATTTTTATCCCATTCCAATGAGGACTAGGAGCTCTGGTAACATAGTGCCTAAGGCACTTGACTGCTAACCAGAAGGCGGTTCAAACCCACCAGCCACTCTCCTTGGAAGAAAGGTTGGGCAACCTACTTCCGTAGTGATACCACCTCGGAAACCTATGAAGGGGTCCCTATGAGTTGGGTCCGACTCAACGGCACATAACAATGACAACAATGAGGACTATCTATTGTGACCCTGGTCAGAGGAGTTGGTAGTGGCAACTGGGCAACTTCCCTCCAAGTTTAAAAAAAGGTCTCTTTGGAGATGAACATCAGCCCACGCAAATTAAGAAAATGAATTTGTCTTTTAATGATTACTTTGCTTCTAGCTAGGAGCTCTGGTGGTGTAGTGGTTAAGGCATTTGGTTGCTAATGAAAATGTCAGTGGTTCAAACCTGCTAGCTGCTCTGTGGAAGAAAGATGGGCAGTCTGCTTCCAATAAAGATGTATGGCTTAGAAACCCAATGGGACTCACTATGAATAGGAACCGACTCGATGGCAGGGAGTTGCTTCTAGCGGGTGTGAAATTTTTCTTAACCTTCTAAAGAGAAGCACCAAAACTCAAACCTACTGCCACTGAGTCAATTCCGATTCATAGCAACCTCCATAGGGTTTCCGAGGCTGTAGATACTATGGAAGCAGACTGCCTGCCTCATCTTTCTCCTGTGGAGCAGCGGGTGGGTTCATTCTGCTGACCTTCTGGTTAGCAGCCAAATGCCTTACCATGGTGCCACCAGACAGAGCTCCTTAAAGAGAATTAAGGGAAGGTTAATTCAAAATGAGTCTGCCATGGGTCAGATCAGGTTCCTCGCCAGCTATCTTCTGTGGTGAACTCTTCACGTTCTTTCTACCCTGCTTTTGAAGTTTTATCTAACAGTCAGGTAACTATTAGATTCCATAAAGATCCTCCTAGTTGAAATACAACACAGAAATATAAGCTCAGTATGCTTGTCTGAAGATGTCTACCTCTTAGTTAAATTAATTTCATTCCTCTAAACCCTTCTCTAGTTTAAATTTGAGGGTAGGCCTTAGGTCATCTTATTGGACATGTGCATATTCATTTCTAGTCCTTTCCTTCTGTGTCTCTAAAGACTGCTACTTTCCTTTGAGATGTTTCTGATGAAGAACCTTCTTAGGTCCATCCACGTCCCGTATTAATTTCAAGGAAGGTAATGAGGAGACTAATTGCTCCTTTATCAACACAACTGTGAAGTTACAAAGATCTACTTACCTTCTTATTATCATCTGCGTTTTGTTTCACGGTATATACTACTTTTTCAATATATTCTGCCTCCCCAGAGTTTTGGGCAGCCTTGCGCTTAAGTTCTTCCACATTCCTCTCTAGCTCACTGATACGCTGTGAGGCGTTGTACAAGGTTTCCTCAGAAGCTGCGGTTTCAGACTCAATCTAATATGAAAATAAGATGTCATCCGTTCAGCAAGCCAGTGCAAGAAATGGTAGGAAGCATGACAAACGTTAAGTTTGAAAGTGGATTTAAAAGGCTGCTATGCCATTTTGTTCTAGACTCAAAGCATCACTAAAAAGAAAACAATTTCAAGAAAGTTTACATAAGAAGTGCCTAACTTTAAATAGTCTTTGCTACATCTCATATATTTACTTTATTCCTTGGTGTTTCTGATGGTCTAGGCTGAAATTCATGTAAAATTCTTCCTTGCTGGACAGCAAGAGCCCTCAGGCAGCTTAATGTGTTGAGAAACTTTTCACAGACATCTGCAAACTTTGGCTGAAGAATATTCACAAATAAGCAGATGTGAGAAGAGGGATTTCCACAAAAATGTCCAAATTGATGTGGGTGGGAACACAGGATTTATAACTTCCTGTCACCTTTTCAGTTTTTCCTATCAACTCTAAATGTTAAACTCCAGTAGTGGAGGTTACAGCACTTCAGGAACTACCCCGAAACTTAATGTGGTGTTACCAGCAAATTGCCTAAGGTCTGGGAAAGTTACAGCTGAACACTATACACGTGCAGTGTTCCTTAAGGAAAAAGGACTTTCTCAAATCTGGGCAACTGGTAAGGATCCACATGTGATCTGTTAAAAGAGGAATCAATAAACATTTATCTTAAAAAGCTAGCCAAAGTAAGCAGTCTGGCCCATGACAGGACAACCAATTTTCACTGGACACTCAATTTTTCTTGAAAATGATCTTACAAATGGATCTATTCCACAGAATTAACTGAATAACAATAGTTCCATAATTAAACTAATGGGTCAGTATAGACAAATGCTAATATATGCAAACATTTTAAAACAAACACCTCCTTAACCAATAACGTTCCCCCATATATTAACCTAGAAAAAAAAACTCTTAGAGAGTAGTTACAGTTTCTAGGAGATAAGCATTATGGTTTTATTTTTAAATGAGTGAACAGTTTCTGACAGGCTTCCATTGTATTATTTGATCAGAGGTTCTCTTCTGTTGTTATTAACCTAAACAGACTTCCTGCCCCTGACCCAGGTCCCTGGAAAACAAACCCATCACAAGACAAATAGCTCACCTATAATCTGATTAATATTTTTATATTTGCTTTTCCAAACAGCATAATTTTTTAAAAAAACTCATCATCAAAATAGGTAGAAGTTCACTAAAAAACAGTACATGGAGAAATGTGAAAAAACCTTGAGACAGAATAAAAATCTTAACAAAGGGTTAGAACATAAAAGTCTGGGGAAAAACTTTCTTTTTCTAAGACTGAACAAAAAGACTGAAGAAAGGTCCTATGTATGGTAAAAATTTAAGCAGTTAAAGTGACTGAGGCGTTACTGGCCTTTATTTCACTGAGCAGTAGAACAGAGGCAAGTTTGTATCAGCAAAAGATATGAAAAGCACATTACAAAACCATCTCTCAGGACTGAAACAGAAGGGTTTAGTCTGGCAAGACTGATGGCTGAGTACTGGGAGCATCCAGTTTCAAAGTGCACGTGGAGAACAAGGAAAGTGAATGGATGAGTGGCCAATTTTCTTCACCCATTTTTAAAAAACAAATTAACTGTCCCTAAAATTGGAAAAAAAAGATTTGTTTATAGAACTTGTTTTTGAAAACTGAAAGGACAGAATAGAATTTTGTTTGTATTACTTCTTTTAAGAGCTAAGAGGAGTTTCGGAATAAGGCACCAAAGCCGTGTTGAAAACTTTTCTCAGCGAATACCTTTACTATCTGGCTGTGGTGGTGGTTATTGCCGTCAGGTCAGCTCTAGCTCATAGCGAGCCTGTGTACAACAGGAGGAGACACTGCCCGGCCCTGCACCATCCTCAGTGGGCGTGAGCCGCCGGTGCAGCCACTCTGTCAGTCCATCTTGTTGAGCCTCTTACCTTTTCTCACTGATCCTCTACCAAGCATGATATCCTCCTTGAGGGACTGGTCTCTTGATGACATGACCAAAGTATGAAAGATAAGTGTGGCCAGTCTCACTTCTAAGGAGCACTGCAGCTGCACTTCTTCTAGAACAGATTTATTTGTTCTTGCAGTCTGTGGTATTTTTAATATTTTTCGCCAACACCACAATTCAGATACATCAGTTCTTCAGTCTTCCTTATTCATTGTCCAGCTTTTACATGCATGTGAGGCGATTACAAACACTATAGCTTGGGTCGGGCGCACCTGACAACTCTGCTTTTGAAATCTTTAATGAGGTCTCCTGCAGCAGATTTGCCCAGTGCAGTATGTCCTGTCCTTTGATCTCCTGACTGCCACTTCTGTGGCTGTGGATCCAGGTAAAATGAAATCCTCGACAACTTCAATCTTTTCCCCATTTACTGTGATGTTGCGTATTGGTCCACTTGTGAGCATTTTTGTTTATATTGAGCTGTAATCCATAATGAAAGCTATAGTTTTTGATCTTTTTCAGTAAGTGCTTCAAGTCTTACTCAATTTCAGCAAGCTAGGTTATGTCATCTTTGTATCTCAAGTTAATGAGTCTTCCTCCAATCCTGATGTTGCATTCTTCTTCATATAGTCCAGCTTCTCAGATTATTTACTCAGCATACAGACTAAGTATGGTGAAAGGATACAACCCTGTACACCTTTCCTGATTTTAAACCATGCAGTATCCCTTGTTCTGTTCGAATGACTGTCCCTTGGTCAATCCACAGGTTCCTCATGAGCACAATTAAGTATCCCCATTCTTCTCAATGTTATCTATAATTTGTTACTCATCCACAGTCAAATGCCTTTGCATAGTCAATAAAACACAAGTAAACATCTTTCTGGTATTCTTTGCTTTCAGCCAAGATCCACCTGACATCAGCCATGATATCCCTCATTTCACATCCTCTTCTGAACCTGGCTTGAATTTCTGGAAGTTCCCTGTCAATATACTGCTACGACCATTTTCACATTATTTTCAGCAAAATTTTACTTGTTTTCCATTGGAAAACATTTGTTTTCCATTACTGCTGAACAGATTGCTAAGCTCTATTTATAGGTTCTTCTAGAACTGGGCATAAGAAATAAGTAGACATTTTGACCTTCATTCTTTTCTAGTGGTTTTCAAAACTAGTGAAAATTTTTGTGTGATCACCTTATCAATTGAGATGCTGGTTAAATGGCGTGGGCTGCTTTTTCCTAAAACTGAAGTTTGAAATAAATACTTCATACTAATGAATAGAGTCATATGCAGTTTTCTGAAAGAATATGAATCAACATGTGTGTTTCCCTCTCTTAGGCTTTTTGTGGAGGAGAAAATGGAAGTCAGCTTAATGTTCCAATGTCTTCACAATTTTTTTCCCTTGACAACCTATCTCTGCTCATTTACAACATCTGTGTTGATGGAGTAGTTGAGATACATTTAAGTTAAAGGAATAGAATTTTTCTTCATAGATAACTGTCAAATGTACTTACTTTTTTGATAAATGCCTGTATGTGGGGGTTTTCGCCTATCAATAATGACTGTAAAATCTCACCGAAGTCAGCAGGTTCTGTGTTCCTTGAATGTCTTCATCTGCTTGCTTAATTGCCTTTTCTGCTGCTATCTGGGCCTTCTCTGCTTCTTCCAAAGCTTCCTTTACCATGTCTGCAGTGACTTTAACATCTGTTGCACTTTTGCTGAATGAAAAAATGAGAAAATATATATAAGTATGAAAAAGTACTTCATCTTAGTACAAAGAACATTTCTCTCAAAGAACCGTTGTTAGGTGCCTTTGAGTCGACTCTGACTACAGCAGCCCCATGTGCAACAGAACAAAACACTGCCTGGTCCTGCGCCGTCCTCACAATCCATGCTGTGCTCGAGCCTGCAAATGATCCAGAGAGAATCACACAGGTCTGTCTGAAAAACTTCAGTGGTAAAAGAAGTAAACCTACAGCAAGAAAAGCCTACAGTCACCAGAAGGAAGGAAATAATCAAGATTCGAGCAGAAATCAATGAAACAGAAAATAGAAGGGTTATAGAAAAAATCAACAAGACCAGAAGTTGGTTTTTTGAAAAGATCAATAAAATTGACAAACCACTGGCAAATTTAACAAAGGAAAAGAGGGAG
>NW_006921594.1:11617470-11633005 GCF_000298275.1 Orycteropus afer afer | reverse complement strand
GTATGTCAGTAAAGATGTTAAAATCAGGCAAAAATGTGAAAGAAATCAAACATATTTTAAAGCTGTTGCTCATAGCATTGAAGGATAGCCTTGAAAATTAAACCTACTCATAATCCAACAAAAAAAAAAAAAAAAAAGAAGTAAACCTACACATTCCTGCTAGGTACTCAAAGTAAGCCACCCAAATGCCAGAATGTCTTCAGATACCTGGCTCTTTGAGCTTCTTCTAACAACATTTCAGCTCTGGCCACGTCAGCAGCACTTTGCTGTAGAATAACCTCTACTTGAGAAAGGCTTTCAACTCGTTCACGAATATCTTCTGTCAGGTTCTGTAACTGCTGTGGGGTGCTAGGCATTTCCATTTTCAACACTTCGTTAGCAACTGCTTCGATGCTGTCCAAATCAGCACTATCCTCTGTGGAATGCAAAGATGGGTCACTCATTCAGCTGCTTATCAGTGCATCTTCACTGTGAACAGCACTGGGGTTATATCAAGAAAGAGATACACACTTCCCCTTTGAGTTTACAATCTAATTCAGTGGGAGATGACGCCTACACACATGAAAAGTAACTGCACAATGAGTCCTACCGGAATCTGAGGTAGGCTGGGGCAGTGAATAAGGGAGGCTGCCAGGAGGATGAGGGAACTGCTAAGATGTTGAAGAGCAAACAGGATTTGAAAGGAGAAAGAGGGACATTTCTGGATGGAGAGATAGTATGGGCAGAGCATGTTTGTTAATGTGAAAACCTAGCTCAGCATATGGGTTCAGATTGTGGACAATCTGAGACCAGGGCTGATGCTTGATCGTAAATGGCAATGAAAACTTTCAGTTGAGGCTGGAAGAACAGTTAAGATATTATTGTAAATGCAGACATACAAGTTGATAATCATTATAAATTTCTTCAGATTACAGAAAGGGAGATGACCCAGGCAGAGAACCAGGAGGGTCAAAACTAAGGAGTTTTAAAATGTCAAATGTGAAAAGTCAAAGAAATTATGATGAGATGAAACTTCACATGCCTCAGATTACTCATTTGTACTTTTTTTTTTTTTTTGACTGTCAACAGAAAAAAGGATCCCAGTGCATTTAATACGATGAAAATAGGGGACTGAATGATGGCTTTCACAAGATACTCCTTAAGGTGTCCATAGCAAATACTGTTGGCTCCTTACTACTACCCATCCCCCACCCCCTTTTTCCTTGCTAGCAGAATCCTGATTTTGTTCAGACATCTACCTCTAAACTAAGGTAAATATCAACTCAGAGTTAAATCCTGATTAGCCTGTCAGTTATGACAATCCCATTCCATTTGCCAATGACATTTATGCAGGGCCTATGACTCACTTCTGGTCCATGAGATTTATGAGATGATGGATGGCTTGAGGGCTTCTGGGAAGGTTTCCTCCCTTTTAAGAAGACAGCAAAAGAATAGGTAGTCTCCTCTTTTATTGGATATTGTATTTTTTATGTGAAGTCATCTTACCATGAGCTTGAGAACAAAGCTCATACACTTAAGATGGCAAAGCAGAAAGATGTAAAGTACATGGGTGCCTGAAACTTGGAGCAATCCTATGACTGGATGTCTTGTTACATGAGATAATAAACGTCCTTTCTGATTAACTGAATTTCAAATGAGCATTTTTTGTAACTTGTAGCCAAAACCATTCTTATTGCTAACACTTAGACTGTGACTAGCACTTGTGAGCATTTGTGAGTTGGATCACAAATTCTAGAGATTTTCTTTTTCTCTATAGGAACTTAAGGTACAGAGTATAACCATATGTATAATATCTGGAAATAATAGGATTACAGAGCTTGGGGCAATACCAAAATAACACACTCTCATACTTTGAGATAAAGTTCTAACGCCATTATATTTGATCTCTAATATAAATTCCAAATCCAGTTCTCACAGTAAATAATTGACTTGCTGATTTGCTTCTTGACTATCCCATTAGGTTTGTATCTGTATTAACATTGGAGAAAGTTACTTACATACACGTGATGTAAGCATTCTATCAAATGGAAACACTTCTTATCACAGAAATTTTTCTTATTTGGAAATGTTACGTTATCACCTGCCAGAAACTGGTTTTAGCTGAAATACAGGTTTGATTCATGACCTTCCAAACAGAAAACCTTACATATTAAGCTTTACATTCTAAGACAGAAACAAATGTCCAAAAGGAAAGTGACGATGAAAAGTTTCCTTACGGGTCAAGAAGTTTCTGATTTGCTTGATCAGATTTCTTAGATCCTCATTGCTCCTGTCTACTTTTTCTTTGGTTGCATTTGTTTTCAGCAGAACCTCTTGAGCGTTCTGTTTTGCTTCATCTGCTCTGAGTTTTGCTTCGGAGACCTGGTATGAGGCATAAATTACCCATGAAACAGGATCACTCTTACTAAAGAAGAACAGAACATCAGAAATGATCCAGAAAATGATGTTGAAAAATTAAAACATTTGGAATCACGGACTTCTGGAAACAAATTTCTTCGATTCAACAAAAGAGTGTATTCCTGTACACACTGAAAGTACTCATAGACAGATTCCTATACAACATTCCTGTATAGATAGGCCTAGCATATAAAATGTTTCACATTTCTGAACTCCTTCAAATCATTTGGCCACTCTAGTAAAATGTTCCCTAGTCTTTGTCTCAAGGAGCTCTGGTGGCATAGTGTCTACAGCATTTATTTGACTGCCAACCAGAAGGTTGGCAGTTCAAACCCACCAGCCCCTCTGTGGAAGGATGATGGGGCTATAGACTTCCGTAAAGATTTACCACCTCAGAAATCCAATGAGGTTGCTATGAATCACCGTCGACTCGATGGCATGAACTTTGATTTGGTTTTGGAGTCTTTGTCTCAGGCACCAACATAAACACTTAGGTAACAGTTTGTGTCACTTCAGAAGAATAAATGCTTAACTGCTAAGTACAGAATGGATGTAGGTATAGCCAGATTTATTCATAAACCTGGACCCATGATAAGAAACATGATTATACCAAATTATTGGTAGCCTAAAGTTTAAGTTTCTTGCTGTAAAGCATGTGTATTCCCTGTCCTACCCTCCAGCCTCCTAAGTAAGAGGAAACCAAATTTTTTTACTATGTATAAAACCTCCCCTTCTCTTTCCCGACCTCACACAAACACAAATGTTCGTTACTTAAGTGTGGAATTCCCTTTTCATTGTCATCAGCATTCAGAATGGACTTCTCCTTTCAGATTCTCCAATCTACAACTCGAAGCAAGCAGACAAACAACAAAAACAACAGAGGTCATCCACTGAATTACCATCTTGGAGAGCTGTTCCACCTCAGCCAGGGCACTCAGGACATCTCGGTCAAAGTCCATAGCTTTCTGCCAGGCGCTGTGTGCAACACTGACCAGACCACCACAGCCAGGTCCCCCACACTTCTTCTGTCCTTCATCAGTTCTGCAGTTTGGGCCGCCACACTCAGTCTCGGAGCAGGAGGCCCCTGGAGGTGTTCCACAGGTCTGTAAAACCAAGGGTCAGGCACAGAGGGTTCAGATAGTGAGTCTGCTGCAATTTAACAGCTGTAGAGGGCCTGGGTGGCCCCACAGAGCATGTAGGTGGTCCTCAGCAAAGGTGCTTTAAATGGTGTTAGAAGGCAGGATGGAGAAAGGAACAAAGTTTAGGAATAAACTAACCTGCTTATCACCAAGGAAACAAAGTTTATAATCCCTTGCCAACGAATTTGAATACCATATGGGCTTTGTCCAGGATGCAAATATTATCTGCTTTATCAAGTTGAATTTTATTAACGTGAGAGCCAAAGAAGATCTCCTCTTCTGCTAACCAGCTGGATTAAAAAAATACGTACTGAGAAAACTTTGAGCCCAGCACCATGTTAACTGCTCTGACAACTACAGTGATGTTAAGAAGCCATTTATCTACTCTTTTAGTAATCTTCCATCTACTTAGGAAGATGGGATCACCCCACACAAACCAGCCAAGAAGAGGTCAGTTGCCTTAAGTATGAAGGAAAGCAGACAAATGAGAGGGTTACAGTAGTTGGGGGCGGGTTTGCTGGCTCGTGGAATTTGAACACGGGAAGAGGGAGAACATTCCAGATGTGAGATGAAGACAAAAAACAGTATAAGCAACAATGAATACAGCTTTTCCAAAGACTTTCTCCACACATACTCATATCTAGCAGAAACTTATCAATGATCTTGGCAGATAAATTCAGAAATTACATGTATGTTATATTAAGGAAAAGGCTGAAAAAGAAGAAAATAATATGTAGAGCAATGCTTTTGTGAAAAACCTGAAGAGACAGAGGGTTTACTGAAATGAAAAGTAGTTAACAATACTCTGAAGCAAGAAAAATAGCGTTTTTAAGAGTAGAGAATAGATATAAACTCTTTAGCCTAATACTTTCAAAATAATTATAAGCCCATTTATGTCTCAAATTAATAACTGGTTTACAGTACATAAAAAGCTTCAGAAAATAAAGTTCATCCTATGTGCAAAAGGGTACTTTTAGGAAGAGGAGTGTAAGGCCTCAGGTATTTCTAAAAACAATCTGAGAGCACACCAGAAAGTCTGTTTATTTCAGCAGACAGGCATGAAAAAATGCATGGTTCTAGCTAAACAGACACAGAGATAAAGGACTGAAGGTATCTGAAGAACACAAAGGGATACAAAATCTCTTTACCCAAGGAAATGGCCGTATGGAACCTGTAAGGGGAATTCGCCTGGAATAATTCACAAGAACAAAATGAAAATAAGAGAACTAGAATAGACAAGAACCGTAGGGGGCAGTGAGTTTACGTTAATGAGGGAGGAACAGCTCAGAAAAGGAGGGCGAGAATGGTCACACAACTGGATGGAATCAATGCCACTGAATGCAGAAACAGTTGGATTGGTGTGTTTTGCTGTGTATATCTCAACAACAAAATAAATAGAATTTAAAGAAAAAATAACAGAAGAGACTTAAAGACTGTTAGTAAGAACTGAAAATAAATCAATAAAAAGAACCTAAGGAGCTGGCTAATTCTAGGTAGTTCATCGAGTCAGACTTGACTCATAGTGACCCCTCCTTGGGTTTCTGAGGCAGTATCGCTACGGAAGTAGATTGCCCCATCTTCCTTCCGAGGAGTGGCTGGCGGGTTTGAACCGCCAGCCTTCTGGTTAGTAGTCAAGTGCTTTAGCCACTATGCTAACAGAGTTCCTCCTATGTAGTTTAGGGGGTGGAAAAGGAAGCACAGGACAGGACTAAAGACCCCGACCCCCTGACTGACTCACGAGATGCTGCCTGTTGCAAAGCAAGAACCCTCTTGCGTGCACAGCTCCTTCCCACTGTAGTCTGCAGAGATGTGATCTGTTTGTGATAACTGATTTTTTAGTGTAATTTGTGAGGAAAGAATCAGAATCGAGAGGAAAGAAGATGAAGAGAGAACAGGCATTTTCTGTGTATATGTGACAGTGTTCTCTACTGTGAGAAACAATTTACACATTGCTCTAGGCTTCCATTTTCCTTTCTAAATGGTGACAGGAGACATATTTACTCTCTATGTCTACAGACAGGGCAGAATTTCCTAAGAAGCTCTGGTGGCATAGCGGTTAAAGCATTCGACTGCTAATGAAAGTTTGGCAGCTTGAACCAGCTGCTATGTGGGAGAAAGATGAGGCAGTCTGCTTTTGTAAAGATTTACAGCCTTGAAAACCCTATGCATGAGATAATGAATGGAACACCTGGTAGGCATCGATAGAAGTGGTCACAATACAGTACAGATGGCATGTTCTTCTCATTCTCTCTCTCACTCTCAGAGAGGGAACTACACCAAGACAAAATTGTAACAAAGTCTAAATGCTTCACATTATCTTATGCACCTGTGTTTCTAACCAAGCGAACACAAGACTTAGTCAACAAAAAATGCCCTTCAAATTCTCTCAGATAGGTACCCCTTTCATGAAAAACAAAAAGGAAGCAGGAGGAAGAAACAGGCTCAGTTTGGCTTTTTTTTTTTTGGCCTTTTGCCTGATTTTCATTAATCTCACTACTCAATTTCATTTGGCTCCAGGGATACTTTTTAAAAGGTTCTGGAAAATGCATCTACTTTTTAGGCCGCTTTCAGGGTTAACCTTCACCAGGTAAAGTTACTGGAACAAAGGAACATTTCAGCTGACACCCATGAAAAAAATTCCTTGGCTCTCTTAATTGTTTTTAGGAAGTTCTTCACAGAACAGTTCTTAATTCCTCCACTGAGATGGATTTTGTACTCACAATCAGCACAAAGTAAAAAAGAAATTATACAGTATAAAAAGGATCAAGTTTAAGTAAGCAGGCACTGGGTCCATACAATAGTATGGGAACATAGACTATAGTTCCTTGGTTCTATCACAGAGAAATATAGCTAGAAGAGAGGGAAAAGGTAGAAACATGAGGATTGTTGCTTTTAATTCAACTTGGTCAAGTATACCCTGTACTGTCATCCAGGGACCTGAGCCCGGGAGTTTCTCTCCTATGGATTCATTTGCAAAGTGAATAATATCAAAGATAAGCCCAAACCCACTGCCCTCAAGTGGCTTCTGACTCATAGTGACCCTATAGGACAGAGCAGAACTGCCCCATAGAGTTTCCAAGGCTCTAAGTCTTTACGGAAGCAGGCTGCCTCCTCCTTTTCTCATGGAGCAGCTGGTGGGTTCAAACCACCGACCTTTTGGTTAGCAGCTGAGCGGCTAACCACTGTGTCACCAGGACTCCTTTATAAATGACAAAGCAGGTTCTTTTTGCTCCTAAAGCACTACAGCAGTCAGGAAGGCCAAGCCCCCAAACCTCACCATCTCAGCAGTGGCTGAAAGGTCTAGACTTTGGAGTTTGCCTGCCAGTTCGTCAAGAAGGCGAGACTGCTCCTCTTGTTTTTCCCTGAACTGGGACTCTTGCTCTAGCATCAAGTCTTCCACTTTGTCTCGAGTGAGAGCTGACTGCTCCACAGTGCTGTTGGGATCTGTGGTGGAGGCATTCACCCTCTCCTCTGCTTCAAGAGACATCTGGAAGTACTTGGTAATGCTGTCCAAGGCACCTATGGCAGAAACAAAATTGCCCAGTTAATTCTGTTGAACCTGATCTCCTCACCAAGCAATACCATATTTGGTGTCTGGGGCCTTAAATTGACTGCATGATTTTGTTGTAAAATTCAAGAAGAAAATCTTCACGAAGAGGTACATGTTCTCTCTCCAGAACAATGAATATATTTTGTCCCCTTAGTGCCGAGTCTGAGTCTGGAGATGGCCAAACATCTGGATAAAAAGTGAAAAATTGTCAAGCAGATGTTATTCCCACACACAGCCAAACATCCAGTCATTTCTAAATAGCTGGTATCTGGAAGCCTATCATGTCCAGATGAATTTTCCCTTGTCTCATTTGACTGAGCCCAATGCAAATGGCTAGAATGTACATAAAACAGACAAAAAATGCTTTAGGGACCAAGCCGAAAAAAAAAGCAATTGGGCACAAAATAGGGATGGATGGTGTGATCTGACATTTCTACTTTCTTTTGCTTTTTAGGGGTGAGGAGACATTGTGGCACCTGGTTAAGCACTTGGCTAGTCATCACCAGCTTCTCAGCAGGAGAAGGATGAGGGCGTTGGCTTCTGTAAAGACTTACTGCCTTAGAAACCCTACGGGGCAGTTCCACTTAGTCCTATAGGGTCACTATGAGTCAGAATTGACTTAATGGCAACCGGTTTATTTTTGGTCCTATATATGGCTGTGGTGGTTAAGGCTGTGTGTCAACTTGGCTGGGCCTGGTTGAGTGGCTGGCAGCTGGTGGTAGTTATTCCCCATGATGAGACTGGCAATCAGCTCCATGCTGGGATCTACCACAAGTAGCTGAGTAGCTACTTTAGGGATGTGGTCTGCTTCCCGTATATAAACAGCAGCTTTGGAAATGGTCTCTAGCTTATGGCACGCTTGAACCCTGCATGTAGCCATGTTGTTCAGCAGCCTGCCATGCTCTGCCGACCTTGGGACTTACAATGGACTTAAATTAATGGCCTGCCATGTGGTTTGGTAACATCAGAACTGTGTCTTTTCACTTGTCAACCTTGGGCTTGGCAGCCTCAGCAGCCAGCAGCTGTCTGGGTGAAGAGTGCCTCTAGCTGCGGTGAGCCAGGAGCAGAAGGCAGAGCTGGTCCCCAAGGTGGAGAGGCTTTTACCCAGTTCCTAGAGCCTGGCACTTTGAATTCGGACTTAAAGCCTCCAAATTGTAAGAATAAACTCCTGTTTGTTAAGGCCATCCCATTTGCGGTATACTCTTGTCAGAGTGGCATTAGGGAACCAGAACAATGGCCTATGATATCAGCAAATGAAGCATTTGCACTAATTATTCCCTGACCAAGCAACATTTTAAAACATAAAAGGATTTGCAGAATTATTAATTTAAGTTCTTAAGTATTTAAAAGAGCGCCTTTTCAACAAAAGCCTATGGTGGCTGAACCACTCACTGAAAAGAAACATCAGAAAACAGATCCCATTCTAATGCAATCACTACTACTTACTCTGTGGGACCTTTGCTATGTCACTTAGTCTCTTTGGGCCCCAATTCCCACATTAATGGGGACATTAATCTCATTTGTGCAGCAACTCAATGACCAAAAGTTTAATAATTATTAGAAAGCACTAGATTTTTTTTCCCCCTACAAGTAGTGCATTAAGTGGTTAGAAAGATGGTTATTATCCAGTTTTGAATATCTGCACAAAAAATGCTCACCCCGAATATCTGAGTTTTTGATAAATTCTAGTTGCTCAGCAAGTTCTTTCACTGTGTTGTCCAGTCTTTCTGCTTCTTTCTGCAGAGAGTCTAATTCTTCAGCTGTGCTGTTACTCTGTGAAGCTGTGTCAGATAATTTCACTTCTACCTGAGACATCTTTTCTGTAACCTCTTTGGTTAACTTCCTGTAAAGAGAAGGATAAGTCTGCCGATGTAAAATAAACCAAAGAGAAATTTTAAAGTGTCAGTTTTACATTTTCTATTCATACTGTATCCACTGCTCTGTGTAATTTCAAATGAATTCAGTAATTTGTAACAATTCATTTCTTTCTAAGTACTGGTTTTATTCTCCTTATTTTAAGTGATGATATTACATCTAGCACTTTGTGTTTTTTCAAAGGTTTTGAAGAAAAACACAGAGGTGCCACTAAGCTGTGCTGCAGAGAACGGACCATCTGAGGGATTCTAAATCTATTGTAATGTGGGCACAGGTAAGAATGTGGTGGCCCACCTTCATATGTAAACAGCTTCCAGTTCACATAATCACACAAACTCAAAAAGACATAAAGGACTCCAGTATAAAATTATGCCTCCCCACAACCTGCCAAATATATTTTTCTTTGAGCCTCAGGGGTCTTCTGCAAGATGGAACATGTACAGAGGAAGACCTACAGCCCACCTGGAAGACAACTGAGTGTCATCTAAATCTGCTTTGCATCCACTCCCCTTCAAGCAAGGAGCCGCCTCCTTCCATCAACAAACGGGCCTTTTATTTTTCATAAGAAAGAAGGTAGTATCTACTGAGAGTGAAATACGATCAATGTTTAGCTTTCACAATATTTCATTTGAAATCTAAACCCAACTGTTTTGTTCTGTGTCTTAACTATCTATAAAGCCATACTTTAGGCATCTATTTGTTTATTACTGTGCATATATACAGTGTGTATGTATATGTGTGTGTGTGTGTGTGTGTACATAAAATCACAGAGAAAGCAGTATTTGAAAAGACCTTAGCTTTGTGTTACTAATTCACTGAACTGAACTGTCTTCTCAAGGGTATACCAATCAACGTAAAAAACTGGGAAATCTGGAGATGCTAGAAGGTTGGGAGCTGTTAGAAACATGATTTTCATGGTGGTCATAAAGCCGGACTCCATTCAAAGAACAAATACTTAAACAGATCATCTGATTTGGTAGATTAAATTACCTTTAGAAAATCCCATGGTTTTTTTTCCTGAGGATATTAAAATACATAGTTTCTTTGTGCTTTTGTTAATCAGCTGATTCACAGAAGGCTTTCATTTCTTTTTAAGTCTCATAAAATGTCACAATTTTAAACAAATCAAATCTAATATTGTGTGTATTTTAAAGTAAGCCCTCTTGGAACCCTAAAACATATACTCTTAGGCTTTGCCTTGAAAAAAGATTAGTGAAACTATAGTTTTCCTAAAATGGTTACAAGCTATCTAGTTAAATAAATAGAAGGGCAGACGCAGAGCTGACACTCTCTGGCGGGGTGTCAAAAGACACCAGAGTTTCTCCTTCTCCAGGAAGCACTCGGCGACCAGGTCAAGATAGTGTCCTCAGTGAGCTTACACACAGACTCCTGCCCTCCAGTGAGCGCTGTGTATTAGGAAGCTGAGCTGCACCTTAGTCTTTCTCATGAGATGAAAGTCCTCTTTAAATGCTTGATCAGCCCACATCCAACCTTTCCTAACACCCTGTGTAACCATTTGGTCTTGGGCACAAAACTTGAGGCTTGTGAAATCAAGAGACCAGTTATTTGAAATTCAGCTCCCTTTGGAAGGACCTTCTACAAATCACTTGAGCTAATACACCTGTTGCCTTCCTGATTCTCATACATTGCATTGAGGTCAAAGGTGTGTCTGGCTTCTGAAAACCAAACCAGTTGCCATGGGGTCAAGTCTGGCTTGTGGTGACGCCATGTGTTGCAGCCTAGAACTGCACTCCAGAGGGTCTGCAAGGCTGTGGCCTCTCCGAGGCAGAGCAGCAGACCTTTCCTCCGAGGTAGCTGTGGGTGGGTTCAAACCACTGACCTTCAGTCAGTAGCTGAGTACTTAAACATCCATGCCACCCAGGACTCCTCAGAGATGCTGATTAAGGCCTCATCACAAAAAAATGTTACTGTATTCTGTTGTAATGTAAAATCACCTCAATGTACAGGATTACAAGAAAGTCCCATCACTCGTTCCTACATGGTCAGTGTGTAATGAAAAACAGCATTTGGAGAATCTCAAATCTGTTTTTTCCTTCAGCTCCTAGATCTTACTATGTTGTGTTTTTTTTGGGGTTCTTTCAGTCAAAGGAATGTTTGGCAAAGGTACTTAGAATGGATGAGGATACAAGAAAGAGTAGAGAAATTACCCCTCAGAAGTTCAGCATGAGTCAGCTCAATTCTGTTTCCTTTCTTTGGCAAAATAAACACTATCCAGTCAGAGAGAGAATTATTTAAACAAGAGCTAGGAAAAAGATTTCTTCTTACAGAAAATTTGTAATAATTAGATGAACGATGCACTAGTCTAGCAGACCAATGGCTGAGCAGCAAAAATAATTTGGAAACAAAGAGTCTTATTTGTGGTAATGGACTTTCCTCAGTAGTAGCAAAACTTAAAATAATAGCAATTATGGGGCAGTTCTTCTCTTTCCAATGGGGTCACTATGAACTGCAATTGACCCAATGGCAAATCAAATCTAATACTGTGTGTATTTTAAAGTAAGCCCTATTAGAACTCTAAAACATGCACCGTTGGGCTTTGGATTGAAAAAAGATTAATGAAACTAGTTTTCCTGAGATGATGACAAGATATCTAGTTAAATAAACAGCTGTGTCAGGACTGTGGACTCTCCGGCAGGCTGTCAAAAGACACCAGAGTTTCTCCTTCTCCGGGAGACACTCAGATAATAATAATAATATTATTATATTCTATATAAATATATAATATTATATAATACTATCTAACAATATTATTATCCTCTCCGCAGCAGACACACACTTGCAGGAGAGAAAACAGAGGCTCAGGAATTAATTATCTGAGTCCATAAGCATAGCAAGGAGCAGAGCTGAGACTCAGTGATGGCTCTTTTGACTCTAAATCCAGTGTTCTTGCCACTCTACTGCCTCAGAGCATAGGTTACAGGGAGGACCACTGACTATAACATGCACACATTTGATACCGCAGCCTCAAGAACGTTGGTCTCCAATGATGTGCAAACGTTCACTCACCCAAACACCCAGAGTAAAGGCTGTGCTGGAAAATGAATGGCCGAGAATGTGTTTTTACTCACAGGACTAACCATGCCCCGTGACGGAAGGAAAGCTAGTCAGCACCCTGCCACAATCTCTGCTGTTTATTCACGATGCTGCAGAAATACTGTGTATTGTTATTCTGGTTCATTAACCACTTACTCTGCTTCCTCAAAGAGATTCCCAATGTTTTTCAGTGGCTCTGCTGCTGGGCTCTGGGCCAGGATGTCCTTTATCTCATTGACCTTCTTCTCCACAGAGTCCACAGTTTCCCGATAAGGCCCAATCACTCCACTAATCTTCAAGGCCTTGGCTCTCTCCAGGAATCTGTGGGTTCTGTTGGTCAACTCAGCAATGATCACGTCCCAAAGAGCAAAGCACTGGTGGCAGGGCATGCAGTCAGGGAAGACCCCCGAGTACCCCCGAGTACACTTGTCACAGCGTGGACCCTCGACGCCCTCAACGCAGACACACTGGCCCGTGGACTGGTCACACTGTGGCGTCTCAATGCCCCTGGGGTCACAGTCACAGGCTAGAAGAGAAATGGGAAGGTGAGCTGATCTACCAGATCACAAATTTCAACAATAGGATCGGCATTTAGAACCCTCAGTCATTGTCACAATGTGAACGTGTCAACCACTAACAATTTACCAAAGGCTTATGGAGAGGCTAGCTGCTTCCTCCAGCTCACACTCAACCCTTGCGAACCACTCTGTAATAACAGCAGTAATAATATTATCAAGAAAAAAATAACTAACACCTATTGACCACTTAGTATGTGCCAGGCATTGTAGTATCACCTCACATGTATCATCTCATTTAACCGATACTGTAACCCTGTGGGATAACCAAAACCAAACCCACTGCCATCAAGTCGATTCTGACTCACTTGAGTCCCTATGGAATAGATGGTACAATTATCACTATTTTGATAGTGATGTAGAAACTGAGATTGAGACAGATTACGGGAGCTGCCCTGAATCTCATGGCAAGGAAACAGCAGGGCCAGGATTCTGAGTCATCACTTTGCAACTCCACAGTCCATGGACCTCTGTGCTACCTCTGCCTCCCTCCTCCATCTCTGATTCTGACTTCCCTACAGGTCACAGCAGCATGGACAATTCAGGTCTACCTCCTGATGACATGGGCATCTGGCACAAGGCACAACGTTGATGAGCAACAGACCTGACCCCACCTGGGTCACAAACAGAAGGGGGAAATGAAACAACCTGATGAAAAGAAAACGAAATCAGAAAAATAATACATGAATTCCAAGTATCTGGTGCTTTAGTGGCTTTCAGCTAATATAATCTAATTTGTGGGTAACTGACTTTGTGATAACCACCCTTACCAAATACAAAAACTACAGGCTCTTAAGATGTCAGAAGTGATAGAAAAGACTTTGGGAGACATTCAGTCTCCAACTCTCATTGGCCCCATAGGGCTGGCAATCTATGCAGAGCTAAATGGCAGAGGGTAAAATCAGTGTCCTTGGTTGATGTTACTTAACACAATGCCTATGCCACTGAACTCTGGCTTAGCCATAACCCAACTCATAGCAATCCTACAGGACATAGTAGAACTGCCCCATAGGGTTTCCTGTCTCCCATGGAGCAGCTGGCAGGTTCCAACAGCCGAGCTTTCAGTTAGCAGTGGTGGTTAGCAGTGGAGAATGTGAAGATGTAGATAATGCTATACCTAAAGAGTTTATGTTGCTTAAATTTTCAAAATGGAATTCCATTATTATTTGGTAAAAATCCAGTCATCTTCCAGAAAGCTAAAATTTGCCTGGATCATGTCAAGATCTTTCAAGCTTGCACATGTACTCAAATTTCCTAGAGGGTTCCTGAAAACAGACTGCCCGCCCCCATCTCCAGATTCTGATTTAGTCAGTCTGGGGCGGGGTCTGAGAATTAGCATTTCTAATAAGTTCCTGGTGATGCTGATGTTGAGGGTCAACAGACCCTATTTTGAAGAATACTGTGTTATTTTTCTAGCTGTTGTAGTTATCCTTTGGTATGTTAATGTCTTTTATTTATTTATTTTCTTTTTACTCTTCAAAGGGTGGAGCTGGAGCAAGGTGTCAGGGCTTTGGAAGTTCAACAACAGTAGGCTGATGTGCAAACTTAAGGGCCCATGTAAATACAGGAAAAAGTGATTCCACATGCAGGAAATGAGACAACTTTGTCTATTCCTGCCCCTCAGGCTCCAGCCACTTGGTCAGAGGGTGGTGGCCCCACCAAAGGCAGCCTAGTGAGCCGGTGCCCACTTAGCCACCTCCCTCACGCTTGGAGGGCATGAGGCAGATGCTGCACATGCTTTTCATTTGCTCAAAAAATGATTTCTTCCCTCAGGCAATGCAAAGGCACACTTTAGTTCAGTCCTCAACAAGCTGTGACTGGATTCATGCCTGAGGCAGGAGATGTGTGCATATGATGCATTTATTTTTAATTTCTATAATAAATGTGTATTTTTGTTGTTGTCGATTCATTGTTAAAGCATGTCTTGCTCTCATTCTGTCATGTCTATCTTTGAAGGGGAAATGCTAGCCCCATGCTGTAGCAAGGGCTCACATGAAGGCTTTCCTCCTCATCTGGCGCTGGGAGTTCAGGCCAGGCCAGCAGTGCAGAGGTCAGCAGAGCTTCAGCTCTCTGCAGAAGACACTGCCCGGCTCAGCTGCACTGACCAACGTTCCTTCCTTCCAACTGACAACAGTTTCACAGATGGCTGGACTGTGGTATCATCACTGAACAGTCGATCTTGAACTTTTTTGGGAAGGACTCCTCAATACATCAGGTTTTTATTTCAAACTGAAGCTGGGAAACTAACTGCTAAAGCTCCTGTGCCCCTGTGCTTCCTTCCCTGACTATTGGGTTTCCAGAACTGCTTCTGTAATGGAGTCTCCCGGGAGGCAAGCACAAGGGCCACATGTATAACCTTGTGAAAAAACCTTCCTAAAGCTCCGGTAGCGTAGTGCCTAAGGCACTTGACTGCTAACCAGAAGGCTGGCAGTTCAAACCCAGCAGCCACTCGTCGGAAGGAAGGTTGGGCAATCTACTTCCGTAGTGATACCACCTAGGAAACCCAAGGAGGGGTTGCTATGAGTCGGGTCCGACTTGACAACACAAATAACAACAACAATAGTGTTTCCAGTGACACTCCCACATTCATGTTGCTGAAGCCAAAAGCTTGGTTTGCATCTGATAAAGTGTCATGAACAAGAAAATGAGGAAGGAGGTGTTCTGGCAAGATGGCAGACTAGGCAGAAGGACTGCACAGACCCTCTTCAACAAAGAAAAGGGAAACCAATTGACACAGACACAGAAGATAATCTTGGACTGCTGAGCCTTGAAGGGAAGGATACAGAAGTAGACTAAACCCCAACTAGCAGAAGAATTTGCATGAAAATACCAAAAAAGGATACATATGCAGTTGCGGTCTGGCAGGGACCTGAATGCCCCTGACGGCACAAATGTCTTGGACATTTCCGAGCGGTGGTAGGACCTAAAAATTAACCTAAAAATCA
>NW_006921594.1:11592896-11613474 GCF_000298275.1 Orycteropus afer afer | reverse complement strand
AAAAAAAAAAAAAAAGGAAAATGAGGAAGGCTATTCTTTGATCACCTCTCTTACCCACCAGGATCTAGGAATCATAACCCCACTGTATAGGCCGTAGCTGCTGACGGCCAGTGGCTTTTCTCCTCTCTTAGAGAAGGAGACAGACATCCGGGAGGACTGGCAGCACAGGGTTGCTTTAGGAAATGGGATTACCTGGAAGCAGATCAAAAACTTTCTCTTGGATAGAAGGGTGTAGAGTGTACATAGCATAGTGTACATTGCTTGATCTCTAAGATGAATAAATCATGAAGATGAAGAACAGCATTTTCAAAGTAAGACAGTAATCGCTGCAGTGAACCACGAGAATTCTACTTTTACCTCTAAGTACATTGTCTGAGGTCAGCAGGTTTCTTCTATTTTCACATCATTTAAAGTAAGATCCCCGAGAGACACGTCATGAAGAATATTGCACTCAATTTTACAGATATTGAGGTCCAGGGGTAAACACTAAGTCAGTGCCAGAGTGGGAAACAGTAGCCCATAGGACAGAGAAGAACTGTCCCATAGAGCTTCCAAGCGTGTAACGTTTATGGAAGCATACTGCTACATCTTTCTCCCATAGAGCAGCTGGTGGGTTTAAACTGCCAATCTTATAGTTAGCAGCTGAGTACTTTAAACACTGTGTCACCAGAGCACCTTAACACGGTAGCTTAGGTACATATTTATCAGCTACACATAGCTGTTCTGTTTTCTTTATACCCTCCACTCTGTCCTCCAGATCTCTGCTCATTGAATAGAGTTCACCCATGGCCTGGCATTCAAGGTTTTTCACAATCTGGTCCCAAGTGACCTTTGAAACCAAATCCCCTATGACTCTCCAGCTAAGTCTTTCCTAAGGGCACCTCCCATACCCTTGCCTTTACATGTCCTATAGTCCCTTAGGCAGCACAGTAATTTCCTCTGTAAATACCAGCTGTCACAAGGACCCACCAGCCTCCCACCTATGCCCCACATTTCCAATCTGCCTGGGTTTAAAGAGACTGGCCTTTTCCAAGAGCCTGAGGCCACAAGGGATCTTTGCCCTCTATTTGCTATCTATGAATCAACAGAAAGATTCCTCAGGCTGACCTTCCGACTCCTGAGGGGCACAATGCGGAGCTCCACGCTGAGGCTTTCGCCAGCACGTTAGGCGGTGGATGGATGAGATTCCCTCTCCATCCCAGCACAGTGGTGGGCTTGTTCAAACTTGGCTTGATCGGCTAAGAGCCTTCCCCCGGGTGGACAATAGCAACATTCAACCATTTATGAGGCTCAGCTCATTTGTCTTTTACATAACTACATTTTTTTTCCCCATAAGGAGGATACTTAGCTATAACTTAACTCTTTATATAAGCATATTGTTAACTAGATGGCACCACAAAGTCCGAATTTGTGCCTCCAACAAACCATTTCAACTGAAATAAAGATGTGAAATTGAAGAAATATTTGGCAATTAATGACGTAATTCGAGAAGAGTTCACATTCTTTTCTATGTTGTATGGTGTGCTGCTGTCAATTCTGACTCACAGAGGCCCTCTCCAGCAGAGTAGGACTGCCTCTCTAGGGTTCCCTAGAATGTAATCTTTATGGGAGCAGACTGCCAGGTCTTTTCCTTCCAAGGAGCCACTAGGGGGTTTGAACTGTTGACCTTTCAGTTAGCAAGAAAACACATAACCATTGCACCTCCAGGGCTCTTTTCTTTTCTCAGAGTATCATTTAATTTGGAATGACACTTCCTCTTATCCCTTCCTATTCTCATCCTACCACATCCGTTTGTGACTACATTCCAGTACGAGAATGTACTCAAGCTCCTGCTCCTGTCTTCTTGCCCCTGCCCTCGCCAGATCCTGCTCCTGGCCATCCTGTAAGGACAAAGATGAATCCCCCATTGTTAACTCAGTCAATCAACACTCTCTCTGGGTGCTTTGCAGGTGAGCTTCCTCCACAGGGCATCAAAAATCTGAGTACGACAGGGCATTTAGAACATTTAGTGTCCTTGGTTTCTGGCCACTGAGGACCTATAGCAACCCTCACTGTGATGATTCAAAATGCTTCCCCTTCCCCATTCAAAAATGCTCCCACCCCAGCCCAGCCCAGCCAGTGTGGGCACAGAAGAGAGAAGGTGTAGAGCCAAATAGTGCCAAAGATAGAAGTAGGTCAACTACCATTACCCTAGATTTTAACTCTTAGGAAAAAGGGGCTTTCTGATCCCCATAAAAAAAAAGCCTATAGATAGGGTTGGAGAGATGACAGGATTTAGTAGGAAAGCAAAGGAATGAATCCTGGAACCCCTAAGATCTAGAGCCTGACAATAACTCTAGGGGTATTTGTAGTTCTTTCCTAGGGAAGCTTATCATACTCCAAAGGGCTCGAAACAAACTTCTGATTTCCTGGGAGGGGCTGAGTGGTTGTAAAGATACAGGTTATAATGTAAGGGTCATGAGTATGGAAAGAGAATAAATGGGGTGGGGGGAGCCAATCTTGAATGCGTGTGTTTTTTAAAATTACCTATGTATAGGTACAATTTATGTATGTAAATCACAGAAAAAGGACTAGAAAGAAGGGGAGGAGGAATGTGTCATTGCAAGGACTTAGCTTTACGCTAATGCATAGGCTTTGCTTGATCTGAATTAATCAGCCTGGTTCCAGAACCTATGTTCTTCACTATGCTACTATGAGAGCTTTTCATGGGCCCTTAGCCCTGTGGCCCTCGAGCCACCAGGATCCAACCAGAACAATGATCCACAAAGCCAAATAATCTTCACAGTTCTTTCATTAACTAAAACTCTGTGACTGCAACAAACAACACAACACACTGCCATCGAGAGTCAGTTCTGACTCATAGCAACCCCTCCCTGGGTTTCCAAGGCAGTATCACTACGGAAGTAGATTGCCCAACCTTCCTTGCGAGGAGTGGCTGGTGGGTTTGAACCATCTGCCTTCTAGTTAGTGATCAAATGCCTTGATTAGCCTAAATGAAAAAAAAATATATCAAAGAGAGGAGGAGAAAGGAAGCAGAAAGGAAGAAGTCTTCAAAGTGATATGCTGGTTTCTATGCAAATCATAATTTTTTTGGCTTATACTTAGTTTTTGTTTTGCATTGCTTGTTTGTTTTTTTCTGATTGTCAGTTTCTTATGCAATAAGCTGACCTTTCTTCTGGATAAAACAAAGAAGTTGGTGAACACTGACGCCATGGATCTCACTCTTCACAAAGTTTCTAAAACAGGATCTAACTTTTGACCCAAACAAGTTGACAAGTGTTCCTACAAACCACGATTCCTCTGACAAAGTTAGAGCTGAAAGTTTAAAGAAAAAAGGGTAAGGGGTAAAGTCTGAGTACTAAATGAACAATTCTCTGATTGAGTCTGACTCTGGGTAGCAGGCTTTTCATGCTAACACAGCTAAGATGGAGCAAAAGGTCAGAATGCTTAGGCAGAGAAAGCTATTTTGCCAATGACACATGCTGATAAAGTTAGAGAATGAGATGACAGAACCATTATCTGGAGAAAAATCAAGCCCTTGAGGCATTGGGAGATTGAGGAATTTAACAGAATTGTACTGTACTTAAAATTCTGGAGAAACCAGATTTCAAGAAGGGCTTTACTTTCAGGAGACATCTTGGAGCAGCTAGCTGGTCCACTGGATGTCATGTTCAGAAGTAGTTGCTGAGTACTGAGAGTCAATCTATTAAGAACCAACATCTGGACTGGGAGATGATGAATGACAACTTGTTTATTGACACAACATACATCATCCTCTCCATGCAACAAGACTTAATCTCCAAACACTTCTGGTTAAGATTGAATTTTAAAAAGAAATCATATGTAATGTGTTCTGGCTTTGCCTACTGTTAGAAGTTTTCATGCTGCTAAAGAAAAGATGGTTTTAGATGCTGAAGGAACACAAAGTATCTAGGCTTCTTTTATAGAAGATAATGAATGAGTTGCTAACTTCAAGAGCTATATTATTTCTTGCTACAGCAGTTATACTGCCCTACCCACAAGGTCATATTTTACTTAGAGTCTAATACCCCATTGCTCTCAAGTCAATTCTGACTCTCAGTGACCTTACTTGCTGTTAAGTGCCATAAAGTTGGCTCCAACTCATAGCAGCCCTGTGTACAACAGAACAAAACACTGCCCAGTCCTGCAGTGTCCTCACAATCCTTGCTATGATCAAACCCATCACTGTCAGCGTAGTCACTGTGTCAATTCATCTTGCTGAAGGTCTTCCCTTTCTTCATTGACCCTCTACTTTACCAAGCATGATATCTTTCTCCAGGGACTGGTCTCTTGTGACAACATGACCAAACTAGGTGAGAAGAAGTTTGGCCATTTTCCACTTCTGAGAAGAATTCCAGCTGTACTTCTTTAAGACATAGTTGTTAATTCTTTTGGAAGTCCATGATATTTTCAGTATTCTTTGCCACACCATAATTCAGTTGCATCAACTCTTCTTTGGTCTTCCTTATTCGTTGTCCAGCTTTCTCATGCATATGAGATGACTGAGAATACCACGGCTTGGGTTAGGTGTGCCTTAGTCTTCAAAGTGACATACTGGTTCTTCAATACTTTAAAGAGGTCTTTTGCAGCAGATCTGCCCAGTGCAATATGATGTCTGATCACCTGACTGCTGCTTCCAGTTGTTGACTGTGTATCCAAGTAAAAGGAAATCCTTGACAACTTCATTTATTTCTCCCATTAATCATGATGTTGCTTACTGGTCCAGTTGTGAGGATATTTTATTTTATGTAGAGGTGTAATCCGTACTGAAGGTTGCAGTGTTTGACATTCATCAGTAAATGCTTTACGTCATCTTAACTTTCAGTAAGCAAGGTTGTGTCATCTGCATATTGCAGGTTATTTATGAGTCTTCCTCCAATTCTGATGCCATGTTTCTCTTCACATAGTCCAGTTTCTTGGATTATTTGCTCAACATACACAGTGAATAAGTATGAAAGTTCACAACCCTGATGCACACCTTTCCTGATCTTAAAACATGCACTATCACATTTTTCTGTTTGAATGACAGCCTCTTGGACTATGTACAGATTCCTCATGAGTACATGTAAGTGTTCTGAAATTCCCAATTTTTGCAATGTTATCCATAATTTGTTATGATTCACAGAGTTGAATGCCTTTGCATAATGAGTAAAACACTGGGAAACATCTTTTGGGTATTCTCTACTTTCGCCAAGGTCCATCTGGCATCAGCCATGATACCCCTGATTCCATGTCCTCTTCTGAATCCAGCTTGAATTTCTGGCAGTTCCCTATGAATGTTTGGCTGCAACTGTTGTTTGAGTTGCCTTCAGCAAAACTTTACTTGCATGTGATATTGATACTGTTAGAAAATTTTGGAATAGGTACAAATATGGATCCCTTCTAGTCAGTTGGCCAGGTATCTGTCTTCCAAATTTCTTAAACAAGTAAGTGCCTTCAGTGCTGTATCCATTTGTTGAAACATCTTAATGGGTATTCCATCAATTCCTGGGGCCCTGTTTTTGCCAATTTCTTCAGCAAAGCTTGGACTTCTTCTTTTAATACAATTGGTTCTTGATCACATGCTACCTCCTGAAATGGCTGAATATCAACTAATTCTTTTTGAAACAGTGACTGTGTATTCTTTCCATCTTCTTTTGATGCTTTCTGCATCATTCAATATTTTGCCCTTAGAATCCTTCAATATTGCAACTTGAGGGTTGAATTTCTTCATTTCTTTTAGCCTCAGAAATACTGAGTGTGTTCTTCCCTTTTGTTTTTCTAATTCTAGGTCTCTGCACGTTTCATTATAATACTTAACTATCTTCTCAAGTCACCCTTTGAAATCTGTTCAACTCTTTTATTTCATCATTTCTTCCATTTGCTTTGGCTATTCTCTGTTCAAGAGCACATTTCAGAGTCTCAGCTGACATTCATTTTGGTCTTTTCTTCCTTTCTGGTCATTTTCATGACTTTGCTTTCTTCATATATGATGTTCTTGGTGTCAACCTACAACTCATCTAGTTCATCACTGGTGTTCTATGGGTCAAATCTAATCTTCAGATGGTCTCTAAATTTAGGTAGGATATAATCAGCATCGTATTTTGGCTCTCGTGGACTTGTTTTAATTTTCTTCAGCTTCCACTTGAATTTGCTTATGAGCAGTTGATGGTCTGTTCCAGTCAGCTCCTGGCCTTGTTTTGACTAATGATTTGAGCTTCTCTATCACCTCCTTCCATAGATGTAGTCAATCTGATTCCCGTATATTTTATCTGGCAAGGTCCGTGTGTACAGCCGCCATATTTGTTTGTTGAAAAACAGTATTTGCAATGAGTAAGTTGTTGGTCTTGCAAAATTCTGTCATGTGGTCTCCAGCATCATTTCTATCTCCAAGGCTATATTTTCTAACTCCCAATGCTTCTTCTTTGTTTCTAAATTTCACATTTCTAGTCACCAATAATTATCAGTACATCTTGATTTCACGTTTGGTCAATTTCAGACTTCAGAAGTTGGTAAAAGTCCTCAGTTTCTTTATCTTTGGCTTTAGTGATTAGTGTGTAAATTTGAAAAACAGTAGTATTAACTAGTCTTCCCTGTGGGCATATGGATGTTATCCTATCACTGAAAGCATTGTATTTTAGGATAGATCTTGAAATGTTCTTTTTGACAATGAACGCAATTATATTCCCCTTCAATTTGTCATTCCTAGCATAGTAGACATATGATTGTCTGATTCGAAGTGGCCAAAATCAGTCCATTTCAGCTAGTGCCTAGGATACTGATCTTTATGCATTCCATTCCATTTTTGAAAACATCCAATTTTCCTAAATTCATACTCTGTACATTCCACATTCCAATTATTAATGAATATGTGCAGCTCTTTCTTCTTATTTTGAGTCTTGCCACATCAGGAAATGTAGCTCCAGAAAGATTTACTCCATCCATGTCATTAAGGTCACCTCTACTTTTAGGAGGCAGTTCTTCCCCAGTTGTATTTTGAGTGCCTTACAACCTGAGGAGCTCATCTTCTGGCACTATATACTAAGCCTATAGGACAGAAGAACTGCCCTACAGGGTTTCCAAGGCTATAAATCTTCATGGAAGCAGACTGCCACATCTTTTTCCCACGGAGCAGCTGATGGGTTGGAACTGTTGACCTTTTGGTGTGCTTAACCACTATGCCATCAGTGCTCCTTTAAGAGTCCATTAAACCAAAAACCAAACCACTGCCATCGAGTTGATTCCAACTCATAGCAATTCCCACTGGGTTTCCAAGGCAGTAAACCTTTACGGAAGTAGATTGCCCCATATTCCTTCCATAGAGTGGCTGGTGGGTTTGAAACCCCAACCTTCTGGCCTTAAGCACTGCACCACCAGAGCTCCTTTTAAGAGTCCAATAGTGACCTATAATTTCAGATGTGCTTCAAAGAGCATGTTATAAAAGAACAACTAGGAAACTGTAGAAAATACTTCACCATAGCTATAAATTAAAAACACAGGGAAAAAACCCAAGTTAGAAAGAAAGAATAGAAAACCAGAGAAGAAACAGCCTATTAAATCTTTTCCATAAATACTTCTGCTTTAAGATCTGAAAAGTAGTATGACAGGTCAGAAAATTGCAACAGAACAAAGATTAAGCAATGGTATGGGTCACATGATTTTAACAAGTTTTTTTTTTTTTTTTTGGTTAAGAAAATGTCAAATGTTTCATTGCAGTCCTAATTTATAGTAAGCCTAAGTGAGAACCTGGGTTTTCTTCACCTTTAACAGCCTGAGAGGTGCTGTGGCCACATATTCCCCTTGCTGGGCACGCAGAGCCTACACCAACATCGCCCCCCAGTTCTCACTGGTAGGGACATTACACTGGAGCACATTCCCCATGGCCATGCCCCATCAGCACGTCCCACTGGGTGCAATGGGGCAAAGGATCTCAGGGCACAGCCATTTATCTCTGCACATGCTGTCAGGGAAGCTGGCACAAGACCATTCAGGGGGGAAGAAATGCATTTCCAGAAAGATATGGTTAATATGGGAAGCTCTGGGAGCTCCGGTAGCATAGTGCCTAAGGCATTTGACTGCTAACCAGAAGGTTGGCAGTTCAAACCCACCAGCCGCTCCCCGGAAGAAAGGTTGGGCAACCTATTTCCATAGTGATACCGCCTTGGAAATCCAAGGAGGGGTCGCTATGAGTCGGGCCAGACTCAATGCCACATAACAACAATAACAATGGGGAGCTCTGGTGGTATAGTGCCTAAGGCATCTGACTGCTAACTAGAAGGCTGGCAGTTCAAACCCAACAGCCACTCCTAGGAAGGAAGATTGGGCAATCTTCCATTGGAAACTCTAGGAGGGGTTGCTATGAGTCAAGATTGCCTTGACGGCAGTGAGTTTGGTTTTTGGTATGGTTAATATGAACCCATTTTGGTTAAAAGCACTTAAAAAGACTGTGTTCTTGTGGTGTGTGTGTGGGTGTGTGTGTGCGTGCAGAGCCAAGTACTACCCTTGAGAAACAGGGATGGAGGAGTAAGCACATCTACTTTCTATTACACTTTCATAAGCCTCTATCTATAGCTTTTCTTTTTTTTTTTTCACAATGACCATTGCTTTCTTTTAGAATTATACATAGAGCTCTTATAGACAAATTAATTTGTACCTCACTTTAGACCTTATAAACAGCTCTTGCACACATCTGTTCCTTTACACACATTGGTTCCCTAACACTCTGACCAAATTCTGGGTGGCTGAGAGCACCAGCACCCAGCACGGCACAGCCTCACCTCGGCACTCCACTTCGGGGTCTCCCCAGAAGAGCTCCTGGCACTCACTGCACGTGCGGCCTCCAAACCCAGGCATGCACTGGCACTGCCCCGTGAACTGTGGCCAGAAAACAGAACTTGGTCAGGCAGGCTTCAGAGCAGAAGCTAGTTTTTTATTTTCTCTGTCAGCTGCCAGTTAGAAGTGGGACTCAGCTGTTTGCCTCCACTTCCTGACTCGGAAAAAGGAATCTTACTCTGATCTTAGGTGCTGAGAACCCCAGGCGGCATCTGCTCTCCTGGTTTTTGGTACAGTTGATATGAACCCAGTTTGGTTCATACTCTCCTACTCTTCTGCAGCTGGTGCGGTCCACAGGACATTTCACATTGTTCATAGTTTTCCTCACGGATCAATAAACGTCCTTGGCCAGCTGTGACTCACCTGACCTTAGTCAGAACCACATTCTCAGTGTGTATTAGGCAATGAAAGAAGCTTTTACAGTTCTGGGCTTAGTTATTTAGTTCTTCCAAGCAGTAAAGCTAAAAAACAGTCGGATTCAGCAGCTAGGTGTTAAAGGGAAGCACCATGCCATTGTCTGCTCTGACATGAGTCTGCATAGCAGCTGGGGCAACAGACTGAAAGGCTATGCAGGGTCAGCTATGGCCTCTACACACAGTTGTGTAGTTCCAGCCAAGAGGGGCAGTGAGGGCTGAAATCCAGCCCAGCCTGTGCCACCCAAGCTGGGTGTCTTTGTCTAACTGGGGCCACTGACTGGGCCAGCACTCCCCGCCATCCTGGCCCCATAACAGCCATGCCTTCAGCCAGAGCTCCTCACCTCGTTACAGGACGGCCCAAAGGAATGGGCAGCATCGCAGTTGCATGGGTCGCACCCACTCCCGCTGGCCAGGTGCCAGGTATTGGGTGCACAGCGGTCACAGTTCTGCCCGATCACATTGGGGAGACACAAACACTGACCGGTAGTTTTGTCACATTGGCAGTCAGAGTTGTTGCAGTGCTCCTGCACGGTACCCAGGTAATTGCAGACACACTCTGAAAAAGAGCACTGAGGTCAGATCCGCTGTATTCACATTCACCAATATACAGAAGACTGTGCAAAGCTTAGTTACAGGCAAACAGCTAAGATTTCCCCTCTCCAGATCCCAAGGCTGACGTGCAAAGAACTAGGGAAATAAATAGGGTGATAAAAACAACCATAAAAAACCCACAACCCTAAAATTATCGATCCTCTGAAAGTCTTAGGATGGATTGCACCAATCTGACATCTCCCAGGCAGACAGGCACAATGGCTCATTTTGTCTAGTGGTATTTTCAGAATACATGAACTTAACAAGCTGCAAATGAATCATTTTAAAACTTGAGGATTTAAGTGGAAATAGTAAGTAAGATGCCAGTGGGAACTGAGCTATCTAATCATTTCAAATTCTTGGCAGGGAGCAGCAGTAACACATGTATCAGGCATAGCAGGTCGAAGCCCTTTAAGCTAGCAGAGCTTTGAGGAATCCAGTCCTGCTGGTCCCCAACATTCCAGACATGTTTATATAAACAAAGACAGTGGCCTGGGGGCTTTGCACAGCCCCAGAGGAAATGCCGGCTGATCTCTGGATAAGAGAGAAACAGTTCTGAAAGAGAGGATTTCAGAGAAGTTCCTTCCTTCTTCTCCCTCAGGTGGAAGGCTCTACTCCATCACTGACATCAGAAAAGCTGTGGAGCTAAGTGGGTGTTTAGGATCTATCAATCGCATCCAATCAGAAAGTTCGTGAGCAGAACATAAAATCAATAAACTGTGGATAGTGTTTATTATGGTGACAACAACAGTTTTTCCTTTTAGTTGTCTCCCCACAGGCACTGGGGTCACATCTTATGATTTCAGTCCTGCCAGAAAATGATTTAAAAGGGGAGGAAAAGCCACATTTGTCTTTGTTTGAGGGTGAAATGTTCTCTCTCTGCACATGTATTTCCCCTGACAGTGAGCAGAAGGTGGGAATCACTGGTCTTACTTCTACAGTCCTGCTGCAGGGCGTCTCCGTAGTAACCGAACCTGCACAGCTGGCAGTGGTTTCCTTCCGTGTGGTACAGGCACTTGAGGCACCTTCCAGTCTCCTTGTCACAGGCTTCCGGGTCGGTTGTGTCAATGTTGTGGTGACAATGGCAAGGCTGGCACGCCCCGCCGACATCCGAGGGGTTGCCAAAGAATCCCGAGGCGCAGTCATCGCATCTGGAGCCTGTTGTCCAATAAAACCAAGAACAACACTTTTAACTTGTTGGCTGAAAGGCTCACCAGTCAACTGACATTTCTGCCTAGAATCCACCTGCCTATGTGCTTCACTGCAGTACAGACAGAGCTGGGGAAGGAACAGCTTCTTGTTGTGAAGAGAAAGAGAAATTCTGTAGTCACTAGCACTGTCACAGACCGGTTGCCTCAGAGGCCACTGTGTCTCATGGGAAGTTACAAGAGTTTTATTTTAGCACATGGGACTTTAGTTAAATAATGGTCTGACAATGTCAAGTTCAGCTCAGTATTAGAATCCTAATCCAATGATTGTATAAACTGAAAAGGCACTGCTCCTTTCTGAGCAACCTGAAAAATGGAGTCCTTAATGGTGTGATCAGGAGCGCCTGGGTGGTGCCAATGGCTAACACACTCTCCACTAACTGAAGGGTTGGGTGCTGCACCCAAAGGCACCTCAGAAGAAAGGCCTGCTGATCTTCTGAAAAGTTAGTCATTAATAACCCTACGGAGCATGGTTCTACTTTGATACACAAGTGGTTGCCATGAGTCACTCATCTTGATGGTAACTGATTTGTTTAAAAAAAACCACAAAAACTCACTGCCTTTGAGTGGGATTCGACTCATAGTGACCCCTCCTTGGGTTTCCGAGGCAGTATCACTATGGAAGTAGATTGCCCAACCTTCTTTCCAAGGAGTGGCTGGTGGGTTTGAACCACCAGCCTTCTAGTTGGCAGTCACATGCCTTAGACACTACACCACCAGAGCTCCCAGTTTGTTTAATAATGATGTCTAATTCCCCCTTCTCAGAAATACTAAAATCATACGCAAATATTTACTGATGATCATAAATAGTATTTGAAACAGTGGCATCAAGGATGAAATAAAAGAGTTTCTTTTCACAACCAGCTAAACTCATTTAGTGTTGACTGATAATGTGAACATAGAACAATGGAGAAAATATCTAGGCGTGCTTGGTTCAGCTACCTGGGGACCCTGGTGATACTCTTTTCTTCCTTCTGCCCACCATTTGACCACTTTGCTGCTTAGAGATGCTTCTGCTACAAGTAGGATGTGCCTGTTGGGTGTCTGTGGAGTCACTTTAGACTCAGGGACCCTATGACAGAGCAGAACTGCCCCATGGGGTTTCCTAGGCTATAATCTCCATGATTACCCTTCGCCCATGGAGCCAGTCGGGTTCAAACTGCCAGGCTTTCAATTAGCAGCCAAGCACTTAACCACTGGCACCCCCAGAGCTCTTTACGAGTTGGATAAGGGAAGGGAAAAATAAAATTTAAATTACGCTTTCTACTGTTCAACCACAGATAAAGTGTTTCATAGGGTTTCACTGATGGATTTAAATGAGCTTGCTATTCTTGCTCTGTGTTATATTATTATTATCATACTCACTCCCATCAAATCGATTTGTATTCATAGCAACTTCACAGGACAGAGGAGAATTGTCCCCATAGGGTTTCCAAAGCTCTAATCTTTAGGGAAGCAGATTGCCACATCTTTCTCCTGTGGAGTAGCTGGTGGTTTCAAACTGCCGATCTTCTGGTTAGCAGCCAAATGCTTTAACCACTGCGCCACCAAAGCTCCTTCATTGCTATCATAGAGACTCAAAATTGACTCTACCCTACCTGCCAAATAGGAAAAGAACAACTTATATATTCCAGACCCCTTAACTTTCAATTAAGGATTATAAAAATGGAACTACATTGGCTAGCTCAGCTACCTTTTTCCTCATTAACAACTAATGACACATCTTTTCCACCCTCTTTGCCACCAAAAGTATGCACATTATTTACCAATGTATCCAGGACTGCAGACACATGCAAGCTGTAAAGTAACAGGATCTTGATAACAGCTACTGGCAAACTGGCGTCCACTGTCAGGACCATCTGGGCAAGGGCAAGGGCGGCAGTGATCTCCTGACCCAATGATGGGGTCACCATAGTAACCAGCCAAGCACCTAGACCAATCACAGAAGAAAAAGAGCCATGAATCCCAGTGGTAAGAAACTGAAAAAAAGTCATAGAAAATGTTCCTTTTGGGAACATTCACTCTTCATTCCTTATTTCTATGTGGAAGACCTTCCATTACAGCAGTGATTCTCAGTCTTTAGCTCCCATTAGAATCACCTAAAACCAAAACAACCAAACCCACTGCCATTGAGTCAATTCCAACTCGTAGCAACCCCCATTGTGTTTCCGAGGCAGTAAATCTTTACAGAAGTAGACTGCCCAGTCTTTCTTCTGCAGAGTGGCTGGTGGGAACCTTCTGGTTGGCAGCCCAATGCCTTAGGCAGTGTACCACCAGAGCTCCTTAGAATCATCTAGAGGGCTTATTAAACCCAGATTGCTAGGCTCTTCCCCCAGGGTTTAATTCAGTAGGTCTGGAGAGGGGCCCAAGAATGTACATGTCTGCCAGGTTCTCAGGTGCTGCGGCTGCTGCTCGTCTGGGGACCACACCCGCAGAACCACAGCATGGAGTAACACCCCTCATTGCTCCTCCCCAGAGAAGACACATCTCCCGTCTGCATCCTCCTGCCTACCACGTGTATGTTCTGACCTGCTTCTTCTCAAATTAAAGGGCCTGTCCTTGTGGGGGTGGCTGGAAGTTGACTCTGCTTGGCCTGGGTTGGGCAATGTGTTCACAAGTCTATGGTGGCCACAGACCTAAAGCCCCAAGTGCAATCCAGCTTTTACCAGTAATAGAGGCGACAGGGATGATCTCCAGCTGTGGGACTCCTGTGTCTGTCCCTGAGGTGGTATCAAACTTGGGCAGGCAAAAGGGATGCCAGTTATCCACCCCCAAAACCCATAGGTACAATCTCTTTGTTTACAGATAAGGAATCCATAATTGCTAAGTGATTAAGGTTAGTTAATAAGAAGTTAAAACTTGAATTCAGACTCCTTTTAACAAAGAATTCTTCTATCATATCATGTTGTTTCTCAAGAATAATGATAATTAGCTTCCTTTTTTAAAAATTTTCTGTAATGTAAGTGCTTGAAAGAACGCTGGAGACCACCTAATCCAACCTAGTTATTTTACGGTGGAAATGGATACTTGGGGGTGGGGGGCAGTTATAAGGCAAGTGAGAAGCAGAATTGAGCCTGGAACTCAGGTCTAAGGATTTCCCATTCATTTTGTTTCTCATGTTCTTTTCAGGCAGAGGTAACAGTATATCTTTTAAAAAATGAGAGGGGGAAGAATTAAGAGGGATAATCTGTTCAGAGGAAATTAACCTTCTGTTTAATTAGACATAGTTCTAAGCTATAGCATAAGGCAATGTTCCCTGATTATGCGCTGGGGTATAATGATGAAGCAATTTTGTACAATAGTTTCTGAGAAAGTTTCTAAGGGATTTTTCTAGGTGAAATAAGTCCAAATACATTATGACAGATATTTGTGTTCACTTCCAGTCCCCCATACTCTTCCCCCCTTGGGAACAATTTGAGCCCAGACTTCTTTTTCCAAATTCATGGGATGTAACTCTGATGATCTTGGAATGAGAAACAGAATAATGAAAAACTGGCCTAACCTAGATAGCAGGGTTCCAAATACTTAATAAACATTTTTGTTATCCAACCTAGGGCTTGACATCTCACCTCCTCCAGGCCCTTTCTTATTCCTCCTCAAGACATGAAAATCCTTTTAAGAGTCAAATTCCGAAAGGCAATCACAGCCATAAACCAAGCCATTCTCACAGGAAGCTCCTTCAGACACATTCCACAGTGTGACAGACTGATCTGGAATCAGTTCGTGGACAATCACCTCTACTTTGACCTAAGTTCACCCACCCACTCTGGTCTCCCTTTGTAAATCTGATTTTCTCATCTCTCTCTCTCTCTCTCTCTCTCACTTATTCGCCATCACCCATTGAAAGAACAACCATAAAATTTTTACAGAAGAAACGAAAGATGATACCAATATATTAATCTCCTCCTTATAGTCTTTTATAGCTGCTTCTATGTTATTTTTTTATGACAGAATTTTAGGGTTGGAAGGAATAACTTTTAATAGTCAGTGGAACCTCCAAATTCTCGGATACCACCCTAGCACAGAGCCAGAGCCACGTGTTGGCTCCTGTACCCATCTCCACAACCTACGTTAACCACCCATTCAACCTTCGCTGAGTTTTCTCTCACCTGAGCACCTTTTGTACTGACTGAAGCACTTGCTGAAACATTTCACAAGTGGTTTTTTAAAATAAACATCTTATACAAAATGGACTGGGCATTAGAGGAGATTTATTGACATGGAAAGGTGGAGATTATCACCTTCCAAAAAAACAGAATCTGTAATATGTATGTCTGCATGTCTTAATTAGCAATGAATAACGTAAGTGAGCACCTAACTTTTTCATATGGGGGATTTCGGATCTCCTGAGCTACACTGTCATGTTGTTGCAGGCACAGTCTAAATCCTATTCTTACCATATCTGGTACAGTGCTTTGCAACCATGATAATTATTTAGTTCATGTATTTGCTAACCAGAGAACAGATCCAGTTTCATACATTTTCGATGGTTTCCTGGAAACTATAGCTGCATAAAATGTTTTTAAATACAAAACTATCTAAAATGACTAATCTCATTTGGATTTGGCTTCTACTTTGACCCAAATTAGGCATTCCCATTTCACAGCCCTCATCCTAAGTCAGAAATTTGCTGAGATAAAGGTATGAGTTCTACACAGATCCATGGCGACCCTGGAGTGTATCTCCAAGACAGTGGAGACTCATGCCAATTTTGCTCTCTTCCTTATCCCTGGCACCAGAACAGTGCCTGGCACATAGAAGTGCTAACTAAATAAGTACTGGCTACATGAATGAATTCCTAGAAAATGCTGAGGTGGGCAGAAACGAATGAAACATGTAGAGCCTCATAGAAATTAATTCTGTACTTCATCAAAGATATCTGCACAACCAAGGGCAACCTTGTCCTCTCTATTTTCAAGAGGCAGCGAACCCATACCTTTCACAGTTATGACCTGCGGTGTAGTCCTGGCAGCTCAAGCACTCCCCTGTCACTGAATCGCAGTCGTCGGCATGGCCATTGCACTGGCAGGGCTGGCAACTTGGAAAGCCCCAGTACCCAGGTAAGCAGCGGTCACACTGCCGAGCATACACCCCCTGGAAACAGTGGCACTGGCCGGTGATGGGATCGCAGAAGGCATTGACAGAGCCTTGCAGATGGCATTCACAAGCTGAAGAGACAGGTAATCAAGGAACCAACCTTGAGAAACTCAGTGAATGGAAAACACCATACCAGTATTGCTCACTGTGTCTTCATGAATATATTAAAATTCTTGTGATTAACCTACGTTTGCATCCACTGGGGCCAAAGCCAAAGGTGCCAGGAGCACATCTGTTGCAGGTTCTTCCAACCACGTTGGGCCGGCACTGGCACTGGCCTCCGCTGGGGTCACAGACGGAACTTAATGAACCCTGAGGGTCGCATTCACAAGCTGCAGGGCAAAGAGAGACCAGACCCTAAGACACCAAGCAGCTGACTCCAGCCCCATAGAGAGAAGCGTGTGTGGCACATCACACCTGCCTGACAGTGCACCCCCCTTCCCTGGACTCTTCCCGACTCTCCTTTACTACTCTACCTTACTCAGAATTCTGAGCAAAAACAATGCCATCCCTATATGGTGGGGCAGGAAGAAACAGGAGGCAGAGTTGGTAGATAAAAAGCAGCTTTTCCAGGCAGGAGGTCATGAGGGTTTGTTCCTCATGCCTTCAAAGCTCAAATATCACAGGACATGAAACAAAAGCCCAGGGGTTGGTCTGACCCTTCTAAGAGAAAAACATACATTTCAGTTATTTGATGCTTCTCTAATTCCATCCCAGCTCCCCACCCTGGATGGAAATCCTATATTCTCAGGGACTTTTTCCTCTCATCATCTGTTCTTTGTGCTATTTCTTAAAAATTGACTCCATTGACTATGACACTCTACCACTAGAGTATTATTTTTAAAGAATAATGACAAATTGTTATAGGGCATGCATCCTAATGTGCCTCAAGGGACCAGCTGTGCTCTTGGCTCTAAAAAAGAAGACATGGAAGCAGCCACAGCTACAGCCACAGCCACAGCCCCTACACACCACCTACCCAGGCCTGTCTGGTGTAACAGGGCAGAAATGCTGAAGATGATGTTTCTGCAAACATCTGTCATTGGAGTTTTCACAACGCTTCTGCTGTTTTCCAGACAGCGGTATCTCTGAAAGGTTTCCCAGGCACTGTTGGTGATCAAACCGTCTCCTGCACCTCCAACAGTGAAGATGTCCAGTGACTTACAGTATGGCATGAGAACAAGCTATGATGGAATGAGAGCAGCAAAATGTTCTTATGCTGTTGTCTCATGTCATCAGTTAAAGCAAGTCAATGCACAAAACCCCCAAATGCTTCTCTGGTACTTGAAAAGAGAAAGCAAGGCTCATAAAATAGCAAAACAAAAACCTTGCCATTCTTAAAGACACCTCCAGGAAAAGTTTAGAAATCCTTCACATAGCTTGATGGTTTCTGAAATGGCACTTTTTTTAAAGAGTCACTTCCTATTTCCAGAAGGAACTGATTTGAATAAAACCTTTTCACAGGGTGGAAGTTATTTAAACAAATGCGCAAAACAGCTTCTGAGGTAAGAAAGAACACTTCCCCTTCACCTCTGAATGTTACCAAAACCAAACCCACTACTTTTGAGGTGATTCCAACTCATAGCAACCTGCACTGGGTTTTTCCAAAGCTGTAAATCTTTATGGAAGCAGACTGCCCTATCTTTCTTCCATGGAGCGGCTGGTGGGTTTGAACAACTGAACTTTTGGTTAGCAGTCAAATGCCTTAACCACTGCACCACCAGGGCTCCAAATAAAAAATTGTGGGGATGCTGGTGAACCGTCTTCGCCCAGCCTTTCCTGTGCCCTTCAGAAGGTACTTCCACTTACTGAATCAATAAGTGTGTAGGGGCTCTCCACGCCACTGTCAGAGGAGGTGTACTGGGGCAGCTCCAACCTCACTGTGTAATTCACACCTTTCTCAAAGCACACAGGGTGCGGAAGGACGACATACCTATTCCGAAACAAAGAGAAAAGCAGCAGCAAGTCAGCCTTGAAGTGGCAAAAAACTAAAACAAACAAACAACAAAAGCTCTATGTAGCTAATCCTAAAGGGAGAGTGTCAAAGGCTGGCTCTGAAGTGGTAACTACATCTCCCAAGCCTTTAGGAAAAATTAATTTGCATGGGGGTTTTGTTGAGCTGCAAACCACTGTCATGCTGACCTTGAGCCTGGCGATAAAGACACCACCTGGTTGTCGTCATCGGGTATAGTGTTACCACATCGGCTGCTGGCTGGGATCTTTCCAGGTCGCTGCACTGTGATGACAGCTTTTTCCCAGTGGTCGGGTAACTAGGATCAAAAGCAATCACAAAGGCCACTCGCATTAGCCTACTGCTGCCCCTCTGCAGACTGCTCTGAATCAGCCTTTGCCAAGTTTGACGGGAAACGCGTAGGGTGCTTTGCCCTCCCATCTTTACCGTTCCTTCTGTGCTGCCCCAGCTCCAGCCCTAATCTTTCTCCCCGACACTGAAACAGCCTCCCAGTGCTCTCCTTGCTTCCCCATGGTCCTCTTCATTCCTTCTTGAAGCACAGCTCAGATAACAACCAGCTCCTACTCAAAATCCTTCAACTGTTTTCCAGACAGCACTGTCTCTGAAAGGTTCCCGAGGCCCTGGTGACAGTCCACATTCCTTTCCTGATGCTCACATCTTCCCTCAGAGTGTCCCCAACCCTCTCCCTTACTCAGCTATGTGGGAAGGCTCGCAAAACACTCTCCTCTTCTCCTCTGCTCATGCTATTCCTTCCTTCAGATTCCTTTCCTTTTTTGTGTCATTTATTCAAAATTCCATCTACACCCTAACAAGGCCTAGCTCTTATTCTCTAGGGAACATTCCGGCAGCCCCAGGCCCCGCTCAGCCAGTATGAACTGCTCCGGCTGCTATCACTGTTTGTAATATCTCTGCTGTTGTTGCCTTTCGCCCCTTCTGCCTTTACAACACTTTGCAACACGTGTTCGACATGAGGCCAAGCAGTCCGTGAATGGAAGCAGAGGATCTCAGACATTCTCGATACCACCTCACTTCTCAGCACGGTTAAGTGTCTAGCAGGAGCTCTCTAAATGTTTGTTGAATTAAATGAAAGAAAAACATACATTTTAACTTCCGTGAAGGAGGTTAGAGAGTTAGAGGTTGACCTATTCTGATGCCATCTCCAAATTTTATAAAAACATATACAGGTATAACTCATTTTATTGCACTTTGCAGATACTGAATTTTTTACATATTAAAGGTTTGTGGTAATCCTGCATCAAAGCAAGTGTGTCGACACCATTTTTCTAATAGCATACACTCACTCAGTATGTCTGTGTCACATTTTGGTTAATTCTCCACAATGCTATTATACACAATGGACAACAGTGCAGTGTAAATATAATGTTTATATGCACTGGGAAACATAAAATTCAGGTGACTTGCTCTATTGCGATATTCACTATATTGTAGTGCTCTGGAACTGAACCTGCAATATCTCTGAAGTACGGCTGTAATGTCCATTAAAAGAAAGATTTTTGTTACTTCCAGTGACCACTCCCTTCCCCTCATTTAGAGTCCACTGAGGGGTTTCTTTACCTGTGGCTCATAGCGAATGAGGATGTCATACTCCATGGAATATGGTATATTGTCAATGAAAAACTCCAGATAAGCCCCTTCGGGCACTCGGACAAAGCCCGCTCCAGTCCAGGAAGGAGTCCGGTCCTGGATATACTGCCGCTCCACTATGCTGACCCCCTGAGGACAAAGGGAACAGTAGTTGAAATGGAATTCAATTAATTCTAGTAGTCAAAGAACTCTGAAGCCATCTAAATGTCAAAAACTGTGGATATATTTATTTTTATAGTCACACTTTCTTTCCTACTAAATTTATTTTAAAAGTTTTTGATATGTAAACAGGAAATTGATTTTTTCTTTAGTTTTGTAGTTGGGGTAGTCTTGGGATATCAGGGATGGAACTCAAAGGCTTGGAATATACCTTATATGCTATAACCAGAGGAGTAAGTATAAAGGAAGGAAAGAGAACAGTTCAAGTGCTGTTATGAGCAAGTCTAGAATATTGAAAGGAGTTCTGGTGATGCAGTGGTTATGGCATTCAGTGGCTAAACAAAAGGTCGATGGTTTGAACCCACCCGCCGTTCCCCGTTCTGAGGGAGAAAGATGCTTCTGTAAAGATTTATAGTCTTGGAAATCCTATGGGAACAGTTCTACTCTGCCCTATAGGGTCACAATGAGTCAGAATCAATGCAACGGCAGAGGGTTTTTTTTTGGTTTGTTTGTTTGTTTTAGGAGAACTGACATATTTGTTGAATTTTCTATAAGGCTAGTTCTATATCTAAGGAGCCCTGGTGGTGCAGTGATTAAGTGCTTGGCTGTTCAGCAGTTCAAATCTACCAGCCACTCTAAGGGAGAAAGATGTGGCAGTCTGTTTTTGTAAAGATTCCAAAAAACCTAAAACCAAACTC
>NW_006921594.1:11590651-11592056 GCF_000298275.1 Orycteropus afer afer | reverse complement strand
CATCCAACTCCCTAATGAACATCTCAGGTTCTCGGGTGACACAGGAGCTTTGTACTCAACGACCAACGTAAAGGCTGGTGGTTTGAACCCACCCAGTGGTGCTGCAGAGGAAAGGGATGGAGACTGGCTTCTGTAAAGATCACAACCAAGAAAACTCTACGGAGAAGTTCATGGGGTTGTCATGAGTGAGAATCGGCTCATTCTGTTTGGTTTTGGTTTGGTAATGGACAGCTCTAACTTTGCTATCTCAGAGGCACCCCAAAACCAACAGATCCACAAGGTCAACGCTCAATCTCTCCTGCACCTTCACTTGCTCTTCTCTATTAGGGTAAAAGCATCACCACCCACTGAGTCAGCTAAGTCAGAAACCTAGAAGTTGTTCTTTAGGTCCCTTCACCACCCAATCAGGAACCAGTTAACATGCAGCTTATCTCTTTCTTCTTCCTACTGGTTATGCTGCTACTTCACTTTCCTCTCTTGCTCACAGGAAGGACAAGTAGCAGTCTTCAAATCAGTATCCTTGTTGCCAATCTTCCTACTTTCCAACTCAAGCTGCCACTCTCCACACAGCTGCCCTAGTGATCTTTCTAAAGCATTACGGTACCCATTTCCTGCTGTAACAGCCTTGAGGAGGTGCCTGGGCCTCCCACAATCGGGCCCTTCTCTACCTTCACAGCCTCGTCTTTCTCCACACCCTTCTAATCCTATTGGCTACTTGCAGTTTCTCAAAGCTACTAGGTAATTCATGACTCATGGTCCTAAAGCCTGGAATGCCCTTCACCTTTCTTTATCCACCCAGCAAAGATCCACATATTATTCTTTCAAGATTTAGCTCACAGTCCCATGCCAAAGAACGAGCCACTTTCTCCTCATGCCACCACTTCCTTGAGAGAGAATCTGTATCCCATTCACTCCTACATGCCCAACATTTACAACAAAGCTTGTCACATAGTAGGTGTTCGTTAAAGTTGAGGCACTGTGTCTTCACATCCCGCTTATTTTCCAAGGCCTAGCTCCACTTTCATCAAGTCTTGCTTGGGTACCTCTCTCTTGCTTTCTCAAGCAGTACTTTCTGAAACTTCAATTGTTTCTTATGTGTATAGTTCTCAGAATGCTTATCACTTTTTCTCTTGTAGTATTAATACTGACAGACCTATCTAATCCCCACTCATAGCAACCCTATCAACCTCACCCTCAAATGTGCTGTTGAGTTGATTCAACTCATAACGACCCGTCCTTGGGTTTCCAAGGTGGTATCTCTGTGGAAGTAGATTGCCCAATCTTCCTTCTGAGGAGTACAGAGTAGAACTGCCCCACAGGGTTTGCAAAGGTGTAAATCTTTATGGAAGCAGCCTGCTTCATCTCTCTTCTGTGGAGTGGCTGGTGGGTTCAAGCCACGGGCTTT
>NW_006921594.1:11588686-11589336 GCF_000298275.1 Orycteropus afer afer | reverse complement strand
TCACAATGACTTGTTCTCAATGCTACTATTTCAGTAAATTTAAAGTTCTTCACTTGTCGTAAGTAAGATATACCTTCCCTCTCCTTTATCTTCAACAACCAAGTTTTATTTTTTCAAAATGTTTCTCAACTTAGGAGTTTCCCCCCACTGTCACTGCTGCTATCCTGGTCCAGTATATCATAATCCCATGCCTCTTACTCTACCAACCTCCTAAACTGACCTCTCAAGCTCTTCTCTCCCTGGCCCAGTCAATCCTGGCCATCCCTGCCAGACCACTCTTCCCATGTCCCTACTTTCATCATTTCACAAAAACCCACAATTTTTTCTTCTTATTTATGATATCAAGTCATGGTGCCTGAGCCTGGTTTCCAGCAGCTACTATAACTCCTCCTCTGAAAACAAATGCTACTCCTTCTGGTGCCCACTCTTTGCTTTCAGACAAGCTATACTTCTCACACTCTTCAACAAATATTTACTGAGCAAATATTGGCCCTGGATATTGTGTTTCTGGTGTCAATACCCTCACATTTTAGTCCATTGTCAACTTTCTGAAGAATCAGTCCTTACTTTCTTGCAAGTCCACTGTTTTTGGCTAAAAGATATGGGGAAAGAGAAATGGAAAAAAATATACCCGTAAAATACTCATTTTC
>NW_006921594.1:11562036-11574928 GCF_000298275.1 Orycteropus afer afer | reverse complement strand
GAGACTGTTGGCTGAGGGACGGTGGGCTGGGAGATAGACTGAGCATTTTTCCTGAACTTGAATTGTAGCCTGTGGTGCTTCCCTAATAAACCCCATAATCTGTGAGCTCTGTGTGGCCACTGCAGCGAATTATCAAACCCAAGGGAGAGGTGGTGGGTGTTTTGGGAGGAACGGTTGGAGAAAGGGCTGGAAGGAGGCAGCATGTCCGGCCTTGCAGTAATAGGCCTTGGGTTACTGCTGGTAATCCTGCCTTCTTCTTGTGGGATTAGAGGAGGTCATAACATGTGGTCTTCTTGCCCTTTTTGCAGATGATTACAAATAAGAGTTGTTTCCACACTTATCAGCAGTCAGCACCATCCATTTTTTCCAGGGTAACCTTCTCTCCTCCTCCCCTCCACCTGTAAACTAGAATATTTTTTTAAAAAGTAGACCCTATGTTCTGTAACATAGAACCAAGGATGGTGAGACTTCATCTCTCATACTCTAATCATTTTATCAGGAAGGACCAGTCCCTGGAGTAGGCTCAGTGAAAAAGAGGATCCTCAATCAGACAGATTGACATAATGGCTACAACAATAGGCTCAAGCATAGCAACCGTTGTCAGGATGGTGTAGGACTGGACAGCTTTTGTTCAGTTGTACACAGGGTCGCTATGAGTCAGAACCAACTCGATGGCACATAACAACAATGTGTTCTATAATCCCTTACATTTTTCTATCATAGAAACTAACAAAGGGTTGTATACAACACAACCATTCTGGTGAAAATGTCTATTAGTATCTGCTGGGTTCAAAGTATAATAAACACACACTCATTTATTGAGCACATACAACATCTACTAACTGTGGATGAAAGGAGATACCCAAACAGTAAGACATAATGCCTGTGCAAAGAGAACTTTTAAATACAATCAACTGCAACACAAGTCAGAATAAAACCAGAGCCAGAAAGATGCAGAAGTAATGTGATGTTGAAAGATTGAGAAAGGGTTGGAGACTTCAGACTAGGAAGAGGTCTTCAAAAAAGTAGTAGACTTCCTAAGTTTAATGATAAATTAATTTAGAAGGAAGCTGTAAAGATGTTTATATTTTTCAGTGGGTTTAAATATTTACAAGTAGCATTTACAGTAATTCTTATTTACTCATTGAAAGGGTTATCTATTAGGCAAAACTTCAGTAACCTGTTTTGAATTAATTATTTAAATTAATTAATTCTTACTTCTTTAAAGTATTCAAAAGTTTAGACTAGCTGGCAACATAATAAACATGGATCATTAAACTTTTATTGTACTATCAAAAATCCACTCAGGTTAGTAGTTGGCCCTGTGGGCTTGGGACCATGGTCACAGGGGACATCAAGCTCAAATTGGCATAACATACTGCACAAAAATATTGTTTTACATCCTACTTTGGCAAGTAGTGACTCGGATCATAAAAGCTTGCAAGCGGCCATCTAGATGCAACAATGGGTGTCTCCTCATCCAGAGCAAAGAAGAATGAAGAAAATCAAAGACACATGGAAACAATTAGTCCAAGGGACTGGGACACCATGTGATACTCAGTCTATATGACTATGAGACCAGAAGAACTAGATGCTGCCTGGCTACCACTGTCAACCACTCGGAAGGGGGATCTCTGTAGGAGATCCTGGACAGAGTGGGAGGGGAGAACAATGTGGAACAAAACTCAAAATCTCACACACACACACACACAAAAGGGACCAGGTTTGCTTGTCTGATAGAGCCTGGTGGAACCTGAGACTATGTCCCCTAGCTGCCCTTCAGGTCTGGACTTGAACCATTCTTGTGGCTTCCAGCCAAACAAAAGACAGGCATATGAGCTGAATGTTTAGATTTGGTAATACACTCCTTGGAGAGATCAATCATGGGAGAATAGAAGGGCTGTGTATGCACAGGGAGATAGCTCAGGGGGCAGGAGTGCAGGGGAGGGAAGGGCACAGGGAAGAGGTAACTATGGGGAAGAAGTGGGAGGAGAGCTATGGCATTGTGGGAGATTACAGTCAATGTCATGAGACAAAGTGTATGTGAACTGCTATATGGAAGATGAATTTGCTCTGTGTACTTTCACCCAAATCACAATAAATTTTTTTTTTAAAAAGAACAACAAAAAAGTCCACTCAGATTATAATACAAAACATTTTAACTTTTTCCATTTCAAAGGATTTTCATACTTATTATTTATTCCTAACCAAAGTAATCAAGGAATGTTTGGGATCATATTTAGAGACCACCTCTCCTAAGGAGTACATATTTAGTTTCTACATTGCTATGCACTGAATTGTGTTCCCCAAAGGTTTATGTTGAAATCCTCACCTCTGGTAACTGTGATAAGACCTTGTTTGAGAATAGGTTCTATGAAGCTGTTATCAGTTAAATTAGTTAATATAAGACCATAGTGGAGTAAGATGGGTCCTAATCCAATCTGAACGGTGCCTCAAAAAAGCGAAGAGACAGACAGAGGAAGAACACCATGTGTCTAAGGCGTTATGCTGCAGCATCAAGCCAAGGAAAGCCTGGAGCTACTAGAAGCCAGAAAAGACAAGAAAAAGCCTCCCCTTAGGGCCCAGAGAGAGAGAGAGAGCCTGCTGTGCTGACTCACTGAGCTGGATTTCTAGTGCAAAACAGTAAGCAATAAATTTTGGTTGTTTAGAGCCACCCACGTTGTAGTACTTTATTTTGGCAGCCACAGGACACTAATACAGAGTTCTTAAAGATCTTTTGTCCCTCAAACTCTTTTACTCAATTAACATTTATTCAATATCCCCTAGGCATCTATGTCAAAGGTCAGGAATATTATCAGTAAAAGATATTTATGAAGTGGTTGCAAGAACCAATCATTCAGCAAAAATTTCCTGAGTGCCACCTATGTAGCAACCACTCACCTAGTAGAATTAGTGCTTCAGAAGACCTGGCCCCCATCACCCCAAAGGGACTCTCAGAGAAATGCCTCTTGGAGGAAAATCATAAAAGATTGAAAAGGCTTACTATTAAATGCTGCAGAATCACAGGACTCAGGGCATCTGCAAATGTTCTCTTTTCCCACCAATGACACCAAACGATAAGCAATCTCATCTATCATGCTAAAAAGTTCAGATGGCCACCTGCTTTTAAATACTTACTAAACACTGTTTCACTAACTCTCTTGGTGAGCACATTCTGATTTTTATACATTCTTACAGGAGAGACTGGAGGGCAGGACAGGGGCTGTTAGTGGGTGGAGACAGAACAGAAGAAGTGTGAAACAGAGAAAAAGAAGGGAGTGTAAGAAACAGAAACCATTTTGCAAAAAGGAATCTGAAGTTCAGGAACATAAACATTCCTGAGCTTATGACACGATGTGGAGAATTATGGATAGCACTTTCATTTAATCAAGGATTTCAGGACTTAATGGTGGCTGAACTGAGGAACCCTTACTAAAGGGATCAATGTGTTCTGGGAGTGTCAAAGGAAAGTCAGAGAAGGGCTTCCACGAGCAGACTAGCCGTCTGTCTTTCTGCCCTGCTTTTATGGAATTATCCTAGTTTCCTTTGTTCTGCAGGTTTTCTAAGAACAGAAATTCACCCTGGAGTTTCAGAGCTACATGCTGTACTGAGTTCATTCCATGCTTTGGAACAGAACAAACCCAAATAAAGAGGCCAAACAGAACATGCTCTTTCTGAATAAAACAACATTCCTTCCCAGCAGACTACTATGATGTTGAGAAATAATCTAATAGCAGAGTCCAATTTTGAGTACATGAAGCTTGCTCAATGAATTCAGCATGTTCTCTCAGGGAAGATTCAGGCCTCAAGGAAACATCTGTCTGTCCTCCCAGCAGTCACTTACACTGTCTTTACCAGATGTTCTGACTCTGATCCAGGAACAAACACAGGCCAAAATTCCCTTGACTCAAAGGTGGTTAATTAATCTCTCCCAAATTCTACATCTTGCCAAATGTGTATGCAGGAAAATTCTGGGCAGAGTCTCATCTATTCAAGAAATACAAACATATTTAAATAACTAAAAATTACTGTATGTGATATTCATTAATGGACTTGGAAGATGAAAAAAAGAAGAAAGAAGAAAAGATTCTCTATATGAATTGAAATGAGAGCCCATTTTCCATCTTTTAGATTGGCAAAAAACAAAATGATTGATGACACCAGCTGCTCAGAGGATGGGGGAGAAAGATACTTTTGTAACCAGTTGTTAAGAAAATTAAGTAGTACAATTTCTCTGAAGAACAATCTGACATTCTCTATTAAAATAAAAAAGAAATACACAAGTACTTTGATATAGAAGTTCCATCACTGGGAACCTAGTGTATGGCTAGATCTACAATCTACAACGATTTTCATTACAACGCTTATAAAAAGAAATAAACAAATCATGGTACTTTTATATGACAGCATAGCAAAAAGCTATTAAAAAGAAAGAGTTAGATGAATGCAAGCTGATATGAAAAAAGATCTCTAGAAGAAAAAGGCAAGTTGAAAAATAATTTGTACACATACAGAATTTTTCACATATAATGCACCCATGCATATCATATACATAGTGAGCATAGGAAACTAACATTTGAGGGACTTGTGCGTTATTTGCACAAAACACAGTAGATTACTTTTATTTTCAAGAAATGTTATGGAGAAATCATGGGCTATGAATTTGTTTTTTTTAAATTTGTACTGGCCTGTTTTAAAAAATAAGACCAAATGTTTTTTTAAAAGAAATAAGAGAAATTTTTAATTTTTACTAAGTCTATCGAGCACTATTAATTTCTAGAGAGACACAAGAAATTGTTATCCTGGCACTTCTTGGAAGTGGGTGGGACTTGGGGAAAGCAGGAAGGAGAAGGAACACTTTTACATTTCACTTTTATATCTGTCTGAACTATTTGAGATTTTTTAATTATAAGCATATGCTGCTTCCATAATTTAAAAAATACTGAAAAGTAAAATACAAAACAAGTAATAACAAGAATATTAAAAAACAAAACCATAAACATATTAGAAGGCTTCAAAGTTAACGCTTGCAATGGATAAATTTTTAAAAACATTAAAAAAATAAGGAAAATAAAGGAAAAGAACCACATGATCATATCAATCTATGCAGGAAAGGCACTGGATGAAATCCAACACCTGTTCCTAATAAAACCTCTCAGAAAAATGGGAATAGAAGAAAAATTCCTCAACATGATAAAGGGCATATATATACAAAACCAACAGCCAACATTATTTTCAATGAAGAGAGACAGACACATGAAGAAAAATGTTCATGATCATTAGCCATTGTTGTTGTTGTTGTTATGTGCCGTTGAGTCAAATCTGACTCATAGCAACCCCTCCTTGGGTTTCCGAGGCAGTATCACTACAGTAGATTGCCCAATCTTCCTTCTGAGGAGTGGCTGGTGGGTTTGAACCGCCAGCCTTCTGGTTAGCTGTCAAGTGCCTTAGGCACTATGCTACCAGAGCTACTCATTAGCCACTGGAAACAACCATGAGATAATATCTCACCCCAGCACTAACAGCAAAGTTCATCAAGACAGTAAAGAACAAATGCTGGTGAGGATGTGGAGTAATAGTGATTCTCACACACTGCTGGTGAGACTGTCAAATGATACAACCACTGTGGAAAGCAGTATGGCAATTCCTTAAAAAGCTGGAATTAGAAGTACCATTTGACCCAGCCATTCCATTAGTAGGTATATATCCTAAAGAAGTGAGAGCCAGGACAAGAACAGATATATGCACACCAATGTTCATGGCAGCACTATTCACAACAACAAAGGGATGGAAATAATGTAAATGCCCATCAATGGAGGGAACAGAAAACCAAATTGTGGTACATACACACAATGGAATACTATGCAACACTAAAAAAAATGTAGAATTGGCAGAACACTGCATAATGTGGATGGACCTGGAGGACATTATGCTGAGTGAAGTAAGTTAATCACAGAAGGACAAATATTATACTAGTTCACTATTGTGCAAAGTCAAGGAAAGGTTTATATATGGAAGGAAACTTTCTTTGTTGGTTACCAGGGATATGAAGGGAGGGGAGGGAACACTGCTAGATAGGTAGAGACAAAAAAAATTAAGACCTCAGGTAAACATGATTGATTATCCAGCATTCAATGCAAAGAAGACCGTACTTTGCATATCTTCTTAAGAGACAAATGAACTTTGTACTTCTGCTGGGGGTCACAAAGGCTTTCCATGGTGACTTAGTACAAAGCGTCACTATGGAAAGTAAAAGCGCCACTTACTTGCTGTTCAATGCTCCTCCAAGGTCGCAGTCACAAGGTCGACATCCATCCAAATCATTGCTTAAACCCCAATGTTCTGGCTGCAGAATAAAAGATGACACATCTAAAGTTAGGTTCCTGTAATTATATAATAAACTCGGTAAGAAACAAGTTATGGCGTGTTTTGGTTGTTTCACCGAACATTCATTTTCACTGGGAAAGCAGAAAGCTCACAAAAGGAATGATTATTCTGAAATAAAGAACCCTGAACTGTGGGTCCCTGGAGTCAGAGCAGATTATGTATAGCCACATGACAATGCCAGATCACATCAAGTAGGCCTCACCCAGTAATTAACATCAGCACGCAGTAAAGATGCTGATTTTGTTCATCAGAATTTCCCTGGCAGTTAGATATATTTTGGCAAATATCTGGCAGGTGTTTAAATTTTCCTAATTCAGTCTGTCATAAACCCTATAAGGAAAACCCTTTTGGATTTATTTATGTGAAACCACAGAATAAAACTAGAACTGCTCTCACAACTGGGGGGAGGAGAATGACGGAGTCTTGATGAAGAGAGATGAGACAGAATCTATACAGGGGAGATCTCTTTGTACCTCAACAAATGCATGTTTCCTAAGGAGCAGCTAACAACCAAGTTTACCAACTTACATCAGAATCGACTTTAAGAATCTATGACGATGTGTGTGACAAAATGTACACATGTGTGGTCATAAGCATCATCTGGAGCCAGTGCATATCTTTCCCAAATTAAAAAAGAAATACATGAATGCTACAAAAGACACAGACATTGTGAAAAAATCACTCCTCTAATTGCCCCACTCAGAATAGTACTGTGAATATTTCGGTGAAGTTCCTTCCAGATTTTGTTTTTCTTGGTTCATTTTTTGTCCCCTACGTAATCAAGATACTATGCACATCCTGTGTTTTTTCCCCATTAACAGCATAAACATTTCCTCATGTTATTGTCATTTTCAATGGCAGCCAAATATTACATTGTATAGAAGCCCTAAATTCACTTCATTATTTTCCCACTGTTCCTTCCAAGCCTTTAGACATGATTAATAAAATAAGCAATGAATCTTATGCTGAATACATCTTTGCCCAATTTCCTGATTATTTCATGATCATAGAATCCCAGAAGTGGGATTACTGGGTCAAAGGGTATGGTCATTTCTAACAGCTACAGATACATATCACCAATGGATGAACTATTTGGATTTCCATTAGCAGCATATAAGCACCAGAACCTTAGTATATCATCACTAACATTACGTGATATGATCCTTTTAAATTTTTGTTAATTTTTTCTGCAGAGATAGTATTCCACTGTGGTTTTCATTTATAATTCTAAAAGTGATGGTGAACATTTTCTCAAATTATTTATTAGTAATCCCTCTTTTATAAATTTTCTACTCATGTCTTTTAACAGTGATGGTAGAAACTAGTGACAAAAAGCATTCACTATTAAAAGTGTGACATTCACAAGCTACCTGACCCAGGTAATTAGGATTTACCTACCAGACACTGGTCACAATGCTGTCCGGTCACCAGACGCTTACAGTAGCAATAACCGGTCTCAGAATCACAAGGATTCCCTCCAGGAATTGTCCCCAGAGGATTACAAGCACAAGCTTTATTAAAGACAGAAAGAAACAGCAAACACAAAGTAAGTGAGTCTGAAGTAGTAGTTTGGGATTTAGAGTTGCCAAGTAAAATAAGAATTATCTCTATAGCAGAATGTAAAATAATTACACACAGGCAGACCTCGAAGATATCATGGGTTCAGTTTCCAACCATCACAATTCACAAAAAGTGAATATTGCAACAAAGTAAGTCACACAAAAACCGGTGCATATAAAAGTTATGTTTACACTATGTTGTAGTCACTATGAGTAGGATTCGACTTGCAGCAGTGAGTTTCGGTTTGTTTATACACACACACACACACACATTTTTAGCAAAATGTACTTACATTTACAACCAAATGGATCTTCAGTACTTAAGTCATAGAAGCCTTCTTTGCAAGCATCACAGTGTTCTCCTTCCACGTATAATTTACACCGACACTGACCAGCAATGAGACCAGCAGAAAAATCAGTGTAACTGTCACAAACTCCCCCATTCTGAGAACCAGCTGGGTCACAGGTACATTCTAAGAATGGAAAGCACCAGGTTAAGAGAACCAGGAAATGTAATGCGTGTTCTTGTACAAATACATGTTTCTTTCATCACTCCAAATCCCACAGAAGCAGACCAAAGAAGGCTTGACTACCAAGTAAATCCCACTCCCAGAATCCTATGTAGCAAATCAAATAACAATGCTGGGTGTGATAGTACTTACTAACTCCAAGAGAAGGGTGCTAACTACCACACTATTCCATCTGACTGCTAACCAGAAACAGGTCCCACAGAGTGGCATTCCCCAACGTACGTTCACAGATATTAGGATCTCGAATATCTCTCTCTGGGTGCTGGTAGTAGAACGGCTTGCACTGCTCACAATTGCGGCCCATTGTGTTGTGCTGACAATCATCGCACACTCCTCCACTGGTGTTTCCAGTTGCCAAGTACACAGCCATGTCAAAGTGGCACGAGCCAGAATGTTCGTTGCAGTTACATTCTGCGTGGAGAGACCAATGTCAAGCAAAGCCTTTTAAATCTATTTACTAGTGTGAGGGTGGGGGTGAAAGGAAGGGAGCTCCTTTTTGAAATTAAGAGATTAAGTTTAGGCAAAAAGGCAATTAACAAGAGGCATTCAGGATGCAAAAGGACATGTCTACTTATGACATTGGTTTAAACTTTCAATTATGCCAGAAGCCTTAAAAGCATGAAATTTATGAATAAACACAATTATCTGCCCTCCTTGGAGAGAAGGGGCTATTAAAAACAGAAAATCTTTTGGGAAAGTTCCTTTAAAATCTTATCAGCAGTAGGAATGGTGCCCTCCCATAGAGGATGCCTATGGGTTCCACTTGAAATGGGGCTGGATTGAAACACGTTATGTCAAAGGACTTTCCAGATGACACGTTCCTGGGATCCCTGCTTTGAGGACCATGTTTGTGAAGGACTGAGGCCCTTCCTCCCCATTCCCACCACCACCACACTCAGCCAGGCTCTTAAATAAGAATTAAGTAAGACTTGTTTAACAGCCTCCTAGCCAGCTTCTTGAAGGCAGTCCTTGCTCCTCTAACCCACTCAGCAGAGGCATCTTACTCTATCTCACTTTAATCATCTCACTCTCCTGCACAGCGACCCATGTGGACTCCTCTTCTCTTCTCACAGCAAACCTTAACTCAGCCTGGCCATCATGGGGCTCCACATGTAACCTTCCACCTTGTCTGTCCTCCCTCTTGCGACACAACATCCTACCAAAGGGACTGTGTCTCATCCACTGCTGTATCTTCAGTGTCTAGCAGGATCTCGTCCACAGTTGTTGTTTTTAGGTGCCGTTGAGTCAGTTCCAACTCACAGCGACCCTCTGTACAATAGAACACTTACAGTACATCACTTATATTTAAACCTCTGGATCATTTCCCAGCCTAAGCACTCTGGTGGTCACGAGAATGTCCCGTGCCTCATGTTGTTCATTTCATTTGAACATCCCTCTTCCTTTCCTCCTCTCTCTCTCTCTCTGTCACTCTCTGTCTTCTGTTTCCCTAAACAACCATAGCTATTTATCAAATGCCAGCTCACTCCTACCCACCTACTAACAAGCTCTGACCACTCTTCTTCTAGAACAGTTTGCAGAACAGTCTTCCAGTGGAGCAGAGGCAGGCAAGGCAGGCATGCTCCTTGAGTGGAGAAAAGTATATCAGATTCACTGTGTCCATGTGTGGGGAGGAATCACAGGGTGTCAAATGACACCACTGCCCAGAGAATATCCCCGGGATGGATGGATGGATGGATAAAAGTTAGATGCTACTGCCGGGCTGGCATGGAATCAAGGCCAAAAACTCTTATAATCTCCTCCATATCTCTTATACCATATTGGTCTGCTATGCCACATTTTCCTTTCGTTTCTTTTTCTCATGAACATCTTTGCAGAAAAACAGGGACAATGTCAGGGGCAGTGTCTCAGGCTCTTACTTTGTCTACCAAAGCACCTGGATCAGTACCAAACATAGTTCCCGCTCAGAAAGCACTACTTTCTAATTTAGTTCAGTGGGACTGTTGGCCTCCTAGGAGCGTCAGGCTGAAGCTGGGAAAAGAATATTAACTTTCCTTCCTTCTGAAAAATGGTGCACTGTTATAGTACCACTAATCAGAAAATGGATCCTAGAGTCCAAATTAATTCCAGTGTCCCTTCTACTGAGACTTACTTTTACAGGCATTGCTGTTTCGCCCCTCAGCGGGTCTCCAGGGTAAGTCGTGGTAGAAGTCCATGCAGAGCTCGCAGTTTAAGCCCTTGGTGTTATGCCTGCACATGCAGTGCCCGTGCACCTGAAAGTCACAAAAACAGGATGGAGCAAAGTAAGGGGTATGTGAATGGCCAGATAAACATAAACCTTCTTTCATACTAATCTCCAGCTCACCACAGTGAGGGCTTCTTTGCCTTCATGTTGTCCTTTCTCCCCGGCCCCAGTGAGTTTTATCTGTCTTGCTTACAGCTATCACTCCTGTCTCTAGAAAAGCTCTCATGACATCATAGATGCTCAAGAAATATTTCATCAACTTCTGGTGGTGCAGTGGTTAAAACATTTGACTGCTAGCCAAAAGGTTGGTGGTTTGAATGCATTAGTCACTCCATGGGAGAAAAATAAGACAGTCTGCTTCCACAAAGGTTTACAGCCTTAGAAACCCTCGAGGGCAGTTCCACTCTGTCCTATAGGGTCACTATGAGTTGGAATCAACTCATTGGCACTGGTTTTGGTTTGGTTTATCTATGAAAAGACTCATATGAACAAAATTAGTTACTTAAGAATTTTTTTTAAAAAAAACAAAACTAGTTACTTAATATTAAAAAAAAAATTAATAGAAATATGTAGAAGTTGGGAACCAAGTTATGTTACTGCAAGTTTTACTGTTATGCCATATAACACAAAGGTTGCTTTTTGTTTGTTTTGCTTTGATGTTAACTTCAAGACAGCACAAAAAAACTTTCAACCAAAGTGAGATTTTAAAAAATTAACCATTTACCATATTTATATACATATTTTTTCTCTTAGGTAAAAATATAAAAATCTCAGATTTGCTTTATCAAAGGGCCTATGATACACCATTTTGAATCGTGTCACTACAAGACACACTTAAGATCCTGAGATATACGAACGATAAATAAGCACCTTTGGTCCACAAAATACTCATGTAGACAGGCACCGCACTTTAACAGTGCTTTCTGTAGAATGGAATTCAGAAACAGGACAGACAGGTCCATCCTGGTCCCACCTTGATAGGAGTGCACTTAGCAAAAGACTAAAACCCTCGGATTACAAGGTGATTTTACACAGAAAGAAAAGCAGTTCCAAAGCACACGCAAGACTCATCTGAGTAAACAGTACAACATGCCGTGAGAAGCATGATAGTGACATGACACACCAGACTAGTTACACTGCAAGGTAAATATAACCTACCCAGCATTCTCAAAGATGCAGCAACAAGATTAGAGAGACACAGCCCTCCCTTCAGGCTCTGTTAAAAATTCACCTCTATCTCCGTCTTAGGAATTCTCATTGGAATGAAGGACAGGCAGACATTTTAGAAGGGCTGAATCCTCTCAATCCTGCACCTTCTTTGTCAAGGACTAATACCTTTTGAAAAGGCAAACAGCAAGTGAGCAATGCACACTCGTCATTATGGAGACCCAGATAAAAAAATGTGGTGCATCCATTAGATGGAATTTCAAAACCTATGGCCACTGAGTGATTTCTGACTCACAGCAGCCCTACAGGACAGAGCAGAACGGCCTCCAGGGCTTTCAAGTTTGTAATCTGTAAAAGCAGACTGCCGTGTCCTTCTCCCATGAATAGCTGGGGGGTTTGAACCACCGACTTTTCTTTTTAAAAAAACATTTTATTGTGATTTGGGTGAAAGCTGGCAAAACAAACCAGTTTCCACAATTCACAGACATTTTGTTTCATGTCATTGATTGCAGTCCTTCAATGTAACATCACTCACCCCATTTCCTCTGCTTCCATTTCCATTCTTCCTCCTTTCCTAACGCTTCCTGCCTTCTGTACTTTGTCCTTGCGTTGTTGCTGTTAGGTGCTGTCGAGTCATTTCCGACTCATAGCAACCATGCACAGCAGAACAAAACACCACCCGATCCTGCGCCAGCTCCACGATCCTTGCTATACTTGAGCCCACTGTCACAGTCACCATGTCAATCCATCTCGTTGAAGGTCTTCCCCTCCTTCATCTACCCTCCACTGTACCAAGCATGATATCCTTCTCCAGGAAATGGTCCCCTCTGACAACATGACCAAAGTAGGTGAGACGAAGTCTGGCCATCCTCACTTCCAAGGAGCATCTTGGCTGCACTTCCTCCAAGATAGATCTGTTAGTTCTTTTGGCAGCCCATGTTACATACCTTCAGCATTCTTCACCAGCACCACAACTCAAAAGCATCAACTCTTCTTCGGTCTTCCTTATTCATTGTCCAGCTCTCACATGCATAGGAGGCAATTGG
>NW_006921594.1:11524332-11559661 GCF_000298275.1 Orycteropus afer afer | reverse complement strand
TCAGCTCACTAATGCCTAGGATATCAATCTTTATGTGTTCCATTTCATTTTTGACAACTTCCAATTTTCCTAGATTCATACTCTGTACATTCCATGTTCCGATTATTAATGGATGTTTGCCACTATTTCTCCTCAATTTGAGTGATGCCACATCAGCAAATTGAGGTCTTGAAAGCTTTACCTTATCCATATGACTAAGGCTGATTTTACTCTGATAATTCAGCTCTTTCCCAGTTCTACTTTGAGAGCATTCTAAGCGAATTGACTCCTCTTCCTCCTCTGTATTGGACAATGTTTCTGGAGTATTCATAAATTTGTGCTGTAATGTATCAGATAGTGTTTCTCTGCTATTCATAAGGTTTTCCCTGGCCAATTCTTTGAGAAGTGGATGGCCTCCTCCTTCTTCCTAGTTTGTCTCAGTTTGCAAGCCGGGATGATACCTGTGCAACTGGTGTACCCCCCTGGGTTTGAAACACCAGTGGCACAGCCTCAAGACTCACAGCAACATGTCACCACAGTAGGACAAACTGACAGACAAGTTTGTTTCCCTTAGCTGTTGGAAACCCCTCCAACTACCCTCACCTGGATCCCTGCGGCTAACTCCTCAATCTGTTCCAGTCTCCTTTGCCTTTTCTGCCCTCTCCCTGCTTCCCACTTCGCTGTTTGTGGGGGGTGGCCTGGGTTCCCTCTCTTCACCTGGCTCCCTGCAGTTGACTTCTCGATCTGTTCCTATCCCCTTTGTCTTTTCTGTCCTCTCCCTGCCTTCCCAACTCATTCATTGTGGGGTGTGGCTTGGGTCCCCTGTCTTCACCTGGGTCCCTGCAGCTGACTCCTCGATCTATTCTGGTCCCCTTTGCCTTTTCTGTCCTCTCCCTGCTTCGCGCCTCACTGCCTGTTCTTAGGTCCCTGGAATCTGAATGAGAATGCTATCACTTTAAAATCCAAAATGGTTGCCACTTGTAAACATTAAAAATGGTTGCGCCCTTGGTCACTTTAAATATCCAAAATGGCCACCACTTGTAAACATTAAAAATGGCTGCACCCTCGGTCACTTTCAGTATCCAAAATGGCCACCACTTTTAAGTAAACATTCAAAATGGCTGCACCCTCTGTCACTTTAAATAGCCAAGATGGCTGCCACATGTAAACAATCAAAATGGCTGCACCCTCCGGACAAACAAGAAAGTCAGCGGAAAAAACAAACAAACAAGAAAACCTGCAATATCTGGGTATAGGGCAATAAGAGAAAAAGGCAGAGAAGGAGAATAATGAAGAAAAATGGGAAAAATGCAAAGAGAAAACAAGGAACAGGGTTAACCACGAGAAAAAAAAGAAGAAAAGAATTTTGCAACCAGGAACAGGGAAAAGAAAAAAGCTGAAAAAGGTCAAAAGTATTAATAATATTAGTGGTTTTAAAACAGACAAAAGCAAGCAAACTAAAAACCAGAAAAAAGAAAGAGAAAAAAAAAAATCGGGGGAGGGCAGGGCAGGGCACCCAGCCTCTGTCCAAGCACACAGAGTACGATGGAGTTCCTGTGGGCCCAGAAGGTGGGTGGGAGTGGCTGAACCTCTGTTCACCAAGCGGGTGTGGGGTATAAGAGTAACAAGGGGAATGTCGCACCTTCTCAGTATTCCAGGTCTGGAGTGTCCTTGGGGCTACCCGGATATCTTCTGGAAGCTAGAAGTCTGAATTCCAGGTGCTGGCTCTTGGGGAGGTTTCTCTCTCCATGTGGGCTCACTACTGGTTCCTGGACCTTTTAATCCCCTTTCTCCTGCTCTTTTGCCCTGCTTTGGGCGTGCCTGAGTTTTCTCTCCTCACCTGGATCCCTGCAGCTGACTCCTTTGTCTGGGTTCCTGGCTTTTAATTCCCTTTCTCCTACTCTCCCACTGCTGCTTTGGGTGTGCCTGAGTTCCCTCTCCTCATCTGGACCCCTGCGGCTGACTGCTCCTCTATCCTGGTTCCTGGGCCTTTTAATCCCCTTTCTCCCGCTCTCCTGCCCTGCTGCTTTGGGCATGCCTGAGTTCTCTCTCTTCATCTGGATCCCTGTGGCTCATAGAATCTTTCAATATTGCAACTCAAGGCTTAAATTATTTCATCAGTTCTTTCCTTTTCTAACTCCAGGTCTTTGCACATTTAATTATAGTAATTGGCTTTGTCTGCTCAAGCTGCTCTTTGAAATCTGTTCAGCTCTTTTATCTTGTCATTTCTTCCATTGGCTTTGGCTACTCCCTGCTCAAGGGCAAGTTTCAGAGTCTCTTCTGACATCCATTTTGGTCTTCTCTTCTTCTGTTGCCTTTTTAGTGACCTCTTGCTTTCTTCATGGATGATACTCTTGATGTCATCCCACAATTCTTCTGGTTTTCGGTCACTGGTGTTCAATGCATCAAATCTATTCTTTAGATGGTCTCTAAATTCAGGAGGGATATATTCCAGATCATATTTTGGCTCTCATGGACTTGTTTTAATTGTCTTCAACTTCAAGTTGAATTTGCATATGAGCAGTTGATGGTCTGTTCCACAATCAGCTCCTGGCCTGGCCTGGCTGAAGATATTGAGCTTCTCCATTGCCTCTTGCCACTGATGTAGTCAATCTGATTTCTGTATATTGCATCTGGTGAAGTCCAAGTGTATGGCTGCAGTTTGTGTTATTGAAGAAAGGTATTTGCAATGAATAAATCATTGGTCTTGCAAAATTCTACCATGCGAGTTCCAGCATTATTTCTGTCACCAAGGCCAAATTTTCCAACTACTGGTGATTCTTCTTTGTTTCCAACTTTTGCATTCCAGTCACTAGTGATAAATAACACATTTTGATTGCACATTTGGTCAATTTCAGACTGCAGAAGTTGATAAAAATCTTCAATTTCTTTATCTTTTGCTTTGGTGGTTGGTGCATAAATTTGAATAATATTCATATTAACTGGTCTTCCTTGTAGACATATGGATATTTTCTTATCACTGACAGCATTGTGCTTCAAGACAGATCTTCATATATCCTTTGTGATGATGAATGCCATGCCAGTCCTCTTCAAATTGTCATTCCTGGCATAGTAGATCATATGGTTGTCTGATGTGAAATGACCAAAATCAGTCCTAATGCCTAGGATATCAATCTTTATGCATTCCATTTAATTTTTGACAACTTCCAATTTTCCTAGATTCATACTTCGTACATTCCATGTTCTGATTATTAATGGATGTTTGCAGCGGTTTCTCCTAAATTTGAGTTGTGTCACTTCAGCAAATAGAGGTCCCAAAAGCTTTACTTTATCAATATCAGGAAGGTTGGTTCTACTCTGATGCCACTCTTTCCCAGTTGTATTTTAAGAGCCTTCCAACCTAAGTGGCTCATCTTCCTACCCTATATCAGATAGTGTTTCCAGGCTATTCATATAGTTGCCTAGTACTGTAACAGACAGTGTTTCTCTGCTATTCATAGGTTTTCCCTTGCCAATTCTTTGAGAAATTGATGGTCTCCTCCTTCTTCCTAGTCTGTGTCAGTCTGCAAGCCGTACAGAAACCTGTGCACCATGTGCAACCCCGCTGGCATTTGAAACACCTGTGGCACAGCCTCAAGCCTCACAGCAACACACCACCACAGTACAACAAACCAACGACAAGACTCTCTCCCTTGGCCATTCAAAAGCTCTCCACTCTCCCCTTATCTGGATCCCTGCCACTTGCTCGCTGTCCTGGACGCCCTAGCTTTCCTTTCCTTTTCCCTACTGCCACTTGGGGATTGGGGCCTGGGTCTCTCCCCTTACCTGGATCCCTCTGACACTTGCTCGGCCTCTCCTGGATGCCCTGGCTTTCCTTTCCTTTCCCTCTTTCTGTCCTTGGGTAAATGCTGCTTTTTGGATCTCAAATAGATTGTTCTAAGGAATGTGTACCTTCGTAGAATTATCATTGACCTTTTACACCGAGCTATTGTTTGACTGAAAATTCAGCTGTGGGAGTGAGTTCAGTTCCAGGTCCAAAGTGTGACCAAGGGCCATAATCTCAGGAGTTCTACTAGTCTCTACCCAACCAGTAAGCTTTTTTTTTTTTTTTTTTTTAATGATTTTGAGCTTTGGTCCACATTTTTCTCCCACTCTATCTAAGACCTTCTAATGTGATCCTTTTCAGAGCAGTTGGTAGTGGTAGCCAGGCACCATCTAGCTCTTCTGGTCTCAGGGTTGTAAAGACTAAGGTTTGTGTGGTCCATTAGTCCTTTGGACAAACTGTATCCATGTGTCTTTGCTTTTATTCATTGTTCTTTGCTCTGGGCAGGGACCAACAGTTGCACCTTAGATGGCCACTCCCAAAGCCCCAGTTGCTACTCACCAAAGGAGGATGTAGAACATTGTCTTTGTGGACTATATTGTGTGAACTGACCATGATGTCCCTCAAGACTGTGGTCCTGAGTACCCAGGCACCACTGACCTTTCTGTTAGTAGCTGAGTGCTTAACCATTCACTATGTGACCAGGATTCATCAATGGAATATTATTCAGCCAAAAAAAGGGAATGAAGCCCAGGTACATACTACAATATTGATGAACACTTAAAACATTATACTAAATGAAATATACCAGTCAGAAAAGGGCAAATATTGTATGGTTCTACTTATATGAAATATTTGTTGTTGTGTGTCATCAACTCCAAATCATAGTGACCCTATAGGACAGAGTAGAACTGCCCTACAGAGTTTCCAAGGCTTTATTTTTTCAGGAGCAGACTGCCACATTTCTCTCCCACAGAGTAGCTGGTGGGTTCAAACCACCAATCTTCTGGTTAGCACCTGAGCACTTAAGAAGGGCCAAATTCACAGAGATAAGAAGTGGATTAGAGGTACCAGGGATGATGAAGAGTTTTTATTTACTGGGTACAGAGTTTCTGTTTGGGGTGCAAATACATAGTGATGATGGTTAAACAACATTGTGAATGTAAATAATGCCAGTGAATTGTATGCTTAAAATGGTTCAAATGGCAAATTTTATGGGCAATCTACTTCCATAGTGATACCACCTCTGAAACCCAAGGAGGGGTCACTATGAGTCGGATCCACCTTGACAGCAGTGAGTATGGTTTTTTGGTGATATAATAAAAAGTGATACAGAATATAATATAAGAGGACTCATAGTTTAGTGGAAGGAGCACTGGGGCAGTCAGAAGAGCTGTGTTCCCATCTGCACATATTTATAATTAGGAGCCCTGGAGACATAGTGCCTAAGGCATTTGACTGCCAACAAGAAGGCTGGCAGTTCAAACGCACCAGCCACTCCTCAGAAGGAAGATTGGGCAATCTACTTCCATAGATATACCACCTTGGAATCCCAAGGAGGGGTCCTTATGAGTCAAAATGGACTCAACAGCAGTGAGTTTAGCAAATTACTTACATACTGTCTCTTCCACTAAGGATGGTTTGTTTATGTGCCCTTGTAAAATCCCATCTGGCTTTCAAGTTCTGTGGGTTATAAGAATTCACCTAGAAACTGGTAAAATACCCTAATCCTCTTTTATCCATTTGGCAAATAATTCAAATCTAGAATTTTAAAAAGTATATAATTTGTAAACAGCATACAACGAGACAGGAATGAAATTTGAAAGAAAGAAAATAGAAAGAAACAAAGTCCATTTGATCCCTAAATATATCTGATTGGTCTGGGTTAAAATTTCCAGTTTCTTTGGTCTTGGATTAATTTACATCTTGTAGCACAAAAACTAGAATTCCTGTGGTTTTTAATCTTCCCTAACATAAAGGCAGACGTGATTGTTATTTAGACAATTTTTTAATCCTTGTTGACTAAAATATTTACTACTTTATCAACAGCCCATGGCAACAAATTCCAAAAGTTAACTCAGTATCTATGAAGTGAGCAGTCCTTGCACTCTGGTATTCCAAGAAGCTCACCAAAGAGAAAATCAACAAGCAAACACCAGGATGATGCAAAGCACTAACTGTACATCTGGAAAACTAAAACCCCTGAAAAATGTGAGAAGTTTAAGGTAAGACTAATTTCCATTTTGCTTTTCAGAATCACCTGGGTAAAGAAGAAAGCATCACCAAGCACTTGCTTACCATTCCTTCCACTTCTTCATTGAATCCATCCACAGGGGCACACTCACTGGCATGGCCGTAGCAGAAGCAATTTCCTCGCACCACCATATCATAAACTGCATAATAGTACTTTTCCCTGATCTCCATTCTGGAATCCAACAGGTTATCTCCCAAAGTATGCAGTTTGACAAACTTAATTCTCAAGTTGGTGATTTTTAATAGATCTACAAAGTGCATCAAGAAGATGAAAAGTCTGGTCAAACAAGCAAGAATTCTTTTGCAATGATATAATATCATTTCTCTTTATGGAAAGGCATGGCAAATAAAAACAGTTTACATCAAGTTTACCACCCCGTGTGATTTAGATGACTAGAATTAAAAACAAAGCAAAACAAAAAACCCACTGCCACTGAGTCAATTCTGACTCATAGTGATCTCCACTGGGTTTCCCAGGCAGTAAATCTTTATGGAAGTACAATACCCCGTCTTCCTTCAGCAGAATGGCTGGCTGGTGAATTTGAATGACCAACCTTGTGGTTAGCAGTCAAATGCCTTAGGGCACTGCACCACCAGAACTCCTTTGATGACTAGAATAGTAGAGCTTAACACAACATGATCATCCCTGGCAGGAGGAGAGGTTACCTTTCATTAGTTTCATCACAATACCTGTTTTTTGGTGATTTTTTTTGCAGATGAGTATCTTATGAGGAGGGCCAGAAGTGGAGAACTCATTAAGAATGGAAGTACTTGGTGTCTAGAATCCACTGGCACATAGTAATCTAAACTATTACAAATGCTATCTGGTTCCCAGAGCAATCACTGTCATTCTCAAAATCAGAAAATTCAATTCAGGTGGGAAAGGGTTTATCAAAGCACTCCAACTCTCATTATTACTATTATAAGATAGAAACATAATTTTGTGTCTATTTTTGGTGAGGAAAATACCATCTGAAATTTCTCACCACTAAAATGAAACCCAAGTTACTAAAATAAATTTAATGCTATAGAATAACCACAATCCAGGGAGAGATTTTTAAGCAATATTTCAACCTATAGCTTTTGCATTATAGCTTTACAAAATGTTTCCACATTTACCAATATAATAGAATGGTCTAAGGATAAAGGAGCTTAGTAGTAGGATGTTGGGCCAAATTATTCTTCCTAAAACATGAGTTATTTATAGATCAATTTCTCTTATTTTTCTTATTCTTCCTATGTCTGTAGATCTAGGCTTATTACTGAAGTTGGGCTACCAATAAACCAAGATCCACTCAGCCTTCTCCACTGGTGTCTTCATTAATTACTAAATCGCTCTTCCTTAAGTGGATCCCCAAAGAGAGATTAGTCCATCTGCCCTCAAACTGAGCTCTGAAGCCTGAAATTCCTTCTAAGCTTTTCTTTCATATATGCTGATGTGTTCCAAATACTAACAACACAAGACAACAGGGTAGTGGCCCAATGCATAACTTACACTGAAGACTATAGAAATGGCTGTGGATTGAAAACAAATTCCATATACTAAACTTAGGCTCTTTGTAAAATCAAAAACTAAATAGAGAACCCGTGGTACTATTCAGCTGAATGGAATTTATGAATGCCAACATTTCCTCCTGCACAAGTCCTCCTGCACAGAATGAGCACAAGCATCTATTGACAAGAGGCCAAACAGTGAACTTGAAAAGCAGCTGGAGTATTTAGAAACCCTTGAACTGATCTTTGTGGAAGCCCTCGGAAGAGCAAATATGCCTCCCCACTCTCCCACCATATTTAATGACAGTTCAAATAACAACTTGGCCTCACATTGACTGCCATTCTAAGAGGCAAATTCACTTCTGAAGTGAGTCTCAGAGGTCTCAACAATAGGGATAACTGAAAAGATATGGTTCCCTTGATTACAGAGTAAATCAAAAGCATGATCAGCAAAAATGGATACTTCCCTTTTGTAGAAACAGTCTTTCTGAAGCCAGCCAACAACAGAAGACAAAAAGACTGCAAAGGCAACACATTCCTCAAGTCCCACAAATTTCTCCCAAAAAGGAGCAGATGGTGAGTCATGTTAGGAATCTGTGAGGTGTCTGTCATGGAGCCCATATGGACATTGCTCCCAAATGGATTTTGAGAATAACCTAGAAGCTGGCAGAGGGCTGGACATGCCATTAAACATTTGTTTTACAATAAAATAAAGGGGTAAATTATAGACCAGAGACAGTCTGGGTCACATGTAAAATTAATTCACGTGGAGAAGCAGCACTTTTTTGGCAATTATTTCCTGAACATCTTCCATTGTCTCTTCTATGCTTCAAGCTGTTCCATGAGGCCTTGGTTAAAAGTAGAGCCACGTACAGCTGGGAAAGATCAGGAAGACAGCCCTGCCTCTACTCATCTAATTGACTGGACCTTAAGCAGCAGGATAGGAGGCAGTCTTATCCTTTCACTGGGACATACAGCATCAGTGTTACCCAAGGCCTAAAGCACAGCTGTTGACACCAACAGCAGCTTCAATGTACTGAGCACTTCTTATGTGTTAGGCACTTGGCTAGGTAGCTTACACACATTAACCCATTTTGCCTCCGCAGCAATGCTAAGGTCAATATTACCAATCTTATAGCTGAGCTGAAAAAAGAGAGGTTTAAAAAAAAGTTTAATTACTTGTCCAAGATCACACATTCTGTCTCCCCAAATAAAAATGTAATTCTGTAATGCCATAGCACAGCTGCTGAATGTTGAGAAGAGCTCTGACCTGAGAATCAGAACACATGGGTTCAAGATCTGCGTCTGCCATTTAACAGCCATATTCTACCTCTGAGCCTCAGTTTACTCACCTGTCAAATGAAAATACAGACCTCATCTTACTGCGCATGGCTAAGACTTATGATTTTGCCACAGTCTGTCTTTCTTTCACAATAAGAACCTTCAAGATTTTAACAGAGGCCACCTAGCTAGAGATATTTCCCAACAACTCTTGCAGTATTTCCATGTGACTAATTCTGGCCAATGGGATGTAAGCACATGAGTACAACTTCCGTATCCCATCTTTCAATGGAATCTGCTTGCCCTCCACTTCCATGCTACCCATAGGTTGGAACAAGGACATAGAGTGGTGGTCTAGCTCTGATCATGTGGATGAAGACTACAAGAATGAAGAAACATGGCAACTTGGGTGCATTTATGTCTAGAGTTGTCAGATTTATCAAATGAAAATACAGAACACTCAGTTAAATTTGAATTTCAGATAAACAGTGAATATTTTTATAAGTACATCCCTTGCACTATCTGGCATTGGGACTACAACTCTACTTACGTCAACAGAACTACAGTTCTCTGGAAATCCCTTTGGGAGATTTTGTGAGAGAGAAGTAGACTTTAATCTTATTTGAGCTGCTGTAATTTTGGGGGATACTTTGTTACAACAGCTTAATCTATACCCTAATTAATATACTAAGCAATAAAGGCAGGGCTTATGATCATAGAAATTGTTTGAGTACTTAGGACATAAATCTTTCCCTCTTATCAAATGGCTGTTCCCCACCAGTAAAGACTTTGATATTATTACTGATTTCAAGAACTTCTGGTAGGTACTGCAGAGGCAGGAAGACACCAAAGACGGTGGACTTGGCCCTGGATATTGAGATTCCAGACAGGAAATGCTCTGGGAAACAGTTCTTCCATGATTGCCATTCCCATCAAAGCTCTTATCTGAAAATAAGCTTACTCTGTATCCTTGGACTGTAAGGATCTTCTATTTTGAAAGCAGGATCTAAAGCACGAAATATCACCTAAAAATAGAGATAAGAGTAACTGGTATTTTTGCAATGATCAAAAGGTCAGTTTGCAAGGAGAATATAAAATAAAAAGAGCAAACCTCTCCTTCCGTTGAGGGCTCAATGTCAGAATATCGGGAATCACAAATTATATCATCAACTTTTTTCATGGGGCCAGTTGAAATGCCTGGAAATGAGCTCTCACAGTCATAGGCAAAGTATCTGTACACGCCCCAGGTTTTCCCGAAGTCAGACGATCGCTCTATCAGCATAGCAGCTGGACGGAATGTCTAGAGGCAGAGAGGAAAAGTCATATTTGATGGGTTTTTTTTTTATTGTAATCTATATTTTTAAAAATCTTACATGAAAATATCTCTCAATGGTGTGTGACAAGCTCTGACTGCATGTGGTTGGTATTTCAGACTGTGGCTGGATTTCAAATACTCCAAGCTGTTCCATGAAGCCTCTTTTTTGTAAAGAAAGTATCTAGCTTCTAAATTTTGCACTTTCTCCCACCGTACCAGATTAGTAAGCTCTGCTTCTCTTTAGAAGCTGATTATAAACAGGCCTTAATAGCAAACTGTGGTATATTTCAGTCATCATGCCCATAGCATGGTTGGTTAGAGTTCTCATTCATTTGTCTGTTCATTCAGTTGCTCAATAGATGTGCACTAATTACCTATGTGGTACCAGACAGTGGTCTATATGCTCTGTATGTGCTACAGGCAGATCAGTGAAGGTCCAGATATGGATACACATCATTCACAACATACTATGTCAAACACCACAGCAGAGTGCATGCAGTGCGCTTTGGGAAGACAAGAGGAGGATTATTAAGTCAAGAAGTTGGAGAAGGTGTCACAAAGAAGATGGCACAACCTGGATCCTAAGAGAGTCCAGGCAGGAGATGGAAGTGGCTATAAGTAGCAGAACAGGCTGGTTGGGGCCAGAATAGAAATGAATCTGACGTGGTAAGGGATTTATGCAATGAATGGTGAACTCTAAAATGTAAGTGGGTAGGATGAGATGATCAGATTGCAGTTTAGAAAAATAACTCTTGGCCAAGTTTAGGTAAGCAAAAAAGATGCATGGAAACCAAGTAGGAAGTAATTTGAACAGAAAAAAAGGTGAAGGTCTCAACTCCAGCCACTACAACAGAATAGTAAGAAAGGGATGCTCTGAGAATTTAGAGCTGGCAGAAAATACAACTGAATTGCAGTTGATAAATCATTAGATTTCAGTGGAAAAGGAGAAAGGAAAGAAACATGGGCGTCTTAGGTTAGGTAGCTGGGTGGACAGTATTGCCAGTAACAAAGATATGGGACAGGAGCATCTTGGCTTTTGTTTTACATGAGAGATGTGCCAGGGGTATTCACATGGAGACGCCCACTGGACAACTGGAAATAGTGGTCTGGCTCTCAGTTACAAGAGTAGAGGTTGAAACACAGACTCAGGAGTCATTGTATATACACAATATTGAAATGGGTAAGTACAGAATTTGCTGTCCCCCACCCCACAAAAAGCACAGAACAAGAATGAAAGAGAGCCAAGATAAGAGCTTCAGGAAAAATCATCAATAAGAGGCTAATCAAAGAAGAAAGAGTGATGCCATGAACTGTAATTACATTATTTCATTTAATGCTTACAACACGTCCACCTTACAAATGAAGAAACTGAGGCTCAGAAACAAGAAATGACTTGCTAGTTATAGGTACAAGAGTTTAGATTCAAATCCAGACTGAATACAACCAAATCTATGTTGTTCCCTCATTGGCTGATGGCATAATAGAAGACCAAAATATGGGTAGGAGCTCTGGTGATGTAGTGCCTAAGACTGTTAACCAGAAGGCTGGCAGTTCAAACCCACCAGCCACTCCTTGGAAGGAAGGTTGGGCAATCTACTTCTGTAGTGATACCACCTCAGAAGCCCAAGGAGGGGTCACTATGAGTCAGATCCAACTTGACGGCAGTGAGTAGTAAATATATGGGTGCCAAAGAGGAGCTCTGGTAGCGTGGTGCCTAAGGCACTTGACTGCTAACCAAAAGGCTAGCGGTTCAAACACATCAGCCACTCCTCAGAAGGAAGGTTGGGCAATCTACTTCCATAGTGACACTGCCTTGGAAACCCAAAGAGGGGTTGCTATCAGTTGGGTCTGACTCAATGGCAAATAACAACAACAACAAAGAGGAAGTAGAAAAAGAGGACTCCCCCAAATCAAGACAGGATGGAGATTTAGGAGAGTGTGGTGAACAGGGTCAGTTGGAAATATGAGATAAAGCAGAACTAGCACTAAACAAAGGTAAACGAGTGAATGTTTCAACACTGATGAATGTGGTGAGTGGAAAGTAGAAGTCAGGTTACAATAGAGGAAGAGCCAATGAGTTAAACTGCCCTAGAAAACAGAACCTGAAAAAAGACACGAATTCTGAATTAAAATCAACACTTAATAGAAATCTGATGGCTAATGGTGAGAACCAGTATATGCCCAAAGCCACTTTTTCCTTTCTTATCAATCCTGTTGTTCCTGTTCTCTGAAAAAAGGAGTCAAGGATGAGAAAATGGGAGATCACATTTTGACAGATTCTTTTGACTTCCTCACTTACTAACTGCTCAAGTTCTTCATTTTTACCTATTCAAGACTATAAGGAAATGATACTTTATTAAACCTAAGAGAGTATTAGAATAGAATTTTAAACAATAACAAAACTGAACCACATGTGCCAGGTAAGCATGGCAAACCACCTATCAGGCCAGACTCTTGGGTGAGGTACTCGGGGAAAGACTGGGGGAGAAAGCCTCGTCTGATGTCTCTGGGTCAAAAGGGAGTAGAGGAAAAGAGTTCAAGCCAGTCTTGGCTGTGCTTCCTTCTCCCACCCTTCTGGAAACCTCCAAGTCCCAAAGGACCATTGACGAGTTACCCAATTTCCTGTGGTGTTAAGAAGCTGCTGGAAACTGGAACACATTTTACGTAAAGAACAAAAGTCTCTCTACTCTCTGATTATTCATCAACCTTCTCAGGCTGCCATTTTCTGCACAGTTGCCTCTCAATTTGTAATAAAGAAAAGGGCTATGAATTTTGAAATATCTGACTACTATACACACACTTAGGAGCTCTGGTGGCATAGTGCCTAAGGCACTTGACTGCTAACCAGAAGGCTGGTGGTTCAAACCCACCAGCCACTCCTCGGAAGGAAGGTTGGGCAATCTACTTCCGTAGTGATACTGCCTGGGAAACCCAAGGAGGGGTCGCTATGAGTCGGGGCCAACTCAATGGCACATAACAACAACTATACAAACACTTAATATGTATATACTAAATGAGTTTTGCTAGCCTAAGAAAACCCAATCCACTGAACGATCAATCAGACAAATGTGGGTAAGATTTCTTCTTCTTCACTCCCAACTTCTGTTCCTTTTTTTTTTTTTAATTTTTACTGTGATTTGGGTGAAAGTTTACAGAGCAGATTCGTTTTCCATACAGCAGTGCCTTTTGTTTCACAACACTGACTGACATTGACTGCAATTCCCCACGATGTAACCGCTCTCTTGCCAGTCCTTCCTGTAGTTGCCTCTTCCCTGTGTCCTTCCTTCCTATTCATTCCTGCCCCCTGAGCTATCACCCTGTGTAAATACTGCCCTTCCGTTCTCCATGACTGCTCATTGGAAGGAGTATATCTACCTGGTGTAAATAAACTCTATATGCTTGTCTACTGTTTGGCTGTAAGACAAGGGTTGTTGTTGTTGTTGTTATGTGCCGTTGAGTCAGACCCGACTCATAGCGACCCCTCCTTAGGTTTCAGAGGCAGTATCACTATGGAAGTAGATTGTCCCATCTTCCTTCCAAGGAGTGGCTGGTGGGTTTGAACTGCCAGCTTCCGGTTAGCAGTCAAGTGCCTTAGGCACTATGCCACCAGAGCTCCTAGAAGACAAGGGAGTGAGTTCAACTGCAGACCTGAAGGGTAACTAAGGGCCATAGCCTTGGGTGTTTCACCAGGCTCTATCAGACCAGTAAGCTTGGTCTTTTTTATGAGTTTGGTCCACATTGTTCTTCTACTCTAGCTAGGATCTTCTCACTACTATTAATGGTATCACCATCTTCTTAGTTACCTAGCTTGGACACCTAAGCAATCTTTTTTTTTTTTTTTTAATTTTATTTTGATTTGGGTGAAGATTTACAGAGTAAATTCACTTTTCATACAGCAGTTCACATATACTTTGTCTCATGTCATTGACCAAAATTTACAATGCAACAGCTCCCCTCCCACTTCCTCCCCATAGTTACCTCTTCCCAGTGTCCATCCCTCCATACTCTTCTGCGCCCTGAGCTGTCTCCCTGTGCATAAGCAGCCCTTCCTTCTCCCATGATTGCTCTCTCCAGGGTGTGTGTCTACTTGAGGTAAATGTTTAACTCACTTGCCTGTTCTTTGTTTGGCTGGAAACCACAGGTGTGGGTTCAATCCCAGACCTGAAGGGCAGCTAGGGGCCATAGTCTCAGTGGTTTCACCAGGCTCTATTGGACCAGCAAACCTGGTCCCCACCTTCTTCTTTTTTTTTTTTGCCTCCAAATGATTTTGAGTTTTGTTCCACATTGTTCTCCCTCTCTATGCAGGATCTCGTACATCCCTTCCAAGTGGATGACAGTGGTAGCTGGGCACCATCTAGTTCTTCTGGTCTCATAGTTGTATAGGTTGCAGATCAGATGGTGTACCAGTCGCTAGGACTGATTGTTTACATTCATTTGGTTTTCTTCTTTCTTCTTCTTCTTTCTTCTTGACGAGGAGACACCCATTGTTGCATCTAGATGGCAGTTTGCTAGCTTTTAAGATCCCAGTCGCTACTTGCCAAAGTAGGAGGTGGAACAATGTTTTGTATAGTATGTTATGCCAATTGAGCTTGATGTCCCCTGCAACTATGGTCCCAAGCCCGCAGGATCAACTACTCGGTCCCTCTGGGTAGCTGGCTGTGACCAAGCAATGACCATAACCTTGCCCCTTGTCAGCTCTACTATACACCTGGGTATTCTGATCACTCACATAAACTTATAGGACCATTGTCTGCCAACCCTATATATGATCTTGGATACACTCCCCATTTAGACATACCTAATTGTTTAGCCTGTCCACCTATCTATCTGTCCATATACCCGTTTGCCTTCACTGACAACTCAGTACTGTATATACCTAAGCAATCTTTGATTCACACCTTTCTCTACTCTTCCTTCCACTCTTCTGCTTCTAATCTTTCCAATTTACGTCCTTCCCAATTCATGGCTCCACCTCTGATTCTTAAGGACTGAACTGACTGCTCTTAGAAAGCTAGCTCCTTGAGACAATGATTCCCAAAGGCAACTGCAGCAGAGCGTATCACAGTGTAGCAACTCTGCGTGTGACTTGAAAAATCTTTCCATGTAATGCTGAGAGGACATCTGGGTTGCAGGAGGAAGCACCCTCCCTACTTGAGAATCACAGCCAGCCTCTGCTTTAATACCAGCCCTCTCCTAAATCAAGCCCTCCGTTATCACTTACCTCAACAAGAGCCTCTCGACTTGCCCTCTCTTCTCTCCGAGTCCCTCCTGATTTCCTGTGGGTTACCTTTGTCTTATTTTCTTGTCAATGGCTTCCTTCAAAACCAAAACAAACCCACTGCCCTGAGATGATTCCAATTCATAGCCACTCTATAGGACAGAGTAATACTGTCCCATAGGGTTTCCAAGACTATAAATCTTTATGAAAGCAAAATGCCTCATGAAGCAGCTAGTGGGTTCAACCACTGACCTTTTGGTTAGCAGTCAAGCACTTTAACCACTGCACCATCAGGGCTCTATTGACTCCCTGCTATAAAACTCATACTCCTTAACATGAAGTCAAGGTCCTTCTGACTCTAATATGGCTTTTGCACTTTAACTTTCCTTTCTTCCCAATACTACACCTCACATCTAAGGCAAATCTACATAGTACTTGCTGAGCAAACCTTTCCCGAACTGTCCCACCAACATAAATGACTCTGCTCTCAGACAACTTCCTCTGCCAAGTATAGCTTTTCTCCCATCCCCTGCCACCAAAATCCTGCTCATTTTTCCTGGCCTAGGTCAAATGCCATCCCAGTCCTCTCCTTGTGAGGCTTTCTCCTTTATCCCAGGCTAAAATTAATTTCACCCTCTTTTGTGCTAACGCACACAGTTCACTGTCAGAACTTCTGCTACAGTAGCTAGAACGTTGTGTTATGTATTATAAGTCATCTGCAAGTATATCTGCAAGCTTGGAAGCTATAAAGCAGTGAGAGCATTGACCTGCTACCTGCTACCCTTCTGAACTTCTATGGGGCACAGGGCAGTGTCTTGCAAACAGAAGGCTGGTGAATTCATTTATCCACTCACTCACTCACTCATATGTATAGAGCACTTACTACATGTCAAAAAAAAAAAAAAAACCCAAAAAAACAAATCAAACTCACTGCCATCAAGTTGATTCTGATTCACTGTGGTTCCCATTGGGTTGCTAAGGCTGTAAATCTTTATGGAAAGTAGACTGTGCCTCATCTTCCTCCCACAGAGCAACTGGTGAGTTTGAACACTGACCTTCTGGTTAGTGTCCAAATACCTTACCCATAATGCCACCAGAGCTCCTTACTACATGTTAAACATCAGCATATATACGAACTATTGATCAACTCTCTACTATATGCACAGCAGCAAAATTATCCCAACACCTAGAGCAGAGGGTTACTTCACACAAACCTAAACTAGGTATTATTATTATGATTCCCATTTTAGCAATGAGAAAGCCAAAGCTTGGTCACACACACCAGAAGGGATAGAATGGGGATTCATATCCAAGTCTGTCCAACCCCTAAGATGCTTTTCATCCTTGAGTTTGGACATAAAGGACATGTTTCCTCCATAAACTAAAGTCTGATGACATGTCCCCATTCCTCACCTTTCAGTTCAGTCACCACCTCCTCTATTGAGCCTTCTGCTTTTATGTGCACAATGTTATCTTTGGCCCATTGTATTCACTTGAATATGTACACACAGGACTTTTCAATATAAATGACCTCAGAACTACCCATGTATGCAGAAAGATGCCCATTCCAAAGTGCAACGTCAATATAAAAAGTAGGAGCAAAAACATTAACAAAGATATTTTGAGTCCTTTTAGGTATCAATTTATATGAGAATCCCTATGGCTGAGTTTAAATTTTAATTGCTGGGTTGAGTATGTGGTTATAAGTGAGACAAAGGGTTGGGTGACAAGGAGTAACTGACCAGCTGTTTAGTAAAGTCTTCTCCACCATTCTCTTTATCAGGCATCAGTCATGATGACACATTCTTGCACCAGCAGGGATAGCATGTTACTGGGGGGGTGGCATGGGGATGAAGAGCTCAAGAGTAGGAAATGCTCAGCCCCAGTGTCCTTCCTAGCCATACTCTGGCTTCCAGACCACCACCCTTGCCCCCTGGCCTCCTAGGCAATGGTGGAGGACACAAGTGAGACTTTCAACAAAGCTCCTTGCCTATAGGGTCAATCTGTTCCTGGCAATTTTTCTTAACCTGAGAGGGTGTAGATAAGGCCCCCGACTCCAAGTGAAAAAACTATTAAAGAGTGATTTTAATCTGAGAACCAATAAGCAAATGATGGGTTTTATGTGCACTAACATGTACTTTAAGTCACGCGAAATGTGTCATTTCCAAGCAGCGGCTTCAGAAGAAACAAAGGTAGTCTGTACAGAGAAATTCCCTAGTCCTGGAGTCATTTTACATTTCTAAAAGAAAAATTGTGAGAAAATTCACATTTAAGAAGGCGCATGGTAAAACCATTCCCACAAATTTTGCAAAACCTTGAAAACAAAAGATAATGTGCTTCCTTTCCAGTTACCAAAGTCAGCACTAAAACATAAACACAAAGGATCGGGGATTTACTCTCCAGATGTTTTTTTGCGGTTTGGGAGAGAGTCAACACTGCCTCTCTCTGTGGGGAAATAAAAAGATATCGAATTATAAATTTACAGTGGAATTACCCTAGCAGAGTGGCTCTCTCCACTTATTAGCATGACGACAGAGCATTTGCTAACTGTAGTTATTCATGCCCATGTTTAAAAACTGCACAATTATCTCAATTTATGGCAATGATGATATTAAGTTCTCAGGCCAACGCACACATTCATTCTGAAAGGGGAATTACACACTGTTCCCCTATGTACTTTGTGACAAAGTTATGGATTCCTTACCTTGAAAGTCATTATGAGATGAGTAAAATGGAATTCTGCTTCCAAATCCAGTTGGATCGTTACATTTTCCATGCCTACAGGTGATTAAAAACATAAAAGAATGAAAAAAGGAAACTGTTAGGAACAGCTGTGAACAGTTGAACTATTTTCTTAAAATATCTTTCTCTTCTTCCTAGAAATCCTTTGTGACTGACTTAGGTGGTAAAGCCCAAGTAAGATGGATTCTCCAGTTTTTATAAATCATTCCGGAGCTCAACAGATTGAATCTGCTCACAAGAACAAGACATCTGGCAGAACGCCTCTAGTTACTGCTGTCAAGAAAGACATCGTTTGCTTAGGAAGAAATGAAACAGCTTCCCAAACCTTGGAGCCAAGTGACTTTCAAAGGAGAAAGGGGGGAGGCACTTCCTGTGCACAGTAGGGGGTCAGCTTGCAGTCAGAAGCACAGGGACACAGTTTCCCTCCAGAAGAAACACAAATATTCCTTTCTTCCTATGCAGCAGCAAGGAAAATAAGAAAAGCCTACCACATATGTTAGCTATATTCCAATGTACAAAAACCTGTCTAGGATGGGGAAGCCTTTGAATGCATTTCCACAACTGAAAAACAATGCCAAAGAGACAAAGAGTGGGTCAAATAAATAAACTGGCAGAACAAATACTAACATCTCCCCTTTCAGGCCCACGCCTGAACAAACAAATGAACCTTTGCACCATGCCCTGAGGGTCAACCAGCCCCAGCTTTTAACACACTACAGAGGCCATTGGAATTCCAGTGATGGAAAGTGCCCCCTCCCCAGTTCTCCTGCCCTGAAGCCTGCCTGTTAGATAAAGGAGACCTGTCCATGTTTCCTGTGTTTGAGCAGTTTTTGGGGTCTATCTCCCAGCAAGTCTTACATGCAGGAAGACAAGAATGTGTTGGAATGAATCATGTTACAGAATGGTGCATTTTCAGGAAATCAGTAGGACCTTTTGGAACAAACTCTCCCGCTGGACACCTGCCAAGTCCACTGGGGGGAAAAGTGGTCACTGGAACGGATATTAGTTGGAATGTTAAAGAAAAACATTATCATTATACTAACTAACCTGATCTAAGTTATTAAAAGAACCCTATCAAACCTAGGAGCTCTGGTAGCGTAGTGCCTAAGGCACTTGACTGCTAACCAGAAGGCTGGAGGTTCAAAACGACCAGCAACTCCTCAGAAGGAAGATGGGAGAATCTACTTCAGTAGTGATACTGCCTCGGAAACCCAAGGAGGGGTCTCTATGAGTCGGGTCTGACTCGACGGTACATAACAACATTACAAACCTACTCTGGACATTTATTTTTTTGCGTGAAAATCTTAGCTAAGCAACAAAATCTCTCCTCTGCCAGGCTTTTAAAAACCTGCAGTGTTCGTCCAAAATTACGAAAGAACAAAGTAAAGCAGAGTACCAAGCAAGTCTGGTACCATGTCTGTAACAGAACACAGGCCACACTGCATTCACCAAAAACCCATTTCATTTTCTCCTAGTAACCTGATAAAGGACTATGGGCTTATTTGTTTTGTTTTTCTTAAAAAATACAGGAAGAAAAGAAATGAGAAAAGAAACAAGGTCATTCTTGTACAGTGTATTTGATGATGTCAAACCAAGAAATGGGTCATCTTTAAGGGTAAAAGCACCTGGATACTCCAAACCCTTCTGTGCTCCTAAGCCCTGATAATTTAGCACCATCATGTACAAAACACACAGAAAATAGATCAAATCAAATTCACAGCGTCTTTAATTGTGAACTATCAACAACTGAGAGATGACAGGATATAATGACAGTCTGACTTTCTAAAAACGAGTCTAATCTGACAGGGTGGCAGAGAACTCAAGCGTCCTTATTTGAACGTTCCTTCTTTGTGGCATTTGGCCTTTTTTGCCACATAAATTCAAAGGCACAGAAATCAATGTGCTCCTGAGGTAATTGAGAAAAACTGCCTATAGAACTACAGCACACAAAAAAATGTCTCACTCTCTCTTGACTAAAGTGAGAATGATCTTGATGCTAACATGCAGGCATTTTTCTAATTGTCTTTCCGTTTCGCTGGAAGAAACGTGGGCAGACAGGAAATGCTCCTAGTCCCTGCTCACAGTAAGCTCTATGCTATTTCAGAAGTCCTTTGTGATTCAAGTGCAGATTTACAGAAACCTCTGCTTCACACGGAACCTCAACCAAGATATTCTCCTGTAAGAGCTAACACAGCTCTAAAGGAGACGTGCCCCCTGAGGATCAGCCTATCTCCATCACATGTGTAACCAACGGATTCACAAGGCCAGCCTATGGATAACCTTCCCTAGGAACCAACAGTCTCCTGGACCACATGTACATTTAATTGTCAATGACAAGGAAGTCCATTAAGGGAGTTTCTTTTTACAGAATGATAAATGACTGTAAGCAGCCAGATGCTTCCCAGGTGTAGGGTTGAGAATAAAATGCTCTAGTGGCGTCCAATGCTTTTGATGATCCCGGGCTTAGTGTCAATGCCTTAAGAGCCATTTTCATAATTTATCTTTTAATCTAAAGATACTTTGTTAATTAACGAAAACACTATACTTTCATTCCCCAAATTTCAGCATTCAACTGTGAAGCAAATGTGAAATTAATGATAGCAACTTATCCTATTTGGTGAATTAAACCCAAATCCAAACGACAAAGAAAGGAAAAGGGGTTGGATTCACACAACCACCAGGGAAACTGTTTGAGCTGCGTTTATGCTGACAGTTTCTTTGAAGAATTACGGCACTGTGCTCATTCATAGTCCCATATTAAATTTTCTCTAGATGGAAGGGGAGGGGCAACTGTCGATCTGCCCTTTCCTTTGGGGTTGAGCTAAATGAAAGCTGCTATGTTTTGTGGAAGAATAAAGGCCTGAAATAGTATAGGGCCTTCCCACGCCCTCCCCAGACTGTGCCCTGCTTCCCAACATATACATACTCCCCAAAAGCCTCTCTGAGGGTGAAGACTCTGGAACACTCCCTTGGTCTAGCATGAATGACTGCTTTCTAATAGGAAGTAGATGCTTCAGGAAGAAAGATCAGATTTTACTGAGAAGCTGGTGCCCCAGGCAATAAATTCGTCAAAGGCCATAATCACAGGACAGAGAATTCACCGTGATGACATATAGTCAGGAGCCTGTCAACCCCATCCAGGTTACCATCCAGCCACACTCACAGAACTTGTTCCCAACACCGACCACATACCATTTTCAGATTGCCACCAAATCTTAAGGCGGTTTGGAGCGAATGTAGTGACCACATTTTCAATGAGATGACTATCGGGATTGAGGGTCTCATGATAAGGATCTCGTGAATTGCATATGAAGCATTTTTTGTCCTCCTGAAAACAAAGTTAGTTTCATGAGTCTAATAAGCAATCTCACAAATTGACAAAAACTCACTAAGCCCCTATTACAAAAGTTCAACCTACTTGCTTCAAGAAAAATGATTATCAAAACGACTTATATCACATGCCTATCACTTTAACTTACCAAGTCTGAAATACTCCCAGAAAAGAATTTCTTCCTCTCTGAAAAGTCAAGGTCAAAAGTAAAAGAGGGCATTGTTTCCATAAACTAGTAATTTAATCAAAGTCAAATTTCTAGACTTAAGCCTTAATCTCAGTAAACAGCCAGAGCAGCTTACTCTAAAGGCAAAAGAGGTATTAGAGAATTTTTGCTGATTTAACGTAAACTGAAAATGAAAGAGAGGGAGCAATTCCTTTGACCTGATTCTCTAAAACCTAAATAAGGCAGAAAGCAAGAATTAGGCAGAAGTATTTAGAGAGGGGTTAGGAATCACAGAACAAGAGTTCAGCTTCTAATCCGCTCAGTGAATCAGAGGTGGTGGCATGCAGGCTAATTTATACACTGCTTGTAAAATCTGGGGAAGAGGATACCAGGCTGTCCTGCTGTGTTGAGGCCACTCAAACTGGGGACAGCCCAAGCCCCAAATGGACATGCACTCCCGGCCTTATAATTAAAAAAAAAGAAAAATGGTGCCTTTGAGTCAATCCTGACTCATGGTGATCCCACATTGGCCAGAGTAGAACTGTGCTCTATGGGGTTCTTTTCTTACATATATATATATATATATATATATATATATATATATATATATATATATATATATATATATATATGTATTGCAAAGAAAGATGTTAAACTATCTTTTAATTCCAGGCAACATGATCATCTACATAGAAAATCATATGAATCTACAAAAAAGCTACTAATATGTGAATTCAGCAATATCGCTGGATGCAAAATCAATATACAAAAAGGGAAGGGGATACCAGGCTGTCCTGGTATCCAGTTGTATTTCAATATACTAGGAACTCTGGTAGCATAGTGCCTAAGGCACTTAACTGCTAACCATAAGTCAGGCAGTTCAAATCCACCAGACACTCCTTGGAAGGAAGGTTGGGCAATCTACTTCCATTGTGATACCACCTTGGAAACCCAAGGAGGGGTTGCTATGAGTTGGCACATAACAACACCCACCACCACCACCTCGAAAACCCCAAGAGGGGTAGCTATGAGTTGGGTCCGATTTGATGGCACATAACAACCACCACCACCACCACAGGGTTTTCAATGGCTGGTTTTTCAGAAGTAGACTGCCAGGTGTTTCTCTCAAGGTGCATCTGTGTGGACTCAAACCTCCAGCCTTTTGGTTAGCAGCTGAGTGTGTTAAAAAGATTTTTTTAAAAAAATTTTTTTGAGTGTGTTAAGAGTTTGCACCACTCATAGACTTTAGAATTAGGTAGACTTTAGCTTTGAATTTCTCATCTAATTTTCTTTTGTCTAAAATGGGAGCCACAGCCACCCTAGCAGTTGGGTCAGGAGAGTTCAAGGAACCCCACTGTTCTTCACCATACTCACTGCCGTCAAGTCAGACTCGACTTATAGTGACCCCTCCTTGGGTTTCTGAGGCGGTATCACTACAGAAGTAGATTGTCCAATCTTCCTTCTGAGGAGTGGCTAGTGGGTTTGAACCACCAGCCTTCTGGTTTGCAGTCAAATGCCTTAGACACTACACTATCAGAGCTTCATCATGTTGTTGTTGTTGTTCTGTGCCGTGGAGTCAGACCTGACTCATAGCAACTCCTCCTTGGGTTTCCAAGGCGGTATCACTACGGAAGTAGATTGCCCAACCTTCCTTCTGAGGAGTGGCTGGTGGGTTTGAAATGCCAGCCTTCTGGTTAGCAGTCAAATGCCTTAGGCACTACACTACCAGAGCTCCTGAGCTTCACCAGAGTGAATGGTAAACGATATACAGTTTAACAGTTCCCTTTTCCACAAGGAGCTTTTCTCTATGCCTACATTTTCTGAAATGCATATTATTCTTCAGTCTGAAAATAATGCTCAAGCTAAGACATAGAGAGACATCCGTACATCCTACAAACAGGACTTAAGCAAGGGTGATATTCTTCCAAGGACAAAAATCAATGGAGTATACTTTTAAACTTGTATTCATCTAGTTAGTTATCAGTTATTATCTTCCACCAAAAAGGATTTGGAGAGTGGTAAAAGGTATTAAAAAGTGTTGGGTGCCTTCAAGTCAACTCTGACTCATATGAGTGTTGAACTGCCCCATAGGGTTTCCTAGGCTTTAATCTTTACTAGGGAGCTCTGGTGGCGTAGTGCCTAAGGCATTTGACTGCTAACCAGTGGGTTGGTGGTTCAAACCCACCAGCCACTCCACAGAAGGAAGACTGGGCAATCTATTTCATAAACATTTACTGCCTCGGAAATACAAAGAGAGTCACCATGAGTGGGAATTGACTAGATGTCAGTGAGTCTGGTTTGTTTTGGTTCAATCTTTCCTACAGCAGATCAGGTCTTTTTGGCTATGAAGCAGCTGGTAGATTTGAATTGCTGACCTTTCAGTTAATAGCCAAGCGCTTAACCATTGTGCCACCAGGGCTAAAATCAGGGATGCAGTAGAACCCTGGATAAAACAAGCTCCCTGTCTCAATTTCTGCACCCACTAAATATCTGAGAAAAGTGTATACCTAATCTTTTCTTTTAGGTCCTTGTATCTGTGAAAATGAAATGAACTCCACAGTTTCATGGTTCATCATAAAAACAAGAGAGCCTGGCTTTTAAGACAAATAGTGCAATTCTCATGCTAGTCTAAACGGCTTCAGAGTCTGATGATTCATTTACAGGATGTTTAGATTTCTAAATGGTAGCACAGTATTTTAGGTAAAAACTGAATGCTAATATTAGAAAAGGTAATAGCAACTGCCTTCATTAATTTGTAGTTAAGGAAACTAGTGGCAGTTAACAATTACCAGAACTTCAAAAAAAAAAAAAAAAAGTGTAATTATAGCCTCCCTTCTAATCAGGAGGAAGCAGTCTAGACATTTCTGTATAAATCTGGAAGCAAATGAGTGGAATCTATTTTACCACATTCCTTCAGTTTATCAGGTCTCCAGGATGGGTTCTCTTAACATTTAATAAAAGTGACTCCATTTTAAGGCGTCTCCTACGCAAACCACACAACACTCTTTTCTTCTGAAGGGCAGGTACTCATGCCGGTGGAATGACCAAAATTAGAACTGGCCTAGAACTTGCTCTGCATGTGACTGACATGAGCACCATCAACCAGAGGTGTTACAGGCTTTTTAAAAAAAAAAAAATCAAGGAAAAGGGATTCTGATTCTGGATATTTCATACTCTGTGTCGTCTTTTATAACATTTGTGACTTCCTAAAAGTATGACTTCTGAAATCTAAAATCTGGATCCACTTTTAGCAAAACGCTTTAGGAAAAGCACACTTTTAGAACACCCATAAATGTCATTTGGTCCTCTTCTGTCAGGGTACCAAGGGAGCCAGGGCATTTTTGAAAAACAAACCATCTGATCCTGATACTTAAGGGAGGTAGGTGGACACTCAAACTCACTCTCACTTTCTTGAGTCAGTTCCGACTCCTCCGTGGGTTTTGCAGGTGGTATCATTACAGAAGTAGCTTGCCCAACGTTCCTCCCGAGGAGTGGCTGGTAGGTTTGAACCGCCAGCCTTCTGTCTCCCAATCAAATGCCTTAGGCACCAGGCCACCAGAGCTCCCACCTCCCCAAGCGGACACACCACTTAGTAAAGAACAGAAAAACAGGTTCAGTGACTGGGCTTCTTGTAAGGCCCCAGTGATAGATTCTAGAAATCCCAAGATCACTGCTCAATATATGAATGAAGAGAAAAAACTGCTTTAAATGCACACTTTGAAAAAGATTAAAAAAAAAAATAGGGACTTTTGGAGCGGAGCTCCTGAGTCAGGTCTGTCTAGGCGCACAGGCGGCAGAGGCGGCAGGAAATGTTTGGCGGATGCAACTGTGCAAACTGAGATGGGGAGAGAGGGTGTGCTACCAGCCTAATCCCGGGACTCCCAGACTGGTCGCGCTTCCTATCTGGATAGCTGGCAGGATGCGGAGTCTCTTGGGCCTGCCCCTCAAGTCTGGACCGGAATAGGCGCAAGCGGAGCTGCGAGGGAGTCGCTCAGCCCTCACCTGGAGGTGGCTGACGATACAGTAAGGCTCGGGCTTGTGCAGCCCGCACGTCGAGGTCACGGACAGCTTCTGCGCTCGGCCAATAAGAAGGTCGCCAGTGGCCGGATAGCAGCTGCCCTCTGCACAGCCATAGCTGAACTCCGGTTCTTGAGCGCGCACTCGGGCTCCGCACAGGGCTGCAGGAGGGATTGGTGACAAGGTGGGGGGCAAGAGCAGGGAGCGAGGCCGAAGCGAGAACAAGGAGTGGGGATAGAGGGGATTCACAAGACAGCAGAATGAATAGAAGGGACAGAGACGCATGGGCAGATGTGGGAGAAAGGGGCCGGGAAGCGGTGAGGGAAGGGCACGGAAAGAGAAACAGACACGTCATCACGTTTGTTCATCAGCCGAAAGCATCACTCCCGGGAAACCCACTGACACTCGCTCCCACTCTGATCTGCCCAGGGGAGCAGCTCCCATTACAAAACGTGTCTGTGCAGACTGGCCACTTAGACGTGCCGCTGATGGCAGGGTTGCGGGCCGCCCAACCTCTCTCGCCCGCGCTCGCGTGAGCCCGCGTGCTCGCGGCAGCCTGTGCATCCTCGGTGCGAGAGTGCGCCTGTGTGCCCGCGGACATGTGTGAGCGCGGAGACTGGAGTGGTCTGTGGGTGCGCGCGAGAGAGGGTTGCGGGCGTTCGGTCGGGAGCGAGGCGCGGGGCTCGCGGTTGAGGCCAATTCTCCAAGCAAGGGGCAAGTGGACTGCCCCTGAGGCTCTGGAGTGGTTTGGACGCTTCGGCATTCCGGAGAAGCTCAGGGTCCAGCTATTTCTGCTGCCATCCAGAGGCTAACCGCGAAGGTTAATTAAAGCCACATGGCACCAGTTTGTTCCCCGGACGAAGCTTGCGCTCGGTTCGGTCACTTTCCTGGGAATCGGTTCCCGGAGAGTCCTCGCGGCCAGGCCCTACACCTCTGTGAGCCTATTCCTCGCGCTGGGGAAACCCTACGTGAACAGACCTAAGGTGCAAATCCCCGAGCGGCGACCTCGAGAGCCCTAGGATGCAGGCCCTCGCTGCTCCGCGCGCGCCGTCTCCAGCCACCACCGAGGCCAGGGCGGTGGCGTTTAGTTCCAAAGGCAGAATTTCCTCTCCAGTCCCTCCACCAATTCCCTAAACTCCCACGACGCTAGGGCAAATGGCTTGGAGGTTTTCTAACCCCGAGCCCGCGTATCCCTGCCCCACCGTTTCCACAGAATTACCTAAGAAACCGAAAGCGAACACCTGGAGCAGTCCCATGTCCGAGTCCCTGCAGCCGAGGGGACACGGCGGAGGAGGGGAGAACACGCCCGGCGAGTCGCCTGCCCCTTTTTCCCGTCTTCCTTTCTGGAGAGGTGGAGAAAAAAAAAAGGCAAATGCTCAGAGAGAGGAGAGGGGCCCTTCCATTTCCTGCCGCTCCCACGGAAACGGGGGGTGGGGGTGGAGACGGAGGAAAATCGCGCAGCCACTTTGTTCTGCTCACCCTCGGAGCGAGCGCACTCCCCACTCCGCGCGGCCCCGAGCCCAAAGAAGGGAATTAGAAAGTTTCGCCTGGGGAGGAACCGAGGGAGGCGCCTCTGCTCATGCGCACACGGCGGGCAGGGGCTGAGGGGGCGGGCGGCAGGAGGCCACAACTTGGTCAGGAGGGGGTGAGGTCGCGGGCCAACCCTCCGGGGCGCCTCTTTTGTTTTAAGGGAGCGTCGGTCTGCGTGCGCTCGCTGCGGGGTTTTGCTCTTCAGTTCCCACCGAGGGGTTGCAGGGCTGCGGAGTCGCCCCAGGGTGCAAGGATGGGTCGGGTAGTCCAGCGCGGGGGGCGGGAGGCGTCCGGGCTGGTCTCGGAGGTAGGTGTTCAGATGGGGAAACCAGGGGGGCTGGTCGGGGACCTACCGCGTACTCGTGCATTTACATTTGTAAGAAGTGAGTCAGGAAAAGGTGCCCAGGGCTAGAAACTCTTGAACTGCGCGCTCTGGGAGGGCGGGTTAACCCTTTCGAAAGAGGGTTGACCTGCTGGGCTTATTCCTGCAAAGGATGTGAACATCTCTGCGTCACCGAGTGTGGAAGGGCGCGACATCTACAGTGTCTTCACACGAAGAAATGGAACCGCTATTCCCTGGACACTCTTTGCGCACCCATTTTTTCAGAACCTGTCCCTGGTCCCTACCACCCAAGAGATGACAGTATCGAATTATCCACTTAATTCTGTTTTTAAAAGTCTACCTTTACCTGAATCCGGACGATGGCTCTAATTCAGTTAATTTTTCGGTTGACACTAATGTTTATGGTTCCTTCTCTCATCACCTTGACAGGGTGGACTCAGACATGAAGCTGGAGGTCCCTAGTGAGCGCACCTCTCTACAAAGCACAACCTCGACAGTTCTAGAGGACTCCACAGTCCACAAATGGTGAGGTGGGGAAAGGGCCTCTCATAAAAGATCTCAAACAGTTCTGAGTGTGACCTGTCTCCTTAAATAAGAGGTAAACAAGCTCATTCATCTCATGGGGGTTGGAGAGGAAAAAAATGTTCCGTGGGGACCCCACCACCGGTTCTGTGAATTGGCTCAGTTCTGCTCTGTTAGCAATAGATGAAATGGACTCAATGCTTGAGTTCTTCAGTCCTGCTCTGGGCAAGTCCCTGGAATCAGGGGAATACAGTTAGTTGTTTGTCCAGCCTGGAGATTGTGCTTCTTTTCTAGTTGATCACCTCAGGGAGAAGGGTTTAAGTGGCTAATTGGTCAGTTTTTAACTTAGCTGTAATGAAATAGGGCCCAGGAAGTTTAATCATTAGACCCTAGATTAAGCTGCTTTAGGAGTCTGTAACACCCGTGGCTGAGGGAGGTTGGAGCCTCGGGTCTTGGTGATGCATTAATTATTCACCAAATCAGAAGTGCCTTGCTGCAGCCTCTGCAGACTTTGCCTCTAGGATGCAGGATCCTGGGTGCTGGCTGGGCAGCTCAGAGAGCACGGGAAAAGCCTAGCCTATGTGGGAGGGGGAAGGGTGGAATATAATATTGCAATGGAAGGTTTTTAGATTTTAATTAAAATAAAAATATTAATAGGCAGATCTCTTTTCTTCTTGTCAAGATTTTAATGCCCTTGGCCAAAATTTGCACCTTCCAGCTTTTCAGCGGTAAAAATTGCAAGCATCGTTCAGTTCTGCCTCCTTGAGATTGGCTTCTGGTCTCCTTGTAGCTAAGCCCTCCATGCTTGTCGGCAATGATACTAGTCCCTGGCACACTCTCAGTGTGCAGATTCACCTTCCTAAAGCTTCGCCACTCTCCTGACTACCACACTCTCAGTATGTAAACTTAACACTACTTAAGAAATTAGGAGGGTTTTATTTGAATGTGTATGTGTAGGGGAGTGAGCATAACATTCACTTGCATTCCAACCACTCAGATATGGATTTGTCTACCTAAGGTGGGTATGTTGTTGTTGTTGTTGTTGTTATGTGCCGGCGAGTCGGCCCCAACTCATAGCGACCCCTCCTTGGGTTTCCAAGGTAGTATCACTACGGAAGTAGATTGCCCATCTTCCTTCCAAAAGGTGGGTATGGAGATAGAGAAATCCATAGATGAGTGGTTGGAATGGGAGTGACTCTTAAGCACACTCCCCTACACTCCATTCCTACCTTAAGGAGCTCTGGTGGCACAGTGCCTAAGGCATTTGACTGTTAACCAGAAGGTTAGCAGTTCAGACCCACCAGCCACTTTGCGGAAGGAAGACAGGGCAATCTATTTCCATATAGATTTACCACCTTGGAAACCCAATGGTGGTCACTGTGAGTCAGAATCAACTCGATGGCAGTGCTTTGGGTTTGGTTTGGGTTTATTCCTACCTTTATCACTTCTGTCCTAAAAATGCACCCTCCTCTCAGCTAATTTGAGCAGTGCTCTTGCCTCAATCTCCTGTATGCTCTCTCTTCCTTGGCTTCTCCCTCTCATATGCAAACCTGCTCAATTTCACCCCCATCTTAACTAACAAAACCCTGGCTTTTCCTTATACACCCTCTACTCCACTCTTTTCCTCCTCCTTCCACGTCTTTCTTCGTCTGATAGCTCTGCTGAAACTTGTCCACTATGGGTGACTCTTCTGGTATTTGAAGTACTGGGGGGATGGCTTCCAGCATCACAGCAACATGCAAGCTACCACAGTGCGACAAACCACAGACGAGTGGTGGTAACAGCAACTTAAGTAACAAAGCCCTGCCTTTATCCTGTGCTTCTTCGCTTTGACTTTGTACCTCAGCTTCTGTTCTTACCTTATAGACTACATCCTGTTCTCTTCTTTAGCCCATTTCAACATGGCTTACATCTTCACCATTGCTCTGTCATTGCCACCAACCTTCTAATTGCCAAATGCAATGAACATTTTCACATTGTTATCTTACTTGATCTCTTTGTGCTTCAGATGATCACTGCTTCCTTCTTGAAACTCCTTCCCCCTTGGTTTCCAGGACACAATTCCCTCCAAAATTTCTTCACAGGACGTTGACTCCTCTTTTGCCATTTGTCTTGCCCAGCCCTTAGCCTTGAACATTGGTGTCCCAAAGTTTCCGTCTCCAGCTTGTTTTTCACCTGCATACTTTCATTCACAGCCAGGGTCTCAGCCACCACCTTGATCTTGGTGACCCCTACATCTGTATCTCCAGCCTGTACCTTGCTCAGATTTTACATTCAATTTCTAACAGCCTGTGCAGCATCTTCTCTTTGTTGACCCATAGGCACATGGAACTCATATGTGCAAAACTGAACTCATCTTTCCAACCAATCCTCAAAAGAATAAAACTAGCTCCTTCTTCTGTTTCTGATTTCAGTTATTGGCACCACAATCCACCCACTAGCTAGAGACCAAACCCTGGGAACAGAACCAGCTCTATGATTTTCAGGGCTGGAACAAAATGAAAATATGGGCTTCCTTGTTCAAAAACTATTAATAATTTCAAGACAGTAGTAGCCAAGCATTAAATAAAGTGTGGGACCCTTGGGGGGGGGGTCCTGTGCAACTGAGCAGATCTCATGCCTGTAAAGCTAGGCCTGTCTAAGAATCATGCTTGACTCTCTCCATCACCCCCCTCCCCACCTATTATGAATCACCATGTCCTGCCGTTTCTACTTTCCTAGCAACTAGCCCACATGTTCCCATTGTGCCAACCTCATTACCCTGCCTTAATGCAGTCTTTCCTCACTTGTGGTCTGAACGCCAGCAGGAGCCTTCTGGCTGGCATTCCTGCCTTCACTGAATCCACTGTAATTCTACCAGGAGGAGTCTCCAGAGGCATGACCTTGATCATGTCACTTATTGAAAAGCCTTCAGTGCCCCCCACTCCCACCCACGGGAACTTCCCAGTGTTCCCTAGACATGACAGCTTCTGATACCTTCATCCCTTTCCCATCTTCTCTCTGTTAGGGGGGCTCTCTGTGACCCCTGTCAACTTAATGACTTTGCTTAAACATGGCTTGCTATGTGAAGGCTTTTTTCCCTCCTCTCTCTCCACACCCCCACTCTTCTCCAACACCTTATAAAAGCCTGTTACAGCATGCATGACATAATGCAGTAACTATTTGTTCATGCACTTATCTTCCCCAATAGAAAATTAGATAAGGACAAGAATTGTGTAATACTCACTTTTATATAAACATTGCTGAACATTACATGAGACACATTGAAAGTGCTCAATAAAAGTTTCATAAATGAAAATAAAGTCTAGTCTATGTTTTTTTTCTGAAACCTTAGATGTCTACTTTCCACCTAACATGAATTTCTTTTTAGTCAAGAAAAAAATATTACCACCTGACTTGAGTTCATTTTAGGATTAATTTCAAATTTCACTCACAATTTCTTCCTCTCCATTCCTCTGTATTCTGAAGTTGGTACAAATTTGTTGTTGTTGTTAGGTGCCGTCAAGTTGGTTCCAACTCTTATTGACTCTTATGTACAATAGAATGAAACACTGCCTGGTCCTGCACCATCCTCACAGTGGTTACTATGTTTGAGCCCATTATTGCAGCCATTATGTCAGTCTGTCTCATTGAGGGTCCTCTGTCCTCTTTTTTGCTTACCCTCTACTTTACCAACCATGATGTTCTTCTCCAGAGACTGGTCCCTCCTTAAAACATGACCCAAGTGTGAGAGACATAGTGTCACCATCCTCACTTCTAAGGAACGTTCTGGCTGTACTTCATACAAGATAGATTTGTATGTTCTTCTGGCAGTCCATGGTGTAGTCAGTCTTCTTTGCCAACACATAATTCAAATACATCAATTCTTCTTCTTTCTTTCTTATTAATTGTCCTGCTTTCGCATGCATATGAGATGATTAAAAAATACCATGGCTTGGGTCAACCACACTTTAGTCTTCAAGTGCTCTTTGACAATTTAAAGACATCTTTTGCAGTAGATTTAGGATGAACAAAATCTCCTTTGTTTTAGTAAAGTCTGTCTAGGCTTCAGTCCAGCTGACAGCAGGACCCTCTTGGTTCTTCACTGGGGCTTACCTGGGCTAGCTGCTTCAGCATAAGGTGGTCTTTACTGGAGAGTGCTGTGACATTTTGAATGACAGATGAGATTGCAAATCGTTAGCTGTTCCTTGCAAAGAATGTGGGACAGTTATGTCCCTGAGGCAGTCATTATTTTTGTTTGAAAAAACCAAGAAACACTTTAAAGGTCACCTTAACTTTCACATAGTCTTCAAAGCCATTTATGTGTCTCATTTTACATCCTAGATTGACAGGGAAACAAAGAAGTCACACTCTAATTTTTGATCTTTGGGACATAAAACCTGGTTATTATATAACATTGTTCTCATGAAAAATGCTAGATTTTTGCTGTTTCGAAAACTGGGTATAAATCTTATTTTGAAGGTTCAGAATTGATCTAGAAAAATGAGTTCAGTGACCAGTAAGATTCAGGACAAATGTCACACAGTGCTTTCTACATCCCTCTTTCATAATATGTAGCACAATAATTTGTAATTATGTGTTAAATGTCTTCGTCCCCAGGAGCTCTTTGATGGCAGGGAATGTATTATACTTGACATTGTGATCCCACCAAGTGATAGAGTTTCTGGTATATTGCAGCCTCTCTGAGGAAGGAAGACTGGGCAATCCACTTCTGTAAAGATTTACCACCTTGGAAATGCAAAAGGGGTTGCTATGAGTCAGAATTGACTCGATGGCAGTGAGGTTTTTTTTTTTTTTTTTTGGTAGTTGAGTGAATAAATAAAATGAGATAACCTTGTCTTGTCACAAAGAGGATTATTACTATTACTCTCTATAACATATAATATATATATAACATATAATATGGAAACCACCAGGGCCTGAAAAGCAGGAAGTCATGGCACTTTAAGTCTTGTACCATATGGTAGAAACCATTAGGCCTGCCTAACATCCATTCTGCCTTGCTCGGGTAACATTCCCTGGATTTTCCACGTAATGGGATGGGGCCAGCTTCTCCATGGGAGGGCTTGGATGCTGCTCGCCCACAGGTTGCAGGTTTGAGTCCACCAGAGGCACCTTGGAAGAAAGGCTTCCAAGAAAGGCTTTTTACTTCTGAAATATGGGCCATTGAAAATCCTGTGGAGAACAGTTCTACTCTGACACCATGGGTCACTGTGGGTCAGAATTGACTTTATGGCAACTTGTTTTTTTAAATCCTTCCATGAGTTCTAGGCTAATCATTGCATTTCCATCTCCCACATTGTAGAATTGGTTCAGGGATGGGTATGTGACTCACATTTTTCAGTTAGGGTGACTGAGTTTTTTTGTGGGAATTATTGAGAGGAGAAACTCCTTTCCCCTAGACTTGGGATTGTGAGGATGCTTGAGTCTAGAGCTGACTAAGAGGAAAGCAGAACTGGGGGATGCAGGAAAGCAGGTCCCTAAGGATAATCTTTGAGTGTTTTGATCCAGCTATGCCTGAAGTCTGGTAGCATAGTGCCTAAGGCACTTGACTGCTAACCAGAAGGCTGGCGGTTCAAATCCTCCAGCCACTCCTCGGAAAGAAGATGGGGCAATCTACTTCTGTAGTGATACTGCCTCGGAAACCCAAGAAGGGGTCACTATGAGTTGGGTCCAACTTGACGGCACATAACAACAACAACATGCCTGAACTCAAACGCATTATCTTAGCTAATAAATTTTTCTGGACACATAGCATGAGAGAGACATAAACCTTTGCTGTTTTTAGTGTGAGATTTGTGAGGCTTTTTATTTTTATTCTTATTTAACTGTGACATAACTTAGTTTATCCTGGCTGATGCAGGCAGGTCTTCATCAACACTGTCCTAAAAATGGCTGCCTGTCAAAAAGACCTGGCACTCTGCTCCCTTAAAGGGTTTCAACCTAGGAAACCCTGTGGTTTGGTCCTGTTCTGTCCTATAGGGTCGCTATGAGTCAAAATCGACTTGCCAGCACACACAACAATAACATCTCTTAAGTATCTCACAAGGAGATGTCACAAATGAGAAAGTATCCAAACCTATATTTGAATGTGTTAAAATAGGTGTAAGAAGGTCTCATCAAAGTTCTTTCCATGCTTTCTGCAAGGCTGCATAACCATTGCTTTTCACCTCCCAAGAAGGTGGCAAGATGATGCGTTAGATGGAGAGGACATAGGGTGGCACGTTATTTCCTTCCATCCATCCATCTGTCCATCCATCCATCTGTGCGCATGAATGGGAGCTCTGGTAGCATAGTGCCTAAGGTACTTGACTGCTAACCAGAAGGCTGGTGGTTCAAACCCAAATAGGCAGTCTATTTCCGTAGAGATACCACGTTAGAAACCCAAGGAGGGGTTGCTACGAGTCAGGTCTGACTCAACGGCACATAACAACAATAACATGCACATGAATTGCCAACCTTTTCCCCCTCTCTTTCAAATTCTAGTCTATATTTAACAGAAATACCACAAAAATCCTTTAAACGAGGCAGTTTTTTTCAGATCACTATTTATTCTTTGTTGATGGATTTAGCACCTGATTGCTAACTTGGCACTTTAAAAATGAGTGGGACAGAGATTCCTGTCTGAGGTAGGGCTGGAGGGATTTAGGAAAACTCTTTTAAAGAAAATGTTATCACATTCATGCAGGGTTAACTTTATTGTAGTCAATTAAACAATTGAATTCTTGACCTGTACCCAAGCTTCATTCTTCTGGCATTTTATGTCTTTGGCATTTCATTGGTGAGTGAATCACATCCTTATTGAAAAACAAACAAACAAAAAAACCCAGCAACAAAACCAGTTGTGGTCTAGTCTACTTTAACTCATGGCAACTTCATGTATGTCAGAGGGGGTTTTGTTGTTGTTGTTTTGAGAATATTTGATTGTGTTTAAGATGAAAGTTTACACAACAAATTAGGTTCCCATTTAATAATTTCTACACAAATTAGTCAGTGATATTGGTTACATTTTTTCATAATGTGTCATCGTTTTCTTGTTCTGCCCTGGTGGCACCATTTCTAGTACTCACCACTCCTCGGAAGGAAGGTTGGGCAGTCTACTTCCATAGTGATACTGCCTTGGAAACCCAAGGAGGGGTCGCTATGAGTCAGGTCCGACTGGACGGCACATAACAACAACAGATTCCCTTCCCCCTTACCTTCTTGTCTTTGCTTTAGAGCAAATAATTTTGGACCATTTAGTCTCCTATAGATGATTTATTGTTGTTGTTGTTGTTATGTGCCATCGAGTCGGCCCCGACTCATAGCGACCCCTCCTTGGGTTTCCAAGGCAGTATCACTACGGAAGTAGGAT
>NW_006921594.1:11502152-11523952 GCF_000298275.1 Orycteropus afer afer | reverse complement strand
AGCCACTCCTCGGAAGGAAGGTTGGGCAATCCTACTTCCGTAGTGATACTGCCTCGGAAACCCAAGGAGGGGTCGCTATGAGTCGGGGTCGACTCGACAGCACATAACAAGAACAACAACAAGGTTCAGGCAGTATCTTTATATCAGAAGCTCATGATAGGTTTGCAGTAAGAGTATTGATTAGGATGGATTATTAATTATTACCTACAGTGATCCAGGAAGCTGAATTTAATCAGCTAGCTAAATGTACTGCCAGGATTCATGGCTTATACAAGGAGTAGACCCTAATTCCCAACCCAGTATTTACACAGGGAAGCAGGATCCTTGATTTGAGCACATTGAGAAAAGATGGAAGGGCTAACGAAAGGCATCTCTTCTCTCAAATAGCAGCAGTCTTGCTCCCTCCCAAACATAATGCCCTTGGCCTTCTAGATGACTTCACTCTACAACTGCAGTTCCTCTGAAAGAATAAGCCTGCTCTTCTGGAAAGAGAGCGTTTATTTCATTATGGCTGTTAGTTTGCAGCTGCCAAGGCTGCTAATCAGATTTATGAAGGCCAGCCCACCCAGAGCCGAGCGCTAGCGTTTTAGCACATCAGAAACAAGTCAGCACGAGGTTTCACTCCAGGATTAGATGCTGGTTCAAATATTGGGCTGTTTGCCAGACAAAGATGTTGCAGGGTGTTTTGTGCTTTTCAACACAGCTAATAAAATGTTTTTATTAACCTCCATCTAGTGAGATCTAGGGCTAGGTGATTCCTCAGTGCTCCTACTAGGAAATCAAGAACTATGGGACTGACAATCCAGTTATCGACCCAGGACTTTTTAATCTAGGTGATGATACCAGCACTATTTGGCCAAGTCCACCGATTTAATTGGTTGCTTTAAAAGCAACATTTCTCTCATTATTTAGCAAACATTTCTACAAACAGCACCTTCTATGTGCCAGACATTATGCTAGTTCTAATGGTATCTATTACTTCTAGGAAAGGCCAGCATTGTTTTAAATGTATACGCTGTTGGTAAAAGTCAATAAGGGTTTAAAATCCAAGACAAGGGAAGAATGTTACAATTTTCTCTTTTCACCAAACACACATCTATATAAATAAACAATGATAACGTTCCAGATGGAAACCTACCAAAAAAAGAAAAGAAAAGAAAAAAAAAGCTCACGACCATTGAGTCAATTCCAACTCACAGTGACCCTCATATAGTTTTCAAAGCTGTAAATCTTCACAGAAGTAGATCCTCCATCTTCTTCTTATAGAGTAGTTGGTGGGCTTCAACCACTGACCTTCCGATTAGCAGCCAAATGCCTTACCCACTACACCACCAGAGTGCCTCAGACACAGCAAATGGCAAATGGATAATAGTGGGTACTTTGGGAAAAGGTGCAGGATTGAGGTTCGGGCAGAGCTTAAAGGAGCTTCTGCCATATCTGTAATGTTTTAACTTTTTTTTTTTAAAAAAACAAGGAGAATGTATTTGTCTATAACTGGTGTAAAAAGAAAAATTCTGAGTCTGTTTTGAAATATATATATTTTTATAAATTTTTGTTATACTTCTTGAATAAACTAAAAAAAAAGAAAAAAACTCACTGCCATCAAGTCTTTCCAACTCATAGCAACCCCCAGTGGGTTTCAAGGCTGTAAATCCTTATGGAAGTAGATCTCCCCATCTTCCTTCTGTGGAGTGACTGGTGAGTTTTAACTGCTGACCTTCTGGTTAGCAGCCAAATGCCTTATCCACTACGCCACCAGAGCTCCTTTTCTTGAGTAAGGTGGACTATAAATGACAAATGTCAACCAAGTCTGTTTTTACTCTGAAGTAGAAATTCAAAGGCCTGTGAAATTAAAATTCACCATTTGTTCATAGGACCTCTGGTGGCATAGTGCCTAAGGCATTTGATTGCTAACCAGAAGGCTGGCAGTTCAAACCCACTAGCCACTCCTCGGAAGGAAGGTTGGGCAATCTGCTTCCGTAGTGACAGCGCCTCGGAAACCCAAGGAGGGGTTGTTATGCGTTGGGTCCAACTCAACGGCACATAACAACAACAACAATGGATTTACTGAAAGACATGACAAGGCTTTTAAAATAACAAATTGGGACCATGGAAAGACACCTCACATTTGTATGCCTCAGTTTCCTTCTCTGTGAAACTAGTGCAAAGTTTAGGTGCTTTAGCACAGTTCATAAGGCTCTTTGAAATCTGGCCCACCGGCCTTATTATAGCCATTGTAAACTCACCATTGTGGAAACCTAAACCCTGTGTTTTTGATTCATACAGTTTCCTCTGCCTGGAATGCCTTCTCTGCCTTCCTGAGCTTTTACTTCTGTTCCAGTCCAGCTCTGATGACGCTTTGCATATGACATCTGCCAACCCCACTGCCCAGGCGCTGTACCTGGCCACACATGTACTGCTGGATGGCTCTGGAACGGCCCTGCCAGGAAGCCAGGAACCCTGCCTGGTGCTCTCTGTTCCATCCCAGCACAGTGCAGAGCACACTGTAGGTGTGCAAGGAGTACTTGCCACATATGTAACTTTTTTGCTAAGTTGCAAGTGCCTTGAGAATGTCTCGATTTCTCCAGCACCAAGCAGAGCTGGCACCTGGCGGTGCTCACCAGGTATTTGTTGAATGAATTCTAGAATGAGGGATTAAATGCCTGGAACTATGCCTATTGTTCTGTCTGGGAGAGAAATCATTCACAGATAGTTCTTTAGCTGCAATGAGTCATTCCCAATATACATTAAACCCACTGCCAACGAGTCGGATCTGACTTATAATGACCCCTCCTTGGGTTTTCGAGGCAGTATCACTACGGAAGTAGATTGCCCAGCCTTCCTTCCAAGGAGTGACTGGTGGGTTTGAACCGCTAGCTTTCTGGTTAGCAGTCAGATGCCTTAGCCACTACGCCACCGGAACTCCATTAGTACTTTAAAAGGCATGCAGCATGCTCTGTGGGAAATATTAAAAAGTGAGCAGTTTGCTATGATTTAGATACATAAAGCATTAATTAACGTGTAAGTATTAATCCAACATACACTTGTTTAGTGACTGCACAGAAACTGTAATGAAGGTAGTGTAATTTGTATGAGGATCACCAAGAAGTGACCATATGTTCACAACCATGTTAGAAGCTGCAAAGTGGTGCTGATAATATAATGGTAAGTCACTGTCCCCAAGCCTTAGCCATCTTATCTGTAGAATGGTTCATCAGGGAAGGTAAAAGTGTGCCTTTCTGGAGGACAATCTGAAATATGTGTTAAATATGCATGATTTTGACGCTGACTCTCCATAAAGGAATTAAACCTAAGGAAATAATTGGGAGAATGTGACAAATTATGCATATAAATGTGTTTACAATATTGTTTATAGGAAGAAAAAATTACCTAAATGATGATTGATAAGAAATTAGTTAATAAATCATGCTAGATCCATGTAATGGAATACTACATGGTTGTGAAAAAAATGGGACCTATTTCCATGATGTAAGTGGGAAAAAAAATAGGCTCCAATTATGAAAAAAAGAATATGTATATCATATATATATTATGTAATTCTTGAAGGACTAAAAGTAGTGACTACTCAAAAATTGTACCTACAGCCTCAAAATATTAAATGAATATGATTATTTTTCATATATATATTTTTTTTTTTCTAGGAGCTCTAGTAGTGCCTAATGCATTTGACTGCTAACCAGAAGGCTGGCGGTTCATACCCACTCCTCGGAAGGAATGTTGGGCAATCTACTTCCGTAGTGATACTGCCTCGGAAACACAAGGAGGGGTCGCTATGAGTTGGATCCAACTCCATGGCAGTGGTTGTTTTGTTTGCGTTTATTGTTTTTTTCTATAAAGAGCATGTATAGCTCTTATTCTAATAAAATATTTCAATTTTTCTTTTTTAAATTAAGATTTCCTGTGATTTTATTCTCAAATGTAACATTTTATGTCCACAGGTTCACCTTCTTAGACTCTGTAATCTACATGGAGACAATGGACAATGTTCACGTCTCCTAGACAAGAGTTGGTGTCTCTGGCAGCTGAGATGGGGAAAAACAAATCAAGCTTTCTGCTATCTCCTGAAGTATACAGGTACTTTATAGCAACTTGAGTTTGAGACGTCAAAGTCTATTTGGGTTGGGATGGATTACCAAGTCAATTCCAACTCATAGTGACCCCACAGGGTAGAACTGCCTCATCGGATTTCCAAGGCTACAGTCTTTATGTAAGCAGACTGCTATGTCTTTCTGTTGAGCAGTGGTTGCTGAGTTTAGACGACTGACTTTTCTGTTAACAGCTGAGTGCTTTAACCACTGCACAACCAGGGTTCCATTAATTTTTGTTAACCATTTCCTTTGCTACACGCTCCTGTGAAAATATGGGAAACTATGTGCAGGATTGACAGGTCACTGATTATTTTTTTCTTAAAGAGAAATGTGCCCCTATAAACGTTTAGATCTTTCAAATTCTATATCAGAGTTGCCTCCCAAAGTTGAAAGAAAACTGTGTTTGTTCAGGAGGAAATTTAATGTATGCATTTCTGTCTACCGGCTGTGTAGAATGTATGATGGGCTTCTGAAGAGTTATAGACTAGGATTTTAAAAAGAGAACTTTAGAAGGTAAAAAAGAAAATCAATCTTTTTTTTTTACATTTGTAAGACATTTTAGACTCCCTATTAATAGTTAAGGCATTTGGCTGCTAACCAAAAGGTTAGTGGTTCAAACCCACCAACTGCTCCATGGAAGAAAGAGCAGTCTGCTTCTGTAAAGATTTATAGCCTTGGAAACCCAGTGGGGTCGCTATGAGTTGGAATCAACTTGATGGCAATGAGTCTCCCCACCTGCCCAAATGAAAGCAATTGTTCTTTGACTCCTGAATATTTGAGATCTTTTCCATTCATAGCTTGCCTTCCCTAGATGAGTCATAATGCAGTATGGCCAACACAAAGCTAAACCTGAATGTTGTAAAGATCCCCAAGTGTTTATCTTTAAATATGGAATGTTTATACAGCTTTTCCAAGCTTTGAGTTTCTTCCCATGGTACAGATCTCTGGAATTTTTAAACACTGGTTTAGTTGTTAGATTTGTAGGCTAGGTTAACTTCCATTTGTAATAATTTCTGAGAAGTTCACAGGAAGGTGATACTTTAATTGGCTCAATCAATTGAAAATCAAGAGAAAGATTTGAGTTAAAGTAACTATTCATTTTAACAGAGACAATAGTCTGGATTGCTATTCCATTCACTCATTAGTTGAGTGTTTGCTTTTTTTCCTACATAATCAAATGAATGTGTTAAGTAAATACATATCATAACATAAAACTTAATATATAAAATCTGCCTCATCTTGTTATTTTTAAGTTACATTATAGGCTTCTTTTTAAAAACTACATGAAAAATTTTGATAACTCTTAAAACTATTCTGTTGAATGTGCTTAATTACTACAGCTCTATTCTTGCTTCGTGGGCTATTCTCAAAAGACATAGTTCCAAAAGATTGTACATTTTTGCTCAGTAACATCTTTTTTTTTCTTTTTTCTCTCTTTTTTTTATAATTGTTGTTGAAAGTATTCACAGCAAAATATACTAATTCAATTTCTACATGTACAATTCAGTGTCATAGATTACATTCAAGTTGTGTAACCACTCTTGCCTTCCTTTTTCTTCTTCCTTTATTAACACGGACTCACAGTCCTCTAAGCTTCCCATCTGACCTTTTGAGTTGCTTTGTCAGTTTGATCTCATATAGACAGTTCTTTGAAAGAACACAGCACTCAAGGCAGACATTCTTTACTAAAGAACCTAGCCTGTTATTTAGTTACAAGAAGACTTTAGGGGACATTTTTGGTTTAAGGTTTAAACATTATCTTAGCTCAACAGTTTTGAAGGTTCATTCAGTCTCAATGGCTATAGAAAGTTTAGATTCTATGAGAATTTGGAATTCTGTTCCAAATTTTCTCCCCTTTTGATCGGGATTCTGCTATCAGATTCCAAACCAAACTCACTGATTGAGTCGATTCCAACTCATAGCGGCCCTCATTGGGTTTCCAAGGCAGTAAATCTTTTATGCAAGTAGATTGTTCCACCTTCTGTGGAGCAGCTGATGCGTTTGAACCACCCACCTTCTGGTTAATAGTCAAATGCCTTAGGCACTGCGCCACCCGAGCTCCTTGCTATCAGATTCAGCACTCTGAAGTAATTTGGCCAGGTTCAAGGCTGATATTTCAGGTCAATAGCATCTTAAGGATCCCAATATTCTTCCCTCTTTCTGTCCTTGTTATCCTCAGGACACCAGCTGGTCTTCCCTCCTGGTTCCAAGATGACTATGTAGACCCATTGGTAACATTTCAAGGATAAACTATTTCTATTTAGTCAGCTACTTTGGACTTTCTTTTCATCTAACCTGAATTACTTTGTATGAAATGTTTATTTATTGACATGTTCAAAGTATTTAACTTATAAAATAGATGACATTTGTAAGAAATTGCTTACTCATTTTTGAATAATGTTCTATTTTGTTTAATGGTAAGGAGCTCTGGTGGCATAGTGGGGGAGGCATTTGCCTACTGACCAGAAGGTCAGGAGTTAAAACCCTGAACAGCAGCACCACCAGCTGCTCCTCCAGAGGAAGATAAGGCAATCTACTTCCATAAAGAGTTACAGTTTGGGAGACCTAATGGGGATAGAATCCACTATGAGTCAGAATCAACTTGATGGCAATGAGTTTGTTTTGTTTTATGTTTCATGGTACATTTAAATAAGGCCATCAAGGACCACTAAGAGCAGTTTAAAGAACTAGCTATCTTGAAAGAGCATTTGGTGAAGTAGAATGGGCCATGCCACAGAATGTATCTCCCATGGCATTTCTACCAACTGACCTTGGCATTTCTGTCAACTAGCTGTAGGACCCTGGTTCTCAACCTCAGTATTCTCCAGAAAATGAGAGGGTGGGTGGGGCTAGTGAATTCTTCAGATCTCTTATACTTACGCAACACAACTGGTAGCATAGTGCCTAAGGCACTTGACTACTAATCAGAAGGCTGGCGGTTCAAACCCACCAGCCACTCCTCGGAAGGAAGATGGGACAACCTACTTCCGTAGTGATACTGCCTTGGAAACCCAAGGAGGGGTCGCTATGAGTTGGGTCCGATTTGACGGCACATAACAACAACAACACAACTTATACTTAGGAATTTGTTAAACTTCTTTCCTGAATGAGAGACAACACCAGGGAGAAAATCATATGAGAGCCCCTGTGAGGCCTGCATCTGGTTTCTCCAGAAGTTTGCCCAGCTGTGTCTAGGACTTTTCTGACATAGTCATTTTAGATCTTTTCCCATCAGAGGTAATATCTTCAACAGGATCATATTAAAGTTTTTTTTTTTTTGTTGTTGTTGTTGTTTTGTTTTTTTTACTGTGAATATTTTGAGGGCTAAATATTTATATTTCCAAGTCTTAGCTTTAGGAAGTAACAGTACTAAAGATGAGATTTTAATTCTTAGTGCCATATTGGGATGACTGGAGAGATCTTTGAAACACAGTTTACTTAACTTGTTGCCACCTAGTGAGAATAATGTAAAATGCAGCCAACCATCTCTTCCCTAGTCTTTGGTATGTGTCACCAAAGCTAACCATGGCTGTGCATAGGAAAACATTAGAACAATGAAAACGAAGATAAAGACAATGTGTGCATGTTGATGAAGGTAAATATTTCATATGAAGAATGGAAGTGTATCTTCTAATAGTATTTTCTAAGTACCAAAACCAAAACTTACTGCTGTTGAGTTGAACTGGACTCATAGTGACCCCTCCTTGGGTTTCTGAGGCAGTATCACTACGGAAGTAGATTGCTCAGCCTTCCTTCCGAGGAGTGGCTGGTGGGTTTGAACCTTCAGCCTTCTGGTTAGCAGTCAAATGCCTTTCTAAGTACCATTTATTAATTATATATAAGTATTTTGCATACTTCACTTGGTTCAATTACTTTTTTATTTCCCCTGGGGAAGGGGGATACCCGTATCAAATCATCTTTCTAAAATAGATGGGAGGTGGGCTATGCCTCCTGTAATGAAAGCTGGCAGCGCATCCTATAAACAGAATATATAAATCTAAGAACCAAGAGTATATGTGATGCTGCTCACAATTATATAAAAATAACTCATGTTGTTGTTGTTGTTATGTGCTGTCAAGTCGGCCCCGACTCATAGCGACCCTTCCTTGGGTTGCCAAGGCAGTATCACTACGGAAGTAGATTGCCCAACCTTCCTTCCAAGGAGTGGCTGGTAGGTTTGAACCACCAGCCTTCTGGTTAGCAGTCAAGTGCCTTTGGCACTATGCTACCAGAGCTCCTAAAATGACTCACAGGCTAACTTTTACTTCCCTTACCTGTGACTTTGGGCTTTAGTTGCAAAGGATGTTTGCTTTCACTAAATGACACAACAGTTGTTCCAGCAAATTGAAATGCATAACCAATATCCAGCTATCTAGACTCCTCATGTTAGAAGATAAACAGGCAAAAAGGAAGATTATAATTTTGGCTAGGATGATTGATTGATTCCAACTATTAAAAGGAAACAGGACACAGTGAGAGCTAGAACACAGTGAGAGCAAGGAGTAATGGACTAGAATCTGGACTATGTTAGTACTGCCATGTTCACGGGAAAAATGTAATTTAAAGCACTCTGCCCCTATTGGTGATGACCTTCAAGGCTTAGAATCTACATGAAAGAAGGTTGAGGTCACCATACCTGGTAAAGCAAATCTTGCTGAAAGCAGAGGGAACATGAAATACATAGTAAAGAAAGAAGATCATAAATCCAGCAACATCAACTGAAGAGAAATGAAGTCCACAATCTCAGTCTACAGTGTTGTATTATTCAATAGGCAAAGTAAGTTCAGGCTTACTTGTGCTTACTTACTACTCTGTAGTGAACAATTTCATACTGTTTCACCATGTCAAAGATTCTGCTTCTCTCAATTGGCATAAAAAACCACACAAAACATTGTTCTACCTCCTACTTTTGTGTGTAGTGACTGGGATCTTAAAAGCTTGCAAGCAGCCATCTAGATGCAATGATGGCTCTCTTCTCACCTAGAGCAAAGAAGAAAGAAGAAAACCAAAGATTCGTGGAAACAATTAGTCCTAGCGACTGGTACACCATGTGATCCACAGCCTTTACGACTATGCAACCCGAAGAACTAGATGGTGCCCAGTACCACCGTCAACTGCTCCGAGGGGGATCTATGGAGGAGATCCTGGACAGAGAGGGAGAACAATGTGGAACAAAACTCAGAATCATTTGGGAAAATAAAAAGGGGGGGGGGGACCAGGTTTGCTGGTCTGATGGAGCCTGGTGGCACCACTGAGACTCTGGCCCCTAGCTGCCCTTCAGGTCTGGAATTGAACCCACACCTGTGGCTTCCAGCCAAACAAAAGACAGACATATATTAGTTGAACATTTACCTGAGGTAGATACACTCCTTGGAGAGATCAATCAGGGGAGAAAGAAGGGCTGTTTATGCATAAGGAGACAGTTCAGGGGGCAGGAGTGCATGGAGGGATGGATGCAGTGAAGAGGTAACTATTGGGAGGAAGTGGGAGGGGAGCTGTTGCATTGGGGTAAATTGTAGTGAATGTCATGAGACAAAATGTATGTGAACTATTGTATGGAATGTGAATTTGCTCTGTAAATTTTCCAAATCACACACACACACACACACACACACACAATTCTGCTTGTAGGTATGGCTGGCATCTCTCTTTCCCAACCCCACAGCCCCTTCCTATAGTATCAACATCTCTTTTCAAATTTACAATCCCTGACAGGGATGGAATAAGCAAGGTAAGCATGGGCTTACTTGTGCTTACTTACTAATCTGTAGTGGACAATTTCACATGAGTTTCATAAGGCTCAACCAGCTGGATACTCCTCCCAGGGACACTGAGTCATGAGGGGGTGAAGACACCAAGGGGCAGACACAGGTGGGAACAGCTGGGGTGATGACTCATGTCCAGCAGATCCAGCACTGTCATCCTACCCTGAGTGTTACTGATGTGTAATCTTAGCTGTAGTCCTAGGTACACAATTGTCCTTAGTAGCATTATCTTCACCCATTTCTATTTTGTATGCTATCATATATCCTTTCAATCAATTCCTTTCCTACTTAACAAAATGTAATTGGTTTTGAGTGTTTACAACCAAGAACCCAGGCTGGTAAAATAATAATATCCAATTGTTTTTTAATTGTTTGCTGTTTAGATTCTATTATCAGGTATCACTTTGAAGACTAAGGTATGCCTTGCTCAAGCCATGGTATCTTCAGTTGCCTCACATGCATGTGAAAGCTGGACAATGAATAAAGAAGACTACAGAAGAATTGGTGCATTTCCATTATGGTGTTGGCAAAGAATATCGAATATACCATGGACTGCCAGAAGAATGAACAAATCTGTCTTGGAAGAAGTACATTCAGAATGCTCCTTAGAAGAGAGGATAGTGCGACTTCGTTTCTCAAACTTTGGATATGTTGTCATGAGGGACCAGTCCTTGTAAAAGGATGTCATGCCTGGTAAAGTAGAGGGTCAGTGAGAAAGAGGAAGACCCTCAACGAGATAGATGGATGGACACGATGGCTGCAATGATGGGCTCAAGTATAGCAACAACTGTAAGAAAGGCACAGGACTGGGCAGTGTTTTGTTCTGTTGTCCACAGGGCCGTTAGCAGTAAGAATCAACTTGAGGGCACCTAACAACAACGTTTACTCTCTTATTTTCCATATGAACAGTGTTGCAATGAATTATCCACAAAGCTATTTTTTTATATTTAAAATTATTTTCTTAGTATACAGTATCAAAAGTGTGTCTTAGGATAGATTTTGATACATATTGTTAAAGACTCTGGAGATTTTACAGCAAAAAAAAAAAAAAAAAAATGCCTGCAGACAAATTATCAATCTTTACCTTGATCATATCTTGAACAAATGATACGACAAGTAATAGAAGTTATTTGACATTACTGAGAAATTAAGTTTTTCATATATTACATTTTAAGTAACTAAAGCTTACTATGTTAATCGATAAAGTTTTATTTGCACAGCTGGTTTTAATTGTAGTCTCTGCTAAGGATGTTATATACTTCCTGACCTCACCAAGGAGTCCCTAGATGGCATAAATGGTTAAGTGCTTGATGACTTATGGAAAGGTTGGTGGGTCAAACCCACCCAGAGATGTTGTTGTTATGTGCCATGGAGTTGGACCCGATTCATAGTGACCGCTCCTTGGGTTTCCGAGGCAGTATCTCTACAGAAGTAGATTGCCCAACTTTCCTTCTGAGGAATGGCTGGTGGGTTTGAACCACCAGCCTTCTGGTTAGCAGTCAAGTGCCTTAGGCACTATGCTACCAGAACCCAGAGATGGCTCAGCAGAATGGCTTGACAATCTGCTTCTGAAAGCCTTGTGAAAACCTGGTGGAGTGCAGTTTGGGTCACCATCGGTTGGAGTCAATTTGATAGCAACTAGATTGGTTTATAGCATAGTGGCTAAAGCACTTGACTGCTAACCAGAAGGCTGGTGGTTCAAACCCACCAGCCACTCCTTGGAAGGAAGGTTGGGCAATCCTACTTCTGTAGTGATACTGCCTTGGAAACCCAAGGAGGGGTCGCTATGAGTCGGAGGTGACTCGACGACATATAACAACAACAGATTGGTTTTTACCTCATCAGATTGCAATACCTCAGGGTCTGCTGAGATGATTGGTCTATCTTGCCCCTCACTGTATTGTGTTTTCCTAATTGATGGCACTTTCCTGTTTCTCCAGAACTGCCCAGTAGTTAGTTTTCCCAGTCAGCTGACAGAAACTCTTCCCTCCTTAACCCTTTCCATACCCTAGTCTGAAAAGAAAGAACAATTGAATGTTGCTATTGGGAGCTCTGTTGGTGTAGTGACTAAGGCATTTGACTGCTAACCAGAAGGGTGGCTGTTCAAACCTACCAGCCACTCCCCGGAAGGAAGATTGGGCAATTTACTTCCATAGAGATACCACCTTGGAAACCCAAGGTGGGGTCACTATGAGTTGGATTCGACTCCATGGCAGTGAAGGTTTTTTTTTTTTTTAATTGTTGTAAACAGGTGCCGGTGCCATTGAGTCTTTTTGACTCATAGTGACCTTATGTACAACAGAACGAAATGCTGCCTGATCCTGTACCATCCTCAGCAGTCTTTGTATGCATGAGCCCACATTGTAGCCACTGTGCCCATCCATCTAGTTGAAGGTCTTTCCTTTTTTTGTTGATCCTCTAGTTTACCAAACATGGTATCATTCTCCAGAGACTAGTCCCTTCTGACAACATGACCAAAGTAGAAGAGATAAAGGCTGGCCATTCTTGCTTCCAAGGAGCTTTCAGTCTGTACTTCTTCCAAGGCAGATTTGTTTCTTCTTTTGGCAGGCCATGGTATTTTCAATATTCTTTGCTGATACCACAATTAAATTGAATGAATTCTTCTGTTGTCTCCCTTATTCACTGTCCAGCTTTCACATGCATGTAAGGCTACTGAAAAGACCATGGCTTGGGTAAAGTGCACCTTAGTCTTCAAAGAGGTCTTTTGCACTAAATTTTCCCAGTGCAATACATTGTCTGATTTCTTGACTGCTGCTTTCATAGATACTAATTGTGGATCCAAGTAAAATGAAATCCCTAACAACTTCAATATTTCCTCCATTTATCATGATGTTGCTTATTGGTGCAGTTGTGAGAATTTTTGTTTTCTTTATGCTGAAGTGTAATACATACTGATCTTCAAGTGCTTCAAGTCTTCTTCACTTTCAGCAAGCAAGATTGTGTCATTTGCATATTGAAGGTTGTTGATGAGTCTTCCTCCAATCCTGATGCCACCTACTTCTTCTTTTAGTCCAGCTTCTTGGACTATTTGCTCAGCATATAGATTGAGTAAGTCTGGTGAAAGGATACAACATACAAAAGGTGGCTCAAGAAGACAAAATAAATAAAATATTATAATGAAATGTGCAGATACCTGGAGTTAGAAAACAAAAAGGGAAGAACATGCTCAGCATTTCTCAAGCTGAAAGAACTAAAGAAAATATTCAGGCCTTAAATTGCAATATTGATGGAATCTATGGGCAAAATATTGAGCAATGCAGGAAGCATCAAAAGAAGATGGAAAGACTACACAGAGTCACTGTACCAAAAAGAATTGGTCAATGTTAAACCATTTTAGGAGGTAGTATATGATGAAGAGTCAATGGTATAGAAGAAAGAAGTCCAAGCTGCAATGAAGAAATTGGAGAAAAAAAGACAAAAAACAAGGCTGCAGGAATTGATGGAATACCTACCCATTGAGATGTTTCAACTAACAGACGCGGCTCTGGAGGTGCTCACTCATTTATGCCAAGAAATTTGGAAGACAGCTACCTGGCCCGCTTCCTGTAGGAAGAGATCAATATTTGTGCCTATTCCAAAGAAAGGTGATCCAACAGAATGAGGAAATTATAGAACCGTATCATTAATACCACACGCAAGTAAAATTTTGCTAAAGATAATTCAAAAGTAGTTGCAGCAGTATATTGACAGGGAACTGCCAAAAATTCCAGCCAGATTCAGAAGAGGACATGGAATGAGGGATATTGTTGCTGATGTCAGATGAATCTTGGCTGAAAGCAAAGAATGCCAAAAAGATGTTTGCCTGTGTTTTATTGACTATCCAAAGGCATTCGACTGTGTGGATGCTAACAAATTATGGATAACATTGCAAAGAATGTTCCATTTCAGGACTTAATTGTGATCAATTAAGGGACCTGTACACAGACCAAGAGGCAGTTATTTGAACAGAACAAGAGGATACTTCATCAGGAAAGTGGGCATCATGGTTGTATCCTTTCACCATATTTATTCAATCATTTGTGTACAAAGCTTAAAGTAAGCATTGTCATAGGAAAGCACCCTCTACTTTGAAGTAAAGTCCTTAGACTTGTGACAGTTATATTTTTCAACTCTCCAGGGCATTTTGTGGACCACTGGAGGCTTCCAGAAGTTCCAGTGCTGGATATGTGGGACATTATAACAGCATACTTTAAGAGAGATTTCTGGGATAATTGTCCTTCATTTAGGAGTTTTATTTTGTTTTTCAGGATCTCCAGGAAAATAGATTCCTCAGTTTTTCTTAATAATTTACATTTTAAGAAATTTCATATTTATGTAGAATTCTAAAGTCCCTTTGATGAATTTTTATACCCATTTATTCTCAGTCAGCCCAACTGCTTCCCCTCTTTTGTACATCAATGTTGATGTATATTATTTTTTATTCAAAAATGTGGAACCAATCTCCCTTAAAATAATCCTTGTGCAGGGTAGCTTCCAGAAACAGAGACAATGTGCTGTATTCTGTAATGTGCATACAAAATAAGCTAATGGCAAATCACAGAACCATTTGCAAACCAGATAATCTGAGCTTTTATACTGAACAATTTGTACTACACAATAAGAATTGATTGCTAGGTTTTTTTTTTTAAATAAATAGCAGATTTACAGCAAAAATTAACTGCAGAGAAATGATGAGAAGTAGTTCAATATTTGTCTTTTCAAATATTGCTCCAATGCCATTTGGAGAGGACAGAATCCTTTGGCTGAGAAAGCAAATGTGTAGAAAAGTGGGTGTGAAAATAAGTTACATTTTGCATTATATGCATTTAATTCATAATAGAATAATAGCTTTATAAATAAAAGCAAATGTCATTTTTTTTTCCCAAATAGGGCAATCTAGCACATACTATCCATATTTTCCCCATCTTAATATTAGAGAAAGGAGCTTTGGTAGTGTAGTGGTTGAAGCATTTGGCTCCTAACCAAAGGGTCAGCAGTTCAAACCCACCAGCCTTTCTACTGGAGAAAGATGTGAGAAATTGCTTCTGTAAAGACTTACAGCCTTAAAAACCCTGCGAGGCAGTTATATTCTGTCCTATAGGGTCATATGCATTGCAATTGACTCTATGGCAGTAGCTTGGGTTTTACTATTAGGGATGACTCTCTGGGTGGTGCAATGGTTAACACACTTGGCTGCTAACCAAAAGGTTGGAGGTTCAAATCCAGGGGCCTCAGGAGAAATGTCTGATGATTTATTTCTGAAAAATCACCACTGACACTCTATGGAGCACATTTCCACTCTGACACATATGGGGCCACCTTGAGTTGGAATTGACTGGATGACAACTGGCAGTGTTAGAGATATTTATTTGAAAGTTTAGATTCATTTGACTGCAGTGAGTCTCAGCAAATAGCTATACTTATTTAAATGTATTACTCATTATTTTAAAGTTATAAAAGGAAAAGGAGGGCATGAGGAAGGGTTCCTGAAACCAGAGGCAATATCTTTTCTTCCCCTTTCCATGACATATAAAATGGCACTTATCTGGCCTCAAGCCACCCTCTGCAGACTGCAAGGAGAGGCGCGGGGCCTGGAAGGCAGAGAGGCCAGTGGCCCGCTTCACAAGTCCCCCACAGCTCTGCACAGGCCTTTGCACTCCCACTGCTTAGCTATAGCAGGTAGCGTATTTGTTTTCTTGCTCAACAATTTCATTTTTAATGGCAATGACTTGATCTTCCAGCTGTTTCAGTTGATCAGCTTTTTCTTGTTTACTTAAATTCAAATCTTGAATTTTCTTTTCTAAATCTGAAAGAAGAAAATGGAAGAAATGAGATTATTTCCTGTTTCACAGATTCCCCGTGGATTCTCATGTTATACGAACAGGGATTTGTGTGTCTTATAAAGAAGTTTATTTTTGTGGTTTGGTTCAGTGGATAAAACATTTATTTTCACTGGAGATTTTTGTGAAGTTTTCATAGAAATCAGAGCAGACAAATTGCCCTTTTTGTGTAAAATGTTTCATATCTAAAGATATTTATCAATATGAGTCTGTTGTTAGTTAGAATTGATTAGAAATGAAAAGAAAGATGATGAGCCTTGATTAGTTCTGGTGAAGTACTGTATTTCCAAAAGTTTATTCTTGCTCTTTTAACTTCATTTTTTTTTAACATATGTTCATAACTTTAGAGTTTCCCATTCTTTCCATAAAAAGGACTAATGTTTTCATTTCTTCAGTCTCCTTTACTAACATTGAAGACCCTACGCATAAAAACCAAGCGATGCCTTCCTTGGCTTCACTCATATCCACCCATCCATCTGCCCATCCATCTGCCCATCCATCCATCCATCCCTCCATCCATGCATTCACTTCTTCATTCTTCATTGTACAGACATCTGGGAATTTGAATAAACCTTAGCAAGAGCAAAGGATAGAAGAAGTATCGGGGGCTATAAGTAACAGTGAGAGGTGGCCTTTAAGAAAAAATTCTGACCTTTGGCTAAAGTGGAGCATTTAGAAAAAAGAAGGTGAAATGCTCCACTTCACTTGGTTAGATCACACCTGAATACTGGGTTTGGTTTATTTAGGGTAATTGTCCAACTGGATATGCTTAGAGGAAAGAGCCAGACTGATGGAGAAATTAGAAATTGTTCTGTAAGCAAATGTTGAATTAACTGGTGATGGTTCAGATGGGGAAAGGAAGATTCTGGGCATGCACCAACTCTTCTCGAGTATTTGAAGGGCCAGCTTAGAAAGCAGCGCAGGTACGTCTCTGTCATCTTGAAGAAATAGAAGGAAACCAGTGGATGAAAGCTTCATGAAGGAAGATTTTGTCTGAAGAACTTTCTAAGAGTTACAGTTGTTCAAAGTGGAAGTGGCTGCAGTAGAAGGGGGTGGGATTTTTGTCACTAGAAACTTTCCAGTATAGATTATTTGGAATTGAAAAGGAGATTAATCGCTGGAAGTGCATTGGGACTTTAACCCTTGTGTTTCTACCAGAGAAGTTGCTGTGACGGTGTTGGTTACTTCCCATTTGTCCCACCGGGTCCAGTCTTCATCCTATTCTACATCCTGGAAAGCCAACCATGACATCATCTGGGCTCTCTTGCCTTCTAGTTTTCCTTTACATTTGTCCAATGGATTGTGCTGACAAGGACCAGAGAGTGGAAGAGTGAGAAGTCACCATGCCTGGTTTTGGCTGTTATTACCTCTCTCAACTCCAGCTCCTGCAGAGTGGCCTCCTTCCTAATGCTGGAATTTTTACAGGGCTCTGGTAACACTGCTGCTTCCCCATATTACTTCAGTCCTAGGAAAGGGAATGGCTTCTCCCTGCTGCTAGTCATCCAGTGCCTGCTTCCCTTAACTCTGCTGGTAGATTAAAAATGGTCACACTTTTGTTCTAGTTCCTCCCATCAAGAAGCAGAGTCTATTTATTTATCTTTTCCCCCCAAACCTGGACTGCCGAAAGTGGTGGCCATATTGCAGGACCTCAAGGGACTTGCAGCTTCTGCTTTTCTTCTCATAGGACACTGAAACAACTAGGCTGTAAAGGAGCCTGAATGAAAGACCATGTAGAGAGAGGCCCAGAGACCCAGCCCAGCCATTTGTCTAACCCAGGTGAGACCTGCAGAGAACCTAATAGACAACTCACAGAACCATGAAAAATAGCTGTTGTTTTAAGGCATTAAGTTTTGAGGTGGTTTGTTACAGAGTAAATAAATATCTGAGACAATTCTGTTTATAAATACATTATATTTATCTATGCCCAAGTATGCCTTGCATTTCTTGTGACCCTGACTGACCCCAACAGAACCCTGGCCGTAGTTTGGGGCCCATTCTTCACTCTCTTTGGTGCTGCCAAGGGATTCTTTACTGGGATTCCATGCGTATCTTTTTCTAACAAACAAGACCATAGCCCAGTGACAGAAAAGTAGAGAAGACAGACAAATCAGCATCTCGTTTTTCTATTTTGTTGAATGGAGAAAATGCCCTTAAAGTGGGAAAAGATTAAAAAAAAAAAAAGGAATGGAATGCTTGCAACCTCTCTGAGAAGTCCCCCAGCTTAAACTTCTCTCCAACCTAACTGCAAGAATGATAGAAATTTTTGTCAATGGGATATGTGGAAACAGTTTGGACCCTGTGGTAGTTAAGGTTATATATCAGGTTGGGTGGGCCTGGTTTTGGCGGCTGGGCAGTGGATGTAGTTATTCCCTATGATGAGACAGCAATCAGCTCCATGGTGGAATCTGCCATGAGCAGCTGAGTAGCTGCCGTAGAATGTGCTCTGCTTCCTGTGCACAAGGAGAAGCTTTGGGAATGGTCTGGGGCTTTTGGCACGCTTGAATCCTGCATGTAGCTGAGTTGTTACTCATCAGCCTGCCATGTTGTCTGCTGATCTTGGGACTCTTAATGGACTTGAATCAATAGCCAGTTGTGTGGTTTGGTAATATTGGGACTGTGCCTTTTTACTTGTCAACCTTGGGTTTGTCAGCCTCAGCAGCCAGCAGCTGTCTGAGTAAAGAAAAGCCTCCAGCTTCAGTGGGCTGGGAGCAGGAGGGAGAGCTGAAGCCCAAGGTTGAGAGGCTTCCACCCAGCCCCTAGAGCTGGCACTTTGAACTCAGACTTCTAGCCTCCAAAACTGTAAAGAGAATAAAATCCCTGTTTGTTAAAGCCATCTCGTTTGTGATATATTCCTGTCAGAGCAGCATAAAAGTAACCGAAACAGACCCTGATGTGAAACATAAGACAGAAACATTCTCCCCTATGTTTGCTTCTTCAGTATGGACCAAAGACTGGGAATAATAAACTGGTTTTCATAATATAGCCTAAGGAGTATAAAATATATTCTCTGATTTTCTTACTGAATCTTGTCAGGTATTTCCTTTCAAAAATTATTGGAAAAGTACTGGGAAAAAAAATATTACTCACAAACCCATTACTTTAAAAATAATTAAATAAAAGTAAAATGTGGAGGTTTTTCTCCTCCCGCCCTCTGAGAGATCATGAGATATCATTCCTGAGTTTAGTATGTCCTTTTCCTGACCTTGGCCCACACTTACGTTGCATTTTCTTTTTTTTTTTTCATGTCATAGTGATGACCTAAGTGGTTGTAAGGCCAGAGACTCATTTTATAACAAGGGAGCATTTAGAAGCGAATAATTTGGGTATTTTAATATTTTGAGAGTTACTCATATTCCAAATGAATATACTTAATTTTAAAGTTTTTGGAGACAATAAATATAATGAAAAGTAAAACTATATCATTTGTCATGTGATCATTTCTTTAGATTTAGAGGCAGTTAAAGATACGATGATTGTTAAAGAAACCACTGTGAATATCAGTTGTGATTAACTTTCTGATGCCATGTGTTCTATGTCTCCTACACATGTGCATACCAGATGTCCATTTTGATCAAAATCCTTGTCTAGAATATGGTCCCTTTTAGAACTGTCCTTGCAGATTTATGCTAGATGAAGCAGTGCCCTAGATGCTGGATCGTACTGATCCCCAAAGAGTTACTTGCGTGAGAGGAAAAATGCACAGTATAGGTTAGGACAAGGTTTCTAAACTTTCGTACTAATGACATTTTGGACTAGGTAATTCTTTCTTGTGGGGTGCTGTCCTATGCACTGTAGGATGTTTATTTTAGTGGCATCCCTGTCTACCCAAAGATGCCAGTAGCTCCCCTCACCCCCAGTGTGATGGACAAAAATATCTTTAGACATTGCTGAATATTCCCTGGTGGGTAAAATCACTCCCATTTGAGAGCCCCTGAGTTAGGAGAAGAGCATTTCAAAAGACAACAGTAGTTTGTCGTGGTTAATGCAGATGAACTCATTAGCACCTTTCCAGGTAAAACCATGCAAGGGAACAAAAGGCACAAGCCTAATTCCGACGTCATCATCCTCAGTTGACTCATATAGTTTTACATTGAGTCAATGGCAAATTGAAGTTGGTGCACATTCTGCCAGGAAGGTAGAATATCATGATGCTGTTGTCAAATTAGTGGGATAGGTAAAAGAATAGATACCTGTTATTCTTCTCATCTTGTCCTCTGTATCTTCAGCCAATTTTTCTGCAGCATCTTTTAGCCATTTCAGTTTTCCTAATGTTTCTTTTGTCAGTCCTGTAGTGCTTGTCTTATGTTGAAGAATAGCATATTGTTTTTTCAGCTCATAAAACTCCTGCAACAAATCACTCCCATCATGAGAATGTATTTGTAAAGCATGTACATATGTGTGATGATTCTCCTGCTACTATCATGACAGGGATACGGAAGAGATCATAATCTAGTCACTACACTTGAATAATGATTATATTTCCATTGGGGCTTTTATTTGCATGCTTGTTTTTCAGGTTAAAAGAAATCTTAGCCTTAGTTAATTAAATAATAAAACATTATGGTAGTTAAATTTGTATGTCAACTTGGCTGGGCCTGGTTGAGTGGCTGGGCAGCTGGTGGTAGTTATTCCCCATGATGAGACTGGCAATCAACTCCATGGTGGAATCTACCACAAGCAGCTGAGTAGCTGCCTTTGGGATGTGGTCTACTTCCTGTATATAAGGAGAAGCCTTGGGGATAGTCTCTAGCTTATGTCACACTTGGACCCTGCATGTAGCTGTGTTGTTGTTCATCAGCCTACCATACTCTGCCGACCTTGGGGTTTACAATGAACTTGAATTAATTGCCTGCCGTGTGGTTTGGTAACATCAGGACTGTGCCATTTTATTTGTCGACCTTGGGCTTGTTAGCTTCAACAGCCAGTAGCTACCCGAGTAAAGAAATGCCTCTAGCTTCTGGGCCAGGAGCAAAAGGCAGAGCTGAAGCCCAAGGTCGAGGGGATTTCTCATAGCGCCTAGAGCCTGGCACTTTGAACTTGGACTTAAAGCCTCCTGAACTGTAAGAGAATAAACTCCTGTTTGTTCAAGCCATCCCATTTATGGTATATTCCTCTCAGAGTGGCACTAGGTAACCAGAGCAGAATATGGTACCAAGAGAGTGCGGTGCTTCTCTGACAGATACCTAAAATGTGGAAACAGGAGTGGAGTGCATCCTTGACCCAAGACCCTGGCAGAGAGATCCCAGCATACGGAATGAGAGATGACAGGGGCAGAGCCAAGAGACTGGCACAGAGATACTACGGTAGAGAGACCAGCATGGGAGACGGCAGTAGCAGAGCCCAGAGACTGGCATCAAACAGCAACAGGCTACCAGCCCATGGAGGAGAAAGCTGGGTGCCATTGGGTAGACAGTTTCCTGGTGGCATGGGTTGCCTTCGGGCATTAATTGGTGAAGAGACTGGCATAAAATGGAATAGCAGGTTGGCCAGCCCACGGAGCAAGAAAGCTAAGTGTCCTTTGGGCAGAAAGATTTCCAGGTGGAGTGAGTTGCCCTTGGGCATTAATAGGCAGAAGCGGAGAGACTAAGGAAACAGGAAGCAGAGCTGCCTCCACCTCAAAGGGTAGGACCATGGCCTTTGGGGGTGGAACCACCATAGCTTCCTAGGTTTCAAAGAGATAGACCTTCACCAATTTGGTTCTGGGGTGTGGGGCTGCTTGTTCATGTGAGTCAGTGGGATGGAGCTATAGCTGCTGCCCAAGAGTGAGGGGGCAGGGCTGCCATGCCCAAGAGGGAGAGGAATATGGCCCACCAGGCAAAGGGAGTGAGGTTGCCATTTAGAGGAACTAGGGGATTGGAGCCACCTAATGAGAGGGATCTGTATAGGCACCAAGTTGACAAGGGGTGGAATTGTGGTAGTTAATGTTGTGTGTCAACTTGGCTGGACCTGGTTGAGTGGCTGGGCAGCTGGTGGTAGTTATTCCCCATGATGAGACTGGCAATCAACTCCTTGGTGGGATCTACCACAAGCAGCTGAGTAGCTGCCTTTGGGATGTGGTCTACTTCCTGTATATAAGGAGAAGCCTT
>NW_006921594.1:11496812-11501652 GCF_000298275.1 Orycteropus afer afer | reverse complement strand
CATGTTACTGCAGCTCTTTGTGGGGCACCAGTTGTTTGCCCTGCTAAGTTATGGTAGACAGAAATGACCCAAAGACAGAAATGACTGCTAACCAGAAGGTTGGTGGTTCAAACCCACCAGCCACTCCATGGAAGCAGTAAAGATTTACACCTCGGAAACCCAAAAGGGGGTCATTATGACTCAGAATAGACTTGATGGCAGTGAGTTTGTTTTTTTGGTGATACTTATGACAAATCTGTGGTTCAGCAAGATTAAGGAGGGAGTGGATGGTGAAGAATTAGAGGTAGCAAGGATACATGATCTGGTTGGTGAAAAGGTAAGGGAGAAATAAGGTAGCAAGGGTGGCAGGAAGGGAATGAAAGTGTTGGGTATAAAGATTTTCCCTTGGAATTAGAATGGAAATCTTTGGGATCAGCCTGTATGGTTCAAAATTTAGAAGATTAAGGAGATACAAAAATGCCTGAGCTAGGAATAGGGGATAAAAGTGAAGGGGGTGGGCAGAAGTACCTTCCCTAACGTCTGTTCCATAGAAAATGTTCTCAACCCCTAAGTCAGGGGAAGATTTACCAAGCACATTAGGAATTGAAAGCCACAGAGTAAACAAATTGTAAAAACACATTAACAGAAGGGATGTAGGAGATCCTGCATAAAGAGGGAGAACAATGTGGTACAAAACTCAAAATCATTTGGAGGCAAAAAAAAAAAAAAAGAAGGTGGGGACCAGGTTTGCTGGTCCAATGGAGCCTGGTGTAACCACTGAGACTATGGCCCCTAGCTGCCCTTCAGGTCTGGAATTGAACCCACAACTGTGGTTTCCAGCCAAACAAAGTACAGGCATGTGAGTTAAACATTTACCTCAAGTAGACACACGCCCTGGAGAGAACAATCATGGGAGAAGGAAGGGCTGCTTATGCACAGGGAGATAGCTCAGGGTGCAGAAGAGTATGAAGGGATGGACACTGGGAGGAGGTAACTATGGGGAGGAAGTGGGAGGGGAGCTGCTGCATTGTAAATTTTGGTCAATGACATGAGACAAAGTATATGTGAACTGCTGTATGAAAAGTGAATTTACTCTAAATCTTTACCCAAATCCTAATAAAAAAAAAAAAAACACATTAACATTTTTTTTCTTTTGTTTAAGCTACAATATCAAAGCAATAAACCAATGATTTCCTGCTAAGAAAATGAGTTGATAGGTTCTTTGAACAACCTGAATTAATGGACCATTTTCCACAACTGTTTAATTACTCTGATTTTTGTAACTTGCTCTCTGTTCTTTGGCATGTGACTTTCATTTAACTTTTCTTATATGTTATATGATTTAGAGTAAAGGGAGAACATACATCGTGCAGTCAAATGCCACACATTTTTAAATTTGGAGGTGCAAGTTTGAAATTTGATTTATGGACTATTAGACTGTTGTTGTTGTTGTTGTTGTGTGCCATCGAGTCGGACCTGACTCATAGCGACCCCTCCTTGGGTTGCCGAGGCAGTATCACTACGGAAGTAGATTGCCTAACCTTCCTTCCATGGAGCGGCTGGTGGGTTTGAACTGCCAGCTTTCTGGTTAGCAGTCAAGTGCCTTAGGCACTATGCTACCAGAGGTCCCAACTATTAGACTAGGACACCACTAAAAATTCTAGGATGAGGAGAAAATATTCAAACATGATTTGGCCAGAGGACTTGTGCCTTCTACAGAGATTGCATTCCACTGCAGAAGAGCCTTCATTCCCAACAGGTTCCCTAAGAACATGCACTATTTTTAAGTCATGAACCTGCACTAAAGGAAAGGCTGATGAATAGCACAGAAATCTGGGATTAAAGGTTTGCCTTAAGCTCAAGGATTATCAAAGAAGTACTGCTTTACTGCTCTTGGTGGCAGTGGTGGGACTAATGACCTTTTCCACTTCCCCAGCCTTTTGTTGGGCGACGTCAGCCTGAGTTTTTGCACTGGCAGCTTGCTCTTGATTCCTTTGCAACTTGGTCTGCAGCAGGGAAAGTCCATCCTTCAGCTCTGACTGCTGCTTTGCTACATCCAGCTCATTCTTAGCCTTCTTGGCTTGATTTTCAGCCTGTTGTTGAAGATTTAAAGATAAGTAAAGATCAGAGAGGGGAAAGTCTCTTTATGTAACAAGAAACAAACAAGAAAATATACACTATATTAACCTCTCCAAAAATAAGCTAGGTATAAAGGAAAAGAGTGCCTTCTTTTTTTTCTGTTCCATTTATATATTGAAAAATTGTTATAATAAAATATTTCAAACATATAAGGGCCTAAAAGATCATATGACAATGATTCATATGCCCACCAGTCAGTTTAAGAGGAAAAAATTGACAGTGAGCTAAAGTCCTAAATGTACCATTTACCATAAAATCTCATCTCTAATGGTAATGATGTGCTGAATCTAATACCTGTCATTTTCACTTACTTGCACATGCTTTTTACTACCGACCATATAGTTGTTGTTGTTGTTGTTGTTGTGTGCTGTCGAGTCAAACCCGACTCATAGCGACCCCTCCTTGGGTTTCTGAGGCAGTATCACTACAGAGGTAGGATTGCCCAGCCTTCCTTCCGAGGAGTGGCTGGTGGGTTTGAACCGCCAGCCCTCTGGTTAGCAGACAAGTGTCTTAGCCATTATGCTACCAGAGCTCCCGACCATATAGTAGTCCTAACAATATCTGTCTACCACGCATCTTTCAGTTCAGGTTTCAGTGGAGCTTCCACACTAAGACAGATAGAAAGGAGAACTGGCAATCCATGTGCAAAAAAATTGGCCAGTGAAAACCGTATGAACAGCAGCAGAACATCATCTGATATAGTGCCAGAAGATGGGCCCCTCAGACTGGAAGGCACTCAAGATATGACTGGGCAAGAGCTGCCTGTTCAAAGTAGAGTCAACCTTAATGTCGTGGATGGAATAAAGCCTTCAGGACCTTCATTTGCTGATGTGGCATGACACAGAATGAGAAGAAAGAGCTGTAAACATCCATTAATAACCAGAACTTGGAATGTATGAAGTATGAATTTAGGAAAATTGGAAGTTGTCAAAAATGAAATGGAATGCATGGAGATTGATATCCTAGGCATTAGTGAGCTGAAAAGGATGGGTATTGGCCTTTTTTAATTGGCAAATGGAAAAAATGATGAAGTAAAAAGAGATGAACAGAAGATTTCAAAGGGCTGCTCGAGAAGACAAACCATTTTAATGAGATAGGCAAAGACCTGGAGTTAGAAAACCAAAAGGAAAGAACATGCTCAGCAATTCTCAAGCTGAAAGAACTGAAGAAAAATTTCAAGCCTCAAGTTGCTGTATTGAAGGATTCTATGGGCAAGATGTTGAACAATGCAGGGAGCAACAAGGGGAGATGGAAGGAATGCATAGAGTCACTGTACCAAAAAGAAGTGGTCAACATTCAACCATTTCAGGAGGTAGTATAAGATCAAGAATCAACAATATCAAAGGAGAAAGTCCAAGCTATATTGATGGCATTGGTGAAAAACAAGGCCCTGGGAATTGACAGAATACAAATTGAGATGTTTCAACAAATGGATATGAGGCTGAAAGTGCTCACTCATATATGCTAAGAAATTTGAAAGACAGCTATCTGGCCAACTGTTTGGAGGAGATGCATATTTGTGCCCATTCTAAAGAAAAGCGTTCCAAAAGAATGCAGAAATTATTGAACAATATCTTTAATATCACATGCAAGTAAAGTTTTGCTGAAGATAATTCTAAAACAGTTGCAGCAGTTCATCAACAGAGAACTGTTAGCAATTCAAGTGGGATGAGAGATATCATTGCTGACATCAGATAGATCTTGACTGAAAGCAGAGAATGCCACCAGAAATATGTTTACCTGTGTTTTATTGACTATACAAAAGCATTTTACTGTGTGGATAATAACAAATCATGGATAACATTGCAAATAATGAGAATTCCAGAAACTGTGCTCATGTGGAACCTGTACATAGACCAATAGCCATTTGTTCAAACATAACAAGGAGGTACCTCATGGTCTAAAATCAGGAAAGATGTGCATCAGGGTTGTATCCTTTCACCATACTTATTTAATCTATGTGCTGAGCAAATAGTCCAAGAAACTGGACTACGTGAAGAAGAATATGGCTTCAGGATTAGAGGAATGATGATATGCAGTTGACACAACCTAGCTTTCTGAAAGTGAAGAGGACTTGAAGCACTTACTAATAAAGATCAAAGATTACAGCCTTCGATATGGATTATACCTCAAGATAAAGAAAACAAATATCCTTACTTCCGGACCAATAAGCAACATCATGATAAATGGAGAAAAAGCTGAAGTTGTCAAGGATTTCTTTTTACTTGGATCCACAATCAATGTCTGTGGAAGAAGCAGTCAAGAAATCAAATGACATATTGCATTGGGCAGATCTGCTCAAAAGACCTCTTGTAAGTGTTTAAAAGTAAAGATGTCACTTTGAGGACTACAGTGCACCTAACACAAGCCATAGTATTTTCAATCACGTGAAATGCATGTGAAAGCTGGACTATGAATTAGAAAGACAGAAGAAGAATTGGTGCATTTGAATTATGGTGTTGGTGAAGAATATTGAATATGCTACATGCACTACCAGAAGAATCAACAAATCTGTCTTGGCAGAAGTATAGCCAGAATGCAAGGATGGTGGGACTCTGTCTCATGTATTTTGGTTATGTTATCAGGAGAGATCAGTCCCTGGCTAAGAACATCATGCTTGGTAAAATAGAGCGTCAGCAAAAAAGAGAAAGACTCTCAATAAGATGGTTGACACAGTGCCTGAAACAATGTGCTCAAATATAGCAACAATTGTGAGGATGGT
>NW_006921594.1:11495448-11496463 GCF_000298275.1 Orycteropus afer afer | reverse complement strand
AGTCAGATCCAACCCCTCCTTGGGTTTCCGAGGCAGTATCACTATGGAAGTAGATTGCCCAACCTTCCTTCCAAGGAGTGGCTGGTGAGTTTGAACCGCCAGCCTTCTGGTTAGCAGTCAAATGCCTTAGGCACTATGCCACCAGAGCTCCCAGCTGAAGATTAAAGGCTAGATAACTCCCTCTGTGCTAAGAAGGGGATGTACTAGAGGATGGAATCTTGGAGAAAGAAGACTTCACACCAACAGGCTTCTATCTATAAGGCTTCCTCTCTCCTGGCCCATTATATGGATTCAACCATGGCCTTGCTCCCAGAGAATTCTGTCTGCAACACTACCTTTTGAGTGAGATATTCTTTCCATCTTAGGATACTCTGATGACATTTCATGCAAATTCAGTTACCAAAATTTTGCAACAATTAACTGTTTATTTTTTTGGTTGATAAGCTTTGAAAGGTCTACTCCTTTTCCTGGTGTAGTGTGTTGAATTGTGTCCTCCAAGAAGTTATATTCAGATCCTAGCTCCTGGTACCCGTGAATGTGACCTTATTTGTAAATAGGGTCTTTGTAGATGTAGTCAATTTAAGATGAGGTCAAACTAGATTAGGGTGAATCCTAAACCCAATGACTGGTGCTTTTATAAGAGAAAGGAGAAGGAGATTTCGACACAGATATACAGAGGAGAAGTCCATGTGAAGACGGAGGCAGAGACTAGCGTTACACTGTCACAAGCCTGGGGCCACCAGGACCTGGAAGAGGTGAGGAAAAGATTCTCCCCTGACTCCTTTGCAGAGAACACGGCCCCGCCAACCGCTTCATTTCAGACTTCTAGTCTCTAAAACTGTGAGAGAGGAAATTTCTGTTGTTTGAAGGTGCCATGTTTGTGGTAATTTATTATGGCAGCCTTGTTGTTGTTGTTGTTATGTGCCATTGAGTCCTACCCAACTCATAGTGACCCCTCCTTGGGTTTCTGAGGTGGTGTCACTACGGAAGTAGATTGCCCCATCTTCCTTCCAAG
>NW_006921594.1:11476913-11477866 GCF_000298275.1 Orycteropus afer afer | reverse complement strand
TCTCTGGGGCAAGTGGAGCAAGGACGTAAGGCCACCTGGGACTCAGATCCATGAAGGTCAGACTCATGGAGCAGGCTGTGTGGGTGTGTATCTCGGCGGTGGTCCTAACCCCTTTCCTAAGCTTGACCCTCTAGCTTCTTGATTCTAAGTCCCAGATGTCTTTCTGTACATTTCCTTTTTGTTCAGGAGCTGATTTCTTTTGTCCGCAGACAGGAATGCTGACTGATATAGTATTCAATTTATATTCGTAAAATATAAACTTTTTTAACTTTTTTAAAAAATCAGTTCTTTTAAAGCTTCTTCCTTTTTTGTCAGAGGCTGTACATGTAATATCAAAAAAGGAACAGGTTGGGGAGCGTATCATCTTGTTTCAAAATTACAAAGCCGAGTGGGTGGTTAACAATTTGTAACTATAATCAGAAAAGTAAATAAAGTCATTTTAAACTATTGCAGGTTGTTATTAGGTACTTACATGTTAAAACAACTTTATTATGTCTACCAGCATAGTTGGAAATTAGAAGTACAGTGGTAAAAAAACCAAAGAAAACCCAAACTTACTGCATGAAGTCAATTCCAACTCATAGAGCCTCCCCTTGGGTTTCTGAGGCCGTAAATCTTTATGGAAGTAGATTGACCAGTCTTTCTTCTGTGGAGTGGCTGGTGGGGTTGAACCACCAACTTTCTGGTTAGCAGTCAACTGATTCCCCTTTAAATATATTCTAACATTAAATTAAATTCTAACATTGAAATTTTGTATATTTACTTGAATTTCAAATATACGTTTGAATTTATGAACAATTATTCTTTACCTGAGATGATTTTTGTTTTTTAAACCTTAAAGTCTAGGAATCTTGACATTTCTTTATAATGTTTTCTATGAAAAACATAGGAGCTCTGGTAGCATAGCGGCTAAGGCACTTGACTGCTAACCAAAAGGCTGGCGGTTCAAACCC
>NW_006921594.1:11474138-11476213 GCF_000298275.1 Orycteropus afer afer | reverse complement strand
ATAGATAAAATAGAAAATATATGAATAATCACATCTAAATCTATTCATATCCATATCTACATTTTTACCTTATATTTTCAGGCATAAGAATACCTACTGTCTAGGATCCTATCTATCCTATTTCTCTTGGAAGTTTAAGGGCAGTCTTCAAAATTTCAAACAGGTTTGCTTCTTTACTGCTACAAATTTACAAATAAAGTGAGCAAAGACATTATTTACCTGATTCTCCAACCCTTGAAACTGGCTGTCCAAATTATGAATCACGGTTTGTGTTTCCTGAGCTTTCTGGAGAGCATTCCATGAGAGGGCCAGGGAGCCATGGCAGCCCAGGCCACCACAGTGTCTGTGTCCCTGAGCCCCCTTGCAGAGAGCTCCACCACAGGGAGCCAACACACAGGGCAGGTGTCCTTGTTCTCCACACACCTTCCGGGAGAAAACGTGTGTGTTAAAGACAGACATGTTCCCAGTGTTCTTTTCTAGTTCATGGAAGTATTACGCTACAATATAGCATGGGAACCATTCCATTAAATAATGAGTAAACATGTGTTTGTCTCAGTAGTAACCGTGCATATTCTCCATAAACTCCATGCTCTAACAATGACATATGCTGTCGTCTTAGACTAGCTCCCTGTATCTATTATGTCTAGCTTTTTAATGTATTCTCACAACAGCATGTATATATCTCTAAAAGAACACATATATCATGATGTGTTAGCTTCTATACGTGGGTTTTCCCATCCCATCTCATTGAGGCAAGGCACTGCTTAATTCATATGTGTTCCTTCAATCATTTATGCTTTGTACATGGAGGTGACCCATGAACTGTTTCCTAGGTAACTGAATAAATATCTAAATTATTTATTATTAGTATTGTATCAATCAATGTCATTTTTATACTGGTAGTTTTGGGGAAAAATAGTCAAATTCATAGTGTTTCCTTGTTAATTTTACTTTTTAAAATAGAAATGACCTTTTACTTACACTGAGGCAAATGGAGTTGTTGTTGTTATGTGCCGTCGAGTCAGCCCTGACTCATAGCAACCCCTCCTTGGGTTTCCGAGGCAGTATCACTACGGATAGTAGGATTGCCCAACCTTCCTTCCGAGGAGTGGCTGATGGGTTTGAACCACCAGCCATCTGGTGAGCAGTCGAGTGCCTTAGCCACTATGCTACCAGAGCTCCCGAGGCAAATGGAGTAAATGTCCCTAATCTATACCACTTTGTTGTTGTTGCCGTTATGTGCCATCGAGTCAGATCCGACTCATAGTGACCCCTCCTTGGGTTTCCGAGGCGGTATCACTACGGAAGTAGATTGCCCCATCTTCCTTCCGAGGAGTGCCTGGTGGGTTTGAACCGCCAACCTTCTGGTTAGCAGTCAAGTGCCTTAGGCACTATGTTACCAGAGTTCCCTTATACCACTTTAGAAAGAGTAAATAACAAAATAAAGTCAATATAAAGCAATAAAATTTGGCCATAATTTTTACACTTTGATTTTGATCAAACTTTGTCTCAAGAAAGGCTTTTAAAGTAAAAAAATATAAGATAGAAATGTACAATTGAAGAGATTTGTATACCAAGTAAAAATCATAGGCACTTTTATTATACCATCACAATTATTTACCTTTTCATTTAGTATTTGGATATCTGGTATCTTAATCTGCTTTAATTTTTCCAAAGACAAGTTCCCTGTTGAGGTTACTCTATCTAAGATGGCAAGTAAGTCATTCCTCGTGCTTTCGGAGTTATTTATGATGGAAGTTATTTCATTAGTTTTCTCTTCAGCAGATGATGATATCTGATAATACTTCTTAATGTTCTCTGAGGAATCTATATCAATGCAAATTGAAGTAAGATAAGTTTTTCCGAAAACAAATAAAATTATAAGTTGGTTATCAAGATAACCATTCCACAACTTGATTACTGTCTTGGTCTCAACTATCAACACAGAGATTCAACATCTTCCTTCTTGACTTTGCATTTAAACAGAACAGATTGTTGTTGTTATGTGCTGTCCAGTGGCCTGACTCATAGAGACTCATAGTGATATAAGGAATCCCTAACAGTTAACTCTGTCC
>NW_006921594.1:11471045-11473478 GCF_000298275.1 Orycteropus afer afer | reverse complement strand
TCACTGCCGTTGAGCTTATCCCAGACTCATGGCAACCCCATGCACAGTGGAACCAAAGGCTGCCCAGTCCTATCCAATTCTTACATTCTCTTGAGGATCAAACTGTTGTGATTCATAAGGTTTTAATTGGCTGATTTTTAGAAGTAGGTTGCCAGGCCTTTCTTCCTAGTCTGTCTCAATCTGGAAGCTCTGCTGAAACCTGTTCAGCATCATGGAAACACACAAGCCACAGCTGACAGGTGGGTGGTGGCTGCACATGAAGTGCATTGGCTGGGAATTGAACCTCCATCCTGTCAGTTAGCAGCCAAGCACATCAATCATCTGTACCCCCCAGAGACTCCCTTTACTCTTTACATGGTGTTTACTGAGCATCAGCAATAGATCTTTGCTGGAATTTGCTTCACTAAATTTAGGCTTCCCTGTAGGGTCCTAATTTCCACCTGATTTTTCTCTTCTAGGTCAAGATTGGATGAAAAAGGAACATATGCACGGGATAAGGAGAAACAGCCAACGGTTTTGGCTAGAGACTGGTTTCATGTATTTTTTCCCTGTAGCTCTCAATTGGTTTGGCTAGGTCTGAATCAGCTCAATGCTGCCTCTCTTGCAAATATTTCCAAACATAAAAGGGATCTCTTCTTAGGCGATGAGCTAGTGAAAGTCTTGCTTTAAAGTTTCATTTCTTCTCCAAAGTGATCTTGGGTTTAGCATGACCCACATTCATTTTTAAGAACTATGCAATATGAAAGGCGCCCTGATGGCACAGTGGTTAAAGCACTGAGCTGCTAACCAAAAGGTGAGTGGTTCTAACTCAGCAGTTGCTACACAGGAGAAAAGTGTCTGATTCTGTAAAGATTTACAACCTTGGAGACCCTATGAGGCTGTTCTATTCTGGAGTTAGTGTCCACTTGAGGGCAGTGGGTTTGGTTCGGGTGTGTGATATGAATTTAGAGGTCTAGTATGTTTCATGACTCCAATGCCTAGAATATTCTTGTAAGAAATGTGTTTATTTCCTTTTTGCCTTACATTCTTTTGTGTTTATGGTTGCTGAAAATGGAATGGCTTATACTTAGAAAGGGATCAGGACATCTCTCTCCTTTCCTTATGCCTATGTTAGAATTAAGGAGCTCTGGTGGTGCATGCCTAAGGCATTTGACTGCTATCCAGAAGGTTGGTGGTTCAAATCCACTAGCTACTCCATGGGAGGAAGATGGGGGCAATCTACTTCCATAAAGATTAATCACCTTGGAAACCCAAAGGGGATCACTATGTGTCTGAATCAATTCAATGGCAGTGGGTTTATATTAGAATTACTGAGTTGCTGATTATTTAAGACCCTTTGCAGAGTTTGACACTAGAAGATTACTTTGAGATTTAGTATTTGTTTAGTGTCAGGCACTGCTTGCTTTGCTTGTAATTTTGAGCAAATGGTATCCAAGCTCTGCAATGTTTAAAAAGTTGAAATATTCATGTACAAATCATACCTTTAATGGGTGTGTTTTCACTTCTAAGGTGCTCAGGGACTATGATGGAAAACACAGAGTAACTCACTAATGGAATGCATTATAGGTTTCATGACACTGTGCAGAAATAGACAGTTCAAATACATTTTCTCTCTTACCCATGATGCTTGCATTATGGGCACTGGAGTGCCGATCAATTCCCTCCTGAAGGTCTTCAAGTAAGAGGTCTGCTTCATTCCTCAGTCTTATTATTGTTTTGTTCAGATCTTGAAATTCATGAACTGTTCTCAGTTGCTCACTTAGCTGCATGATTTGTTTCCTGAAAAATAAAGGTGGATGTGGTTAAGCTTGTATTACATATGATAGACTTGGGGTCAGAGGAAGCACATGCAAAAAATTGTCCTCATCATTCGGTGTCCTGAATTAGAAAGGATTTTTTCCCTCCAAATTTTCATTAGACTATTTATAATTCTGTTTTATCCCCCCATCTCCTTACTGTTAATTCAGCTTCCTGAAATATTTTACGACTCATTTATTTATGTATGATGGGAATACAGGGTCTAGCAGAATAAAGGTTTTCAAATCTTTCAGCCTCAACTATGTATGCCCTCTCTGTCTACTTTTGCTTGGTGGTTTCAAAAACATGTGTTTCATGGTTCATTTAAATCTATCTGAGAGGGCAGGTCTATTTCAGGCTTTCAACATATGATAAAACAAATCCTTCACCCAGCCTAGGGTAAAAATCAGTTCTTCATTTAGACTAACTCCACTTTCAACAAGATTCCTTTCAGTACCCTTGCTGCCTGAGGTGTTAATGATAATTTCCATGAGTTACGGGGAGATCTCTTTATTGGAAATGTACCCTGGGTGTGTGCTTTATCCATCACGTTGTTTTTTGATGGTACACACCTCTGTCCTGCTTCAATTTGCTGAGTTCAGCCCATACAGTTGGTTCAGCTGAATAATTAATACA